>NC_137623.1:35990935-36335935 GCF_963280865.1 Gymnoscopelus braueri
TACCATACATCAAATGAAAGGTCTTTGAAAACTGAACACACCTGTCAAGGTTGCGTTTAAGCCCGCCCCTTCCCCCGGAAGCCACGCCCCGGAGAAGGCTCCTAAAAACTCCCCATTGAAACCCCATGTTAAATGAAAAGTGCCCGAATCGCTCCTTTTTCTACCCCCCCTAAGTGGGGGTCTACGAACAAATCGGGCTCGGATTTTGGCTCCGCCCCCCGGAAGTGGGTGAAACAGGCACTTCAAACATTTTGTTGAATTGTTCAAAAACATTCAAAGATTTTTTTTTGTGAATATTTTTTTAATTTAATTTATTGGTTACTTTATTCTTTTTAATTTAATTTATTGGTTACTTTATTTTTTTTAATTTAATTTATTGGTTACTTTATTTTTTTTATTTTTTTTTCATATTTTTTTTATTTTGTTTGCGTTCGCTTCCCGCGTTCGCGCGTCTTACTTGTTGATAGAAAATAAGTAGTTTTGGGCGAACTACTCCTTTAATAACCTAGGAGTAAGAACCTGCCTGACCACAAGTGTGTGCTTGTGTGTGTGTGTGTGTGTGTGTGTGTGTGTGTGTGTGTGTGTGTGTGTGTGTGTGTGTGTGTGTGTGTGTGTGTGTGTGTCTGTGTGTGTGTGTGTGTGTGTGTGTCTGTGTGTGTGTGCGTGTGTGTGTGTGTGTGTGTGTGTGTCTGTGTGTGTTCATTTGTGCGTGCGTGTTTGTTTGTCTGTCTTACCCTCCGAATGTAAACTTGCTGTTCTCCCCCAGAAACACCTCCTTTTGCTTCCTGCGTCCCGAGTTACGGCCGCGGGCCGCCACCACCACGATGAGGCAGGCGAGCACCAGCAGCGCCAGGCAGAGCGGATGCCGGGTCATCATCGTGGCCGCATTCATGCTTCGGAGACGGACCGGGGCTGCTGCTCCACAGAAGGCTGCCAGTCAGTCAGTCACAACCTGACACGGTCCATCCACCACCCACCAGCCCACGATGACCCCAGGGTCGTCGGCCAGGGTTTCACAGCATAGCCGTGCTTGTGGCCGGTGAACTGGTGCCGTGGTCCGGATTGCGAGACCTCGACCGAGATGACAGACAGTCCAAGATAGCTCCAAACCTTCCCAGAAAACAGCGTATATGGAAACCACACAAAAGTGTGCAGTCATACGTATGAATGAGTAGCGTATGGAAACCACAAAAATGTGCGCACGCATACGTACAAATGAGTTGCATGTGTCGGACCACGCGTAAAGTAAGTGGGTGGGTGTCTTATGTCAATATTTGTGTTATTTAAATGTGCCGTTCCATCGCTGGGTCTACCGTCGCTCTTTCCTGTGGTAGGTGGATATCCTGACCTCACAGTGGCACCTTCCGTCTCCGTTTTCCCTCGGGTCCATGCTGGTCCATCGCCTCCATACGTCTTCCGTGGGTTTGTTTGTGGTGGTGGCCAGCTTATCTCAAGGAATCTTCGTCTTTTAACGTCTTCATTCCAGTTTCCATTAACTCTCTCATGTACACTGTCTCATTCTATCTCTCTCTCTCACGCACAAACACAAAATCTCTCTCACACATACTGTACACACCATGTCTCTCACTCAATCAGTCTCTCCTCTCTCTCTCTCTCTCTCTCTCTCACTCCCTCTCTCTGTCTGTGACCGTTGAGACAATGGATCTTTCTCTCTCTGATTAAAATCGATATAAATCTATTCCTCTCGGCCATAGAAGAATGACACTAATTCCACCCAAATCCTCTTATGTACAGCCACGGCAATCTTTCACTAACCTACAAACCGAGGGTGGCAACGACACACATGCACACATACAGTACATAGGCACAGATACACACACCCACACACACACACACGCACATCAATCAGGATTGTCCCTGTAGCAGAATATAGAACACACACCTGCTGTGATTATATACGGAGGATAATACACACCTGCAGTTGGGGGTGTATGTGTTTGTCTTTGTGTAAGTGCATGTACTGTGCACGTTCCATGTGTCCATGCATCCGTGTGCAAGAGAGTGTGTCCCAGAGGTGCAAAGTAGATTAGGACAGGGATGTCGCCTCATACAAAAAGGAAAGGTTACGCAGGTTTAGCCTATACTTTAATCTACACTGGACCGGAGAGATGCAGCCTCTAATGGAGACCCACGTCACCCAGATTATACAGATTGGAATGAAACACCTTTGGCTACACACTGGAATCTCTGTGTGCGTGTGTGTGTGTGTGTGTGTGTGTGTGTGTGTGTGTGTGTGTGTGTGTGTGTGTGTGTGTGTGTGTGTGTGCTGCAGTGTGTTGAACTGCACGAGTGAATGCTTGAGTGTGCAGGTGGTAGCAGGGAGCTGGAACCCCAGTGAGTGGTTTTAGAGGCCAGTTTTCCCCTGCTCCTGCAGACTTTCCTCTCTCCACTCCCAGCCAGACAGCCAGCTGACCATGTTACTCTATGTATTGTTGGACTTATGTATTGATTTAACAGCCAGGTTTGGTAGGGGTGGATAGCATTTGTGTTCGCTCGCATTTTCCCTGTTTCTTTCTGTTAATATTAAGTTAATGTTTGTCCTTGGTTAACTTGAAAATGAAAATAAATGAAAAAGTCATCAAAAACACACCCCCTCACGCATTAGAAGGATAGCATCAGTCAACAGAACCAGGGACGTGTGTTTTAACGTGGTTAAAATTTAGATTGAAGTTCAATGGGCTTGTAGGTCTGATAAATTAATATCAATTATCTAAATATTGAATCAAGCAACTTAAAAACTGTCTGGGGTGCACAGTAAATGACACTAATCATCCCCTCAACTGTCACTTTACAATCATACCATCTGGACGGAGTAGAGAACTTTAAGAAGGAAAAAGGTTCGCTGTTCACTCAGCCATTGCAGCATTATACAAACTGCCAGTAAAATATCGTGTTGGTGTACTCTTCTTGTATTCTATGTATTGTCTTTATGTTAAGTTGTAAATTGATCTTATGCGTTTGTTGCTGAACAGACGGAATGTCTGGAATATCCCTCTGGGAAAATAAAGACTGATCTGATATTCTTTTCTCTAGAAAAAAGCCTTTAGTTTACACCATAAGTTTCCACAATGTGAATGTCATCACGGATGGAGGCTGGATAGCGACCACAATTTAAGGAAAACCAAGAGACGAAAACAGACAACAACTTTTCTCAGGACATCAAGTCCCAAATTTAGAAATATTGGCACTTTCTCTCACCAGACTCCTCATTGAATAACATCCAAAGGGTCCATGGACCCCTGGGCCTGAGAATGCCCCAGAGTCCATGGACCCCTGGGCCTGAGAATGCCTTGGGGCCCGCCACCCCATATACAGTACATCAGGCTTAATTTGCCGGATAATGACCTGCCATGTGCCATCAGCAACCAGCTGTTCTAGATCAACCGGTCAATCCCGAGGGGCTTGTTGGTTGATGGTCGAGCAACTGGCAGGAACCTAAACCTGGTGGAGATTTGCACTCAGAGGAGCGCACTTTTCTAGTTTAGACAAAAGGCAATGTTATAGCTTGACTGGTGAAAACAAAATTCCTTCATCAAAAGAAGCCTTATACTTCATCAAATGCATGATTATATGAATAATACAAGATCAGATGAGATTATTGATAACTTTCAACACTGTTATCTATCTTTGTTATCCATGTAATAAATATTACATACTGTACTCAGTACTGTATATCAGACATCACACAGTTTAAAGATAAGACTTAATCTGCACAGAAGCTACATCAAAAGAACAGCCTCACCTCACCTCACCTAACCTTATCAGGCTATCTGCAGTAGCCTACATGGAAAGCCTGGTTTCTGTATACTGCCCGCCTGTATACTGCCCGCCTACACAACAGTGTAAGATAATTTGCCCACATACATGCACGCACCGTTTCCATATCTGCTCTATATACCCAGACCGGATGAGCAAGCTGCAAAGCAACCTCACCACCAGCGTGACACTTCAAAGAACACTGACACAGAATAGAAGAAAATTATGACTAATCGTAGAGGAGTTCATGTTAATTGATGAAAAGAGAGCATGCTTCTGGATATACAACCCAAAGGTATGATAATATAATCCTATGGGGTTTTTCCCCCAATAAACTCTATCTACAGTATATACGTATAGATGTATTTTATTTTTTAAATTGGAATCACCAATTCCCAAACTGGAATCGCATGTTGTTGTGAGACCGTTATAAACGGCTTGCATTTCCGCCCATAGTATAGGGGGCCCCACAAACCTCCATAGTTGCACCATCTGTCTACAAACTCTATTTCCGCCACAGCTTCCTCGTGTACGGCTGCACCCCACGACTGACACAGGGTAGGTCTGGGTCGGCAACCCAGACTGGAGGAGATCTGCGCTCCGAAGGCCCCACTTTTCTAGTCATTTATGTATTTATTGTTCAATTTTTGGAAAACTAGACCGGTGCCCAACGAGCCTACTTGGATGGATTCCCCACCCGGTTATGCAATGCCATTTATACCCATTGCTGTCTATCTGTGTGCCTTTTATGCCCATAATAGAGATCTCTGTATCTGTCTGTCGGCGGATCTCCGGCCGAGTTTGAAGAAAATTGGTGGGACGGTTCTCGAGATACACGAACTGCAGATGCGCACGCGCAGGCACGCACGCACGCACGCACGCACACACACACACACACACACACACACACACACACACACACACACACACACACACACACACACACACACACACACACACACACACACACACACACACACACACACACACACACACACACACACACACACACACACACACGCCTATAACGATATGCTCAGAACAGGAACACCAGGCTGAGAGTGGTTAATACACCGTTATGTAAACTTGCACAAATGTATGGTTGTCTACGTCATGTTATCACAGTGTTGGTTTATTTATGAATCATGTGTATGCTCTATTCAATAGAGCATACACATGATTCATAAATAAATAGAGTCTATTGAAAATCTGGCTTGTTTGTACACATCTGTGGGCGTGGTTCATCAATAGACGATGATCAAGCGTAAGCGGATACCTGTTCATTTGAATGAGGTGACACACCTGTGGTGCACGGCACATACCTTTGGGTTGACTCTGATTAGGAATATGAACAGACAGACACTGATGAAGGCCGGGATGAAAATATTCTACCAGGGGTTGTTTCTTTTCTCTGAACAACAGTCTACATAAAATAAAGCTATCTACCTTGCATTAAGGCTGCAACTATCTATGATGTACGGTACATCAGTTCATGTGAAGCTTCATCAAACGTACTGTACAACATCTGGACTGCGTTCAGCTCTGCATTGTTTTTCACTGTATAGCACACAGAGCGCATGGCACACACTGGCACACTAATGCCTAAGTTATACTTTGTGTATAATTTGTGTATAGTGTCGCACACTGACAATAGCACATCTACAAGCTGGGAAGTGTAATTCAGGCAAGCATAATTCAGTAAAACATGCCTGCACTTTGAAAACGTACCCCAGTGACATTTTGAATGGACCCGGGATGAAATGCTGACCTCTATCAGTGGAGCATTGTGAGACAAGCCTCCTGTTAGAGCCATTTTCTATTTATGTGATTTGTGTTTATTCTGATTATTATTCAGAATTATTATTCTGATAATCTGATTAATTGCCTGCTATATGAATTTTATATTTTCTTAGTTATTTGATTCTGTGAATTGAATGGTTTGAATTGAGGTCTGCTCCCCCCCTGGGAATGGAATGATTTGTGGGTCACAGTTTGTTGACACAGTTTTGTTGCTCAAAAAATCAATATCTTTTGTTTGACGCAACTTTCGGATCCGTGATTGAGTGTTTGTAAACAAGGAGTGATGCGAGTATTTAACAATAGACTGCAACACCACCCTGACCAACACTGGCTTTATTTATTTGTTTGTTTGAACGGCCACAATACCTCCACTGCAACATGTTTGCAAGACTTGAGCAAGCTTCTAGTGTGTGTTCTTGTAAAACATGTCACATTCATATTTGGGTGTGTGTTGGTGTATGAATCATATCCTATCTCCACCCCATTCAGGGGAGAGGGGCACGGCGTAATAGAGAGAAGGCGGGGTTGTGTGTGTGTGTGTGACAGCCCTAACTCCACCCCATTCAGAGGGGCGTGTGTGTGTAATAGTAATGTGTTTGCACGTGTGTGTGTGTGTGTGTGTGTGTGTGTGTGTGTGTGTGTGTGTGTGTGTGTGTGTGTGTGTGTGTGTGTGTGTGTGTGTGTGTGTGTGTGTGTGTGTGTGTGTGTGTGTGTGCGCGCGTGTGTGCGTGCGTGTGTGTGTGTAGGGTAATCGCCTCCCTACAGTGCCTTGGTCTTTGGAAAGTGGATGTGCACATTGCTGTGTGTGAGACAGAGAGAGAGAGACAGATACAGTGTGTGCGCGCATGTGTGTCAGTGAGTGGGTGCGTGTGTCTCCGTGCATGTGTGAGTCTATTCTCTAAATAACCTGTTGGTCTAGTCAAGACCAGGCTCAGTCTCAAAAGGCTCAGATCCGTCTCTGTTGCAACCTCTCTGCACCTTCACCGTGTCTATCTGCCATTTGATGTGGACACTGGCCGGGGCCTCTCTGGAGTACAGTAAGTCTATATTTATCATTTCTTAGGATGGTTGAAACAAAGAAGTTGCCATATACAGTAGACCCCCTTCTCCCATAGACTTGAGTTCAGGGTTAGCAATATCTTAACTTTTGGGAGATTTATTCCCCAAGTTGCTCAGACTATAATGTGCGTCACAGTGTGTTACTTCTAAACAACACCATTGAGATGTTTTGTTACAGAGTGGCTCAACACCCATCTATCTCATCATGTCCTTTGTTTAAAGCTACACACTAACTTTCATGTCCTATACCGTAGATTTCAACCTGGGTCTCTGGCGCAAATGCTGACATTTTACCACTGAACTATAAGAGCCTGCCTGCTTGCTCAGAGGAGTAATTGAATTTTGACCGTCAACCAGTACCACCTGTCAACTAGATGTAAATGTCTCAATAGAAGAGCAGGGAGACCATATACAACCACCCCAATTGTGTTGGTTACCTTGTATTAACATGCTCTACCGTACATAAAATACAAATTTATTCACTGAAAAGGTTACATAGTGTAGCTTTAACCGGGTAAAAGACTCAATGAGATTACATGTTCTTTTTTCAACTGTGACCTGGGCAAGAGGGCAGTCAACACAAACAATACAATTTGATTTTCCATTTTGACCATTCACCATCTGTATATTTGCCATTGTCTTGTTATCGGGCTTTGTTTGCTTTTTGTCCTTAATCTATTCTTTTGAATTTTGAAATTGCAAAGAAAAAACAAAGAATTTCACACTCTTTCTCACACTTTTTTGTAAACTTTTGTGGTATGACAATGAGGTTGAAGTTGAAGTTAAGGTTTTAAAACAAATTCAATGAAGATTTTAACATAAATCACATTGACCAAGATTACAATTGTTTTTATCCTTAAAAAGTGAAAAAAATAATCCTTAACAAGTTAAAAGTGACATAAATTCACAGTAACATGTCAACATTTTCAGCTTGTAGATCGGCAATTTTTCACTATCCATCGTACAACGAAGTACAGTATATAGGACTTAAAGGGATATTTCACTTTCAAACATGTTTGGGGTTATATTAATGTCTACTCTGGCTTTTGTGAGCACCTCAGACAGTTTTTAACTTGCTTGATTCAGTATTTAAATATTTGATATACATTTTAACAGACACGCCCCCTTCCTATACAAACTCCATTTTAACCATGTTAGACTCATTGAAAACCCCTGTCCTTGGTTCTGGTGACTGATATTATCCTTCTAATGCGTGAGGAGAACGTACCCTTTTCACATTTTTTTTTATTTTTGGGGGGAAAATGACAAAAAACTATTATGAAAAAATAAAATAAAATAAATTAAAAAAGTAAACACGGATATTAAAAAAGTAAACACGGAAATTAAAAAAGTAAACACAGTCTCCTCACGCATTAGAAGGACAATATCAGTCACCAGAACCAAGGACGGGTATTTTCAATGAATCTAACATGGTTAAAATGGAATTTGAAGTTAGGGTTTGTATAGGAAGGGAGCGTGTCTGTTAAAATGAATATCAAATGTCAAAATAGTGAATCAAGCAACTTGTCTCAACAAACATTCTGGGGTGTCGAGGGGTGTTAAAATGAGCCCTAACATGTTTGAAAGTGAAATATCCCTTTAAGTACAGTAGTTAATGTGAGCTCACTAATATTGCAAGTCATTCTAATTGTGACATAACACGGTAATGTAATATCCTCTCAGTTCCCGGTAGCTTTCTGTCTCTTCATTACAGGAACCTGAACCCTTAAATTCAGTGAAACGAGCATCATTGACATTGTGTCCCTCACAGTCATACTGATTTGCAACATTCATCTCTTTCCTTCCTCAAAGTGACTCACCGGTGTGTAAACAAGGTCCACGTCCCAGTAACCCTATTAGCACTTTTATCAGTGTAGAGATTATGTTTTATTTCCTTTCCGATCTTTGATGTGAGGTACCAAGTCCATAGTGTTTGTATTAAGCACGGTGATGGTAAGATGGTTGGCTGAGATACGGTAAGATGGGAGATAACCTGCGGGGATTTTCTTGTGAATGGAGACCAGATGTAGAGTTAAGTCTGTCACGCTCCATACATTACAATTCCAAACAACTCATGTAGAGGCGAGTGTGTGTGTGTGTGTGTGTGTGTGTGTGTGTGTGTGTGTGTGTGTGTGTTCTTGTTTGACTATACTTGTGAGAGCCAAATGTCCACACAAGTGCAGCATAGTGGAATTTGAGAAATACTGTAGACATTGTGAGGACACTTTAGGCCATAGGGTTAGGGTTAGGGTTAGGATTAAGCATTTAGAGGTTAGGTTTGGGGTTAGGGTTATGCCTGATATACTTGTGAGTTTGTAGATCGGCTATTTTCACCGGCACCTAAGTATAAATATCTAAATAGGGTTAAGGTCATAATTGGCAAAATGGCAAAAAAAAACTGTGCGTCCGGTGGGGGCTCCTCACTGGCAGGTGAGTCAGTAAGATACAACATCAGGGACAACACATCTGTGTGTGTGTGCGTTAGGGCATTAACAGAATAATCGAATATTCGACTATCAAACCACTATTCGACCACTGTACATCAAAGTCGATTATTCTATTAAAAATGGTGTGACGTCAACTCGCATTCCTTGAGTCGAGTTGTCAATGCCATTGGCAAAAATATATATATATATATATATATATATATATATATATATATATATATATATATATATTTTTATCAAATCGATTCATCGAATATTCGAATACTTACAGGTCGAATAATTCGAATGCTAAAAATCACTATTCGTGAATGCCCTAGTGTGCGTGTGCGTGCGTGTAGCGGGTGTGTTTCTTGAGTGAGAAACCAGGGGGATTTTCTTTCCTAACAAGAAATACTTTAAATGAGAAAAGTACGACAGAGAAGGAGGAACTGAAATAGACACTTTAAAATGAAGTTTTACAGGAAACAGGGGATAGGTGGAACAGAAATGATGAGGAACAGGAGGATGAATTGGCAGCACAAGAGCATGAAGGATGGAGGAAGCATGTCTGAGAGGTAACAGGATATACGTGGGCACTAGGGACATCTGGGCACCTCCATGTAAAATTTTATATTTTGTCCAAGATGCTAAAACATTAAATTGGAAATAGTTTTTAAGTAAAGTAAAGTATACATGATTAGAACATGCTTAAACATTCAACAAGGGTCTAATATTTCTACAAATTGCTACATACAGTATAGTAACCTGTATATCCAGTCATTTTGGGGCATAAAAAAGAAATTGAAGGATAAAAAATGAAGTCTGATAATGATGTACCGGGTATGTTCACATCACATACTTAACTTTACATTACTTGGAGGTGCCCTAGTGCACCTATCCTGTATCCGTCTCCTCTCACCTCTCACTCCACAACATTCTCAACAGTGTTGATTGAGTAAGAAAATATACTTTCTAAGACACTGGACTCCACAGGGGTCTAAAGGGCCCCCTCCTTTTTCCCTCAACACCACCAAATCTCTTTGTCGAATAGCTGATCTACAAGCTCTTATAGTTCTGCTATTTTTGCCGAATGTTCTCCCTGGAATAGGAACTCTAGGGTTCATGTGGTTAACAAGAGTAAGGGTCTAAAAGCCCAGCTAGTGACCCCTTGAGGCCATGCTGCTCCTTACATCCAACGACACCATCGTGTTCTTAGATGGCTGACATTGCCACCCTTAGAGTTCCAAAAGCTTTAAAATGGAATGCACAATTTGTTACAAACTGCCTTTAAAACAGAAAACAAGTGACATTTTTGGCAAAAGGGAGGCGTCAGAAGAATGTCTATGGGGTCACTCAAATGCGGTTACGGGGAGCATGAATCCCCTCAGCAAGTTTCATGGCAATCTGCCCATTAGATTTTGATTTACTATGGACATTTTCACAAAAGGGATGTGCTAAAGGTGCACAGAAAATGTCATGGCAAATTGGCAATCCAGCGGTTTTCAAGATTTGCTGTTTGGGATTAAAGTGGACAGACTGACGGACTGACAGATGGGCCAACATCAGCATTCTTAACTCTCTCAGTGCCACGCCCGAGTTTTTCCCGAGTACCCTCAGTGCCAGCACGAGAAATCCCGAGTTTTTACTTTTGACTGTGGTCGCGCTATTCTGTATATTTTTCATGATCACTTTCGCTTCCTGACTACATCAGACTCACCCGGAGCCGGATGTAAAAAAAAAATTCATTTCCGGGTCACGTTGTTTTTCTCCGGTGATTTTCGGCCAGAATAGGGAAAGTCACGGTTTTTTCACACGGTATAAAAAGCGAACGGAGAGGTCCACGTCTACTCTCTTTGGTCTGGGTGACGATCAGTCATCGTAGTCGTGTATTGCATCGTAATTTAGCCCGATCAACGATTATCGAAAATGTCAACATCCGGTTCTGACCGGATATGACGTGAGCCTGTTTGGGAGGGGGCGAGTGAGCCAGCGAGATCATCAATGTGTCGATTTGATGCTCTCTACTGGTAGAACTGTATTATGGGTTTAAAACCCCAATCAGATCATTTATTTGAATGAAAAATTACAAAATTACAAAATTAAAAAAAACGCAAATTCCTGGCAGTTTGGGAGTACTTTATGAAAATACTCTTGGCACTGAAAGAGTTAATAATAATTAAAAAAATGTCTTTCCAATTTCCATGACAATTTTGGCAAGGCTCACTTCATACAAGCCTTTCAGCAGAGGCTAATGTGCTGAATAAAATCATATTAGAAACCCTGCAGTAAATCTATCTCCTGGAATAAAAGGGAAGGCTAAAAGTAAAAACCAGAGGTGGTTGGAACATCACCACTCATCGGGAGATCAAACCTGCGGTGTAAAAACCACAGTGTCTAAGAACAAGATCTTCCACGTTGGCCAGTATGTCATGTGCGGTCGTGCGATTTGGAACGTGCCTCTCATTAGCTCTCCTCCTCTCTCTCCCTCCCTCTCCCTCCCTGTCTCTCCCTCTCTCTCTGATGTGTGTGTGTCTCACATGTGAGTCATTCTCTCTTTCTCCCTTGGCCTCTCGCTCTCTCCTCTTCTCTTTCTCCATCTGACTGTGTCTCTATTGCTCTCTCTATTGTTCTCCCTCTCTGTGTGTGTGTGTGTGTGTGTGTGTGTGTGTGTGTGTGTGTGTGTGTGTGTGTGTGTGTGTGTGTGTGTGTGTGTGTGTGTGTGTGTGTGTGTCTCTCTCTCTCTCTCTCATTACTCTGTCTCGCCATAACCACCCAGAGTGATAAAAAAGAAAGCTGCTGAAGGAAGGAGCGGGGGACACCGGGAGACTGCTCTCTCACCAGCGGCTCTGAGATCCGACACCCACCCTGACAGAAGAGATGGCCCGTCTCTCACCGCTTGGGTGCTTAGTGTGAGCGCGTGCATTTCAAATGTGTGCTTGTGCGGGAGGAAAAAAGCCATGTCAGCGATACACACCTGGGCCTGCCTTCTTCTCTGGATCAGCTACACACGGCAGGATAAACCACCAGGTAAGACACAGGGCACTCATTGTGCAGATAGTTCGCCCATACTGAATTGACCCATTGTCGAGCATAATGGTTAACAGCGACTTAACTGTCCCCCCCCCCCATGATGATATCGAGATATCTGCCATTTGAAGGAAGTGCGGCTAAGCTTACAAATGTATCGTTTACCACAAAGTTATAACTAAGAAACTAGTTTAATTAAACAGTTTAGAGTACATTCACTTATTGTATCCTCGAGCCACGGACCACCGTTTGATGAGATTTAGCCTCTCAGACCCAATACTTTGAATATTTTGTTATCGTTGGATAAGATGTAGTCCACAATTCCATTAAGTAATGCAGATGTTTAATAATCATTTAACTCTTGAGAGCATAAAATGAAACATCATTTTACGCTCTCAAGAGTGAAAGATCTACCTAATAAGGATCCATTTGGTTACAAACTCTCCATTATTTAGCTGGGGACCACCTGGAACCCCCTCAAGGACCACTGGTTGAGAAACACTGAAACTTCTGAAAACTTCTCCACCCCCCCCCCCTGGGGGGGGGGTGGAGAAGCAGGGTCATTTTCCATGTGGGGGGGGGGGGCAGGGTCATTTTCCATGTGGCAGGCAGATGGGCCGCCATTCCCTGAAGCGAGCAAGTCAGGTAGCAGACTGACCGCAGAGCAAATCCAGCAGAATCCAGCAGAAAGGTTTATGGTCAGTACATCTAGCGCAGAAGTATGAAATGTCACATTATGTTCCTCCTGGGTTTCATTCCGGTACAGACAGCATCCCTTTTCAGCTTGAGCATCAACCAGAAGGAGCAGAACAATCTAGTTTTGCTCTTGTCAAAGCCTTACGCATAAATATATGAAAGACACTAGAGTTTTGTTCTTTGATGGCCATCAGGTTGTGCGCAGTGCTGGCTGAATGGATAGAGTACTTTGGACATACGATAAGATGCAGAATAAAATAACATGAAGTGGGGCTTCTATAATGACTGCCACTGTACGCAGCATTAATACAGTACAGATACATAATGAATGATTCGAAGGGGGCGGCTGTCACAATGACTTGAACTGTGTTCACTGTTCAGTACTTATTCAAATCTGCAGAATGAATACATTAAGGCAGACTTCTACAGTGGCCGACACTGTGTACAGCAGTACAGCAGCACTGATGCTAAATAACTGCATAGCGGATATCTAGAATGGTTGGCACTGTACACAGCCCTAGTTGAGGATACATGCAGGATGAATGCGTGAAGGAAGTCTGCCCCCAGCTCTTGGATTCTGATTTGATTTCTTAGCCACAATCTTAACATCAAAGCATTCTGGTAAATAAAACATTTTTAGGATAATACACAATAACGTCTAGGACTTATCTCCACTACACAAAACAAGACAAATACACACAGTACAATAAATAAACCCACTTTTCAGGCTCAGCCTGACACAGCAGCTATTTGCATCTACAGTCCTACACACAGCTGAGTACGAGTGCAGAGTCACTGTTATGACTAGTGTCACTGGAGTGATTTATAGCATGGGGAAGACAGGAAAGTACACTCAGTGCGGTGTGTCCTCTCAGTGGAACCATGTGTTGTACATGAGCTGGCAAAGTGCATGGGGCATTGTACTGGCTGCCAATTATGACAGGGGAGTACAACAATGACGCTGCTATAGGCTCATGGACAGACAGGTGAGACTGATGAAAGAGAGTATTCAGGCCTTAGAACTGAGAACGGCCCAGGTGCTAAAACAACCAATCCCTCCCTATGATCCCGTGTTTAGACAGCGGTAACTGACACTCATATTATTAACCCATTAAGACCTGTGGCCGATTCTACAAAATACCTTCTAAATCAGTGGTTTTCAAACTTTTTTCATGACAGGACCCCCAAAATGATATGTATTTGCCATGCATTTCCATTTTTGGAGGAAAAAGCTTGACCTAAAGTTCATTAATATATAATTAGAATTTGTGAAAAAAAAAGAAAAAAAAAAGAAAAGAAAAGGGGGTGGGGGTGGTCTCCACTCCATCTCAATCATGTAGTTAAACTGGGTAGCCTCATTTCATAACAAAAATCAATGTGTGAGATTGTGTAGTGTAGCAAGAGAGTGAGTGAAGTAATAGAATGTGGTGTGAGATAGTAGTTGCTGGAATTGACATACCTCCACACTTGAGAACACACAATCGATCCCAAAAACACTGATAATAGAAAACCTCCTTTAGATACTGTACTGTACCTATCTTATTTCCTCACTCAACACTGGACCAACAAATGCAACATTGATATACTGTAGGCCTAGTATGGAAATGTCGAGAGAGTGTTACTGTTCCCCCTCCAATATAATGCATTATGAGTCTATAAGACTTTAACTGCATGTTCCCTGTTGTAGGGCAAATATTCAGTGGAAATAGCAGATCTACAAGCTCACAACGAATCGCTGTGAGCTTGTAGATTGGCTATTTTCAGGGAAGAGATTTGGTGTCAAGGGATAAAAGAAGGGGGGGACTCCGGTCTACATAGTATAGGCAGGGTTTAAAGTGGTTAAAAAAGGCAAGGACCCTCCTCCGTACATGTGTAAATTGAAGGGTAACCAGAACGCTCGCCCCAAAACACGCTCGCCCCCAGCAGTTCTTGTATTCTTGTATTCGTTTTACTGAGGTTAAGGTTAGGAATACGTTTAGGGTCAGTTATAGTTTTACTGAGGTTATGTTTAGGAATAAGGTTAGGTTTAGGCATAGTTTTACTGAGGTTACGCGTTTAGTAATACCTGGTGGCGACGGTTCCGAGGTCACCGGATTTGACCCGGGGCGAGTGGGTTTTGGGGCGAGAGTTCTTATATTCAATTGAGGCAGTCAGTCAATATCTACTGTCTTTCTGCCTGTTAAACACTGTAGGACAGCTTAACAGGCAAGGTATACGACGGCAAGGTATTCCAGTTAGAATCTGTTCCCCCTTCAATTTAAACTATGGGTAAACGTAACCTATGTCTGCCAAATGCATATCAGTGAAGGAAGTTAAAGCTGCACTAACGTAACATTCATGTTATACCCCATATTCGAGCCCAGGTGTCCTGTGCACGTGGTGAATTCTTTACCGCTGAGCTAATAGAGCCTGCCTGCGCGCTCAGCTGAGAAATGTCATTTTGGCCCTCAGGCAGTACCACCTGTCAACCAGTTGTGTCAAACCAGACACAGGATGTAAATGTCTCTATAGACCAATTATTTGTTTACCAACATTGAGACTGGATGCACAGGTGATTGTTTCATACAATCAATTCTCAACCTGTTGTTTCGGGGTGCGCTGGTTTCAGCACACCCCAACCCCCTCTTGTGTGTTGGCTAGTGCTGCGCGCCCTAGCGAGACCTGACAGAATGGGTTTGACGCTTGCGCAGTATGACGCTTGCAACCAGTGTGACGTCGTCTGTTAAGGGGTCTATAGAAGAGCAGGGAGACCAAATACAACCACCCCAAGTGTATGAGTAATATTCTATTACAGATTGGACAAAAATTCACAAAGAAAGTTACATAGTACAGCCTTGACTATGGTTTTAAACCATGTGTATTTAACATATTAATTGTTTTCTTAATCTGCAAGAGAACTCTAAAAACAATGTGTAAATATTTCTATTTAGAGAGATAGAGAGAGAGAGAGAGAGAGAGAGAGAGAGAGAGAGAGAGAGAGAGAGAGAGAGAGAGAGAGAGAGAGAGAGAGAGAGAGAGAGAGGGGCTAATATTGATTTGTGCTGATATGCATCACATTGAGTGGGGAACACGTTCTGACAGGGACACACAATTTGACAGACTTGAGAGTTAAAGGTATCATGACATTCATTTTCACTTTTTTTATTTTCAATGTTTTATTTGGGGTTTTATGACCTCAATTACACCCAAAAAACCTGAACTTAGAACATTCAGTGGATTTTCTGTGGTCTGGGGTTTTCTGAATAATTAGGCTGAAAAGTAATCTGAGATTGGCCCTTCGACAGTGAGGTCACAGTCGATTAATCCCGCCCACTCTCCTCCTCGCCCCTCCCCTCCCCTATCCTTTCCTTTGGGGGGGGCGGAGCAGAGGCGATGATTGACAGGCAAAATCCCTCACCAGCGACACCCGCAGGCAAAGATTTATTTTTTCATTGCAGTTGAAAAGGCTTTAGAAATGTGAGAGAAAAACACCTGCCATGGATCACTGGAATGTAATTTTCACTTAAAACTTTTTGTACACTTTTGAAGGACCAGGACAAAGACTTTGAATGTGGTGTAAAAGTGAATGTCATTAAACCTTTAAGATAAGGTGTCTACATGTTTTCCCACCCGAGTTGCACAAGACTATGAAGGGTCTGGCACTGACTTTTGTCATATTATAGGGCACAGCAGTTTTTCACCTGTAGCAAAAATAACTTCCACTCGAGTCAGTTGCTATGTGGCAATAGAATAGAAGTGCATTTTCTTAATTAAAAGTTGAAATGTCACAGATATTGACGAGGTTTTTCTGTCAGCTAAATCGTAGGTGTTGTAAGCCTTGTCATTTAACCACTTAAAACCCCAGCATCCGCGTTGTGAGCTTGTCGATCGGCTAATTACAGGGAAAGCTTTCCCCACAATAACAGAAAACACACTAGTATTGCGCCCTGAGGGACTCTGGTTAAGTTACCCATTATGGGGTTCAAATGGTTAAAGTCATACTGTTTGACAGTACAGCACATACCTTTCACTGATCACATGACCTCGTTCAGTCACCCTGATGGCCTTGTCCTTGTCACATAGTCAATAGTAATTTGTCTTGAAATGAGCAGGATCCACTTTCAGTGGTGGTGATGCTTCCTTGTTCCTTTCAGGCACTGACTAGCAAAAGGTTCCTGGTAAGGGTGTGTGTACATTCTTTTCCTTAAAAAAAGGGGGGGGGGAAGTATTTGTTAAATAGGTAAAGCTATTCTGATACAATTGCTACAGATTCAATAACATGGTTCTCCCTGTCTCTCCAGCTCATTAATACATTGGTTCTCTAAGTGGGGTCCTTGAGGGGGTTCCAGCAGGTCCCTATCAAAATGTGTTAATACAGCATCACAACCATTTGAACCACTTTATCCATTTATACATTGGCTATTCAAACTCACTTCGTGTCACGCTGCTATTTTTGAAAACATTTGAAAAATTGATTTTTTTTTTTGGAAAACGATGAATCATTTAGAATGTTTTAACACAAATATTGTTTTCTGGGGGTCTCTGGCACAAAACTTTTTCATATGGGGGTCTGCAGCCAAATTTATATATCAATTTGGGGGACCTTGACATGAGAAAGTTTGAGAACCACTGCTTTAATAAACAGAAAACACATTTTCAGGTCAGGTTACCACTTTTATCCCAGGGGAGACACCGTTTAGGCTGTTACTAAACACTACGCAATGATTGCTATCAGAATATAGAGCTCTTTAACACTTATTTAAACAAAAACATATCACTTGTCTTACACCCCCTTTTAAGTGATGTTTGGAGCAATGGGATTGGGAACAGTATTTGGCCTGCCTTGCATTGATAGTTACAGAAGGAGCTCCCATTTCATGAGCATTGTTTACACCTGAAACACAGCTGATACTCTGACTTTTAATGATGGACAGGCAGCAGTCCGTGCGTTGCACTACTGCCATCTACTGGCCAAGTGTTAGGTTCAGTTTGTAAAAGTTCTTTTTTTTATTTATTTTTATTGATTGATTGATTGAATACTTTATTAACAGTTTGCAAAAACAAGGCCCAGTGGCACATATTTTTACAAAAGAATGCTAAAAACATGACCCAGATAAGCTCTCAGGGCCTGTTTCCATTATTCAATTAATTCATTTAACAATAATATACAATAATATGCAAAAAAAAACATCATATGTAAGAAAGATATGTACAGTAGACATATGGGGGGGGGGGGGGGGGGGGGGGCGGTCATTTCCGGTGATGAGCTCAGACTTTTTACTTTTTATAGGGGCCAGTTACAATTTGCAGCCACCAGCCAGGCCTGTAGGTGCTCTTTTAGAGCGGTTTTGAAGGAGGGTAAGGATTCACACTTTTTTTATGCCTGTTGCTAGAGCATTTGACCCCATTTTTGTGCCGAAACTGGGTTCAGAGAGATCAGTGGGGCTCCTTCTGGTGTTGTGCCATGTGTGTGTCTTTTACGCTACTGTATTCTCGCGTATATTGAAAACCAGGCCCAAAGCAAGTTGCTTTACTCTGTCCTCTACCCTGAGTGATCCCACCCTAGCATAATGAGCAGGGATTAGGTGTGTTCTGGGTGTAAGGCCTAGTAGTAACCTAGGTTTTTTTGTTAGTTTTTTTGTAAACATAGCAGTTTATGTAGCCTATAATTGCTCTGCCATTTTCCCCCCTAATGTATACCTCTCTGTGTGGACATTGTTAAAAAGAATGAAAGATGATTGGGGCTAGTGAATGGTAATTATACAGACTTTTAATCCTGAAAGAGGTCACACCCAGTGTTGTGCTTTGCCTTCCCACAGACGCCCATGTGACATGTCTCTTTTCCCGGGATTGCCTGCTGCCGTGCAGCTTCCAGCCCGCCGGCGATGATGATGAAGTCATCAAGTGGTTCCGACAGAAGGAGCTGGTCTACACCTTCAAGCAGAGGGACAACAGCGGCGAGGACGACCAGTCCGTTGAACACGAGCAGTACGCCCTCTTCCCCCGGCTGGTCTCCCAGGGCAACGCCACGCTGGTCCTCAGAGGCTGCGGCATCAGAGACAGGGGCAGGTACAAGTGCCAGGTGCACACCTCGGCGGGCGTGCACGAGGCCCACGTCATAGTCAAGGTGGAGGGTGAGTTCTGGCCGTTAAAGTGAGCTATAGGGCATAGCAGTGGCAGCCATTTTCTGGTTCCACCGATCCAGAGCCCAGATTTTTTAAAGAATATTTATATCAATTATTTTAAGCCTAGAATCAAGCCATCTAGGCTCCTGGTGAATCATGACCATAAAACATTTGATTCTGTGAAGAAAAACATATTTCATTATGTGATGTACTATATTTAAATACCCTTTGTTTTGCGGTTTTCAAAAAACAATAATCACAGAATCAAATGTTTTATGCTCATGATTCACCAGGAGCCTGGATGGCTTGATTCTAGGCTTAAAATAATTGATATAAAGATTTTTGGAAATATCTATGGGAAAAATTCAAGTGCTCTGGATCGGTGGAACCACAAAATGGCCACCACTGCTATGCCCTATAGCCTATATGGGATGAAGGATCTGTCTGGCAGCAGTGTGGTGGCTTTTTAATTTCAAGGACCCCCAGATTGGTATGCATTATTTGGGCCACAGACCCCATAATTCTGGGAGTGTACAAATGGAACCAAATGGACACATTTGTACACTCAGAGTTACAGACCTGTTAGGGTCCATTTGGTTCCCAAATGGGCCTATCAATCATTTTGTTGGTGACCCCCTGATCACGTCAAGGACCCCTGGAGTCCCCGGACCCGTTGGAGGGGGAAACTGTATATTCAATATGTAATAAAGAGTACATGTTACAAAATACAGTGTATTTAATAGTAAAAAAGTTATATCACCATCTCTGGAAGTGAATATGTCACATAGAGTATAAAATGATGGATCTGTCCAGTCTAAATATGCTGAAAACACCCCACCCCCGCCTGAGCCTGCATGGGAATGTGCCATACTGTACTTCTCCGGAACTAGCCTGATCTCCTCTCTCGTAGGATGAAGGGGCCTGAATCTCTCATATGGGTTACTCCCTTCGGAAGTCTGTTCTCAAGGTCTTGGTTTGTTGGCAGGACAGATTCCTCATTTGTTTAAATGAGAATCCAAGAGTCCAGCCAGGACTAAGAACATGTACTGTATACAGGCAGAGCACTATTCTTCGTTCATGTGATATTTGTATTTAGTTTAAGCTATCCTAATCCTTCGACATAGAACCGTAAACCACAGTAGGCAAACTAATTTTTGTTTCTTGTTGTGTGGAAGTCTAACTTCAAATGATGTAGAGGCCCAAGTACGGTAGTCTCAGATGCGTCATGACTCATTACCCAAAAGCAGGCCGTAGGATATCCTGGGTCAAAAACTAAGAACAACTTAGACAAGGGAATATGAACGTGTGTGTTTTAAAGGCTGGGACAGGTCAGGATTTTAGTTAGATTTCACATCAGCAAAGATACTATCTCAATACACAAATATTTCAACACAATATACTGACACAGCATATCATTTCCGTACCACAAACAATAGTTTTTGGTGAAACAGGAGAGAAACTTTGTATGGCAGAACTGACCTCAAGTGCTATTTACTTTAGATAGCACTCATCGCTTGGCTCTATCTAGTAATCATGATGCAATGCCAAGGAATGTTATTTAACATTCTAGAACAGTGGTTCTCAAAGTGGGGTCCGGCAGGGTTGCATTGCTCATGGGACGGCCTTGCACGCCGTGCAGGAACCTATTTGACCAGGTGCACGCGCAGGCAAACGCATAGATTTAAAACGACTTTAAATTCACACCTCAACAAAGTTTACAAAGGCTCCCGACTCACACCAGGAGGATACATAGGAATGAGCCTATATGCATATCAATTGTCCATTGTGTGACCTGTAGTGTAGGTGTTAAGCGACGTGCGCGTCACGTCATTCAAATAGAGTGCAACCACGTTCCAATTCAGCATTGCAACACTGGGGTCCGGGGACCCCCAGGGGTCCTTGAGGGGGTCCCCAGCGATGTGTGAGTTAATATCCCGTATATAACCCGATACATCTGTTATTTGAAAACGCGATCTGAGCTCGTTGATATCCTACCTTCAAAAAACACAAATTATGTATGGGGTCCCTGCTGGCACAACATATTTTCAGATGAGGGTCCGCAGCCAAATACATAATTGTTTTGGGGGTCCTTGATATGATCATATGACAAAGTTTGAGAACCGCTGTTCTAGAATGCTGTACGTGTACTGTACATGTACACATGTGTGTGTGTGTTTGTGATGTGTGTGTTCAGTGTGGTGTGCACTGTGCATGCATCATGTTTGTGTGTGTGTGCCTATGCATGTGCCACTGTGGGGCGGCAGTGGCTCAGGAGGTACAGTGTCCGCTTGGGAACCGGAGGGTTCCCGGTTCGATATCTCCGAAGTGTACTTGAGCAAGACACTGAACCCCTAACTGCTCCCGATGAGCAGGTTGGTGCTTTGCATGATTTCCTCTGCCATCGGTGTGAATGAGTGTGTGAATGTGTAATGCATATTGTAAAGTGCCTTGGAAAAAGGCGCTATGTTATAAATGCACTGGACTCCCTCTTTTCCCAGTGTTTCGACCAGGTGGGTGTGGTTTTGGGGTTAGGGTTAGGGATAGTTTTTGTGAGGTTAGGGGTTAGGTTTAGGCATATAACCACTCCCACCTGGGCGAAACACCACAGAAAGAGGGAGTCCCATAAATGTACCATTTAACATGTCGCTCCGTGTGTGTCTTTACATATGGGTTAATGTGTGTGTGTGTGTGTGTGTGTGTGTGTGTGTGTGTGTGTGTGTGTGTGTGTGTGTGTGTGTGTGTGTGTGTGTGTAGCACCCATCCGTTCTCTGACACTGAAGCTGTCCAGACTGAGTGGCTACGAGGAGATGAAGTGTGCCACTCGTGACGTTTACCCCGCCCCTGACGTTACCTGGGCCACCGAGCCGCCCACCTCCGAGGTCCTCAGACCAACCACGCGCAAGCTGCCTGACAAGCAGACCGGGCTGTACATAGTGGAGAGCCGTATGAAGAGGCTGAAGGGTCTTTCAGAGATCAACTACGTCTGCAAAGTCAACTCCTCCTACGGAACGCAAGCCTGGACCGCCTCGCTTACAGAGCGAGGTCAGCCCATACAAGCTTATGTACACATGAATACATACATAAAATGCATACATAATTGCATGTTTGTGTACAGACATACATAATGCGGAACGTGTACAAAAGCATGCAGATCCATATGATATAAATAAATACCAGTTGCTGGACAAGAACAGTAGATCATGCTCCGATGGATATTTATTTTATTACTGTATCAGTGCCACCAAAAGGTGACGTTTCGAGCACCAAGCTATTCTTCAGACACAGAAACATATAGAGACACACCTTCAAATACATAGATATAGAAACCTAGATACTGTACCTCATTGGCCACTGCAGTTAAAGTAGACCTAAAGCTAAATGCCTTTTTTTCTGTTCTCTCTCTCTCCCTATGGCCTGCCCCCTTTCCCTCTATTCTTTTCACCCCCCCCCCCCTCCCACCCCACCCCCCCAAATCAATCTCTTTTGCTCTCTCTCTCCTCCTCGCCCTCTCTCTACCTGGAACAGAACTGCACGGTGTGGAGGGCCAGAGTCTGACCGTCCCGTGCCGTGCCCCCGCGTACCTGCACAACCCCGCCGTGTCCTGGAGCTTCACGGCCGGAGGCGGCAGCGAGGACGAGCACATCTTCACCTACGACAGCGTGTCGCGGCAGAGCTCCGCCTCGCACTCGTGGAAGCCCCACGTCCAGGTGGACACCCGCGGGGTCTCGTCCGGAGACGGCTCCCTGAGGCTGCTGGACCCGCACCACAAGGAGCACTCGGGCCTGTACACGTGCGTGTACTCGGCTCCGCACCACACGCACACCGAACACATCGACGTCGTCATAGCCGCCGTCGGTGAAAAACGTAAATGTCATGCAGCACGCACACGCACACACGCACACGCACACGCACACGCACACACACACATAAACAAACAAACAAACAAACAAACACAGAATACAAGAACGCTCGCCCCAAAACACACTCGCCCCGGTTAAAATCTGAAGACCTCGGAACTGTCGCCACCAGGTAAAACTATGCCTAAACCTAACCTTATTCCTAAACTAAACCTCAGTAAAACTATGCCTAAACCTAATCTTATTCCTAAACTTAACCTCAGTAAAACTATGCCTAACCCTAAACATATTCCTACCTTAACCTCAGTAAAACGAACCGCTGGGTAAGAGCGGTCCATGAAAGAAATAGGGGCGAGTGTGTTTTGGGACGAGTGTTCCGGTTACCCATGAACACACACACACGTATAGTCACACACGTATAGTCACACTCATAGAACACACAGACACACACATGCAACAGATAATGAATATTTCAAATGTCACTGCATAGTGCTCATCATGTGTCACCTGTGTGCAGGTGAACAAGTGCAAGATCAATCGTTGGATCCTTCCCATTGGTGGATTGTTGCCTTGGTGGTCGCCGTGCTGGCTCTCGTGCTCCTCGCCATGTTGGTGTATCTGAAACTGAAAGGTAAAAAAACGTATATGTATTGCATTGTATTTTATTATCATTATTATTTTGTTTTTACCTTGGTTTTAAAAAACATTTTTAAACCTTATTTTATTGTTATCTTATTTAGTTTATTTTTATTGTATTGTTATCTGCACTGATTGAAGAACAATCATTTCACTTCCAACAATGTTTGAACCTTGACTCTATTGTAATTGTATTGTATTGTATTGTATTGTATTGTATTGTATTGTATTGTATTGTATTGTATTGTATTGTATTGTATTGTATTGTATTGTATTGTATTGTATTGTATTGTATTGTATTGTATTGTATAAGACATGGACAAAGACACATTTTTCAGCTTACCCCACTTCTCTCTCTCTCTTACTCAGATGGCCATTCAAAGGCTACAAAGAGTCCCAAGGAGGCTACTGAGCTGTATATGGTCAAAGGTGAGCGTTTCACACAAGTGAAATATTATGTTTATCACAGCCACTAGATGGAGCTACATACTGTAATAAACAGTATTCTCATGTCCCACTCAAAGCCTTAAAGGAGGAGTTCACCCAAAAAATGACTTATTTTCTATCAATTGCACACCCTATGAAGCCTTGAATCCATGGATTCTTTTTAGTTTTTGTCGCATTCTTGAGCTAATAATTTGATTCCCGTCTCCTACTGGCTACACAAAGTAGATTATTTGTGTCTCCTACCGGAAATACACACGGTCATCAAATTATTGTGTTAGGAATGCCAAAAAAAAAATCCATGAAATCAAGGCTTCATGGGGTGTGTAATTGATAGAAAATAAGTAATTTTTTGGGTGAACTCCTCCTTTAATACTGAGCTCCATTGCCTGAGAAGGGCAAATAGTTTGTGTTTTAAAAGGTGAGCAGTTATGACTATCATATCATGTGACAATATTTCCCTTGTGGGATCAATCAAGTCCTATCTATAATCTATCCATTTAACATAAATTACTGTAGCTACCCTAATATATGCTGCTGAGTCCCACAGAGTAGAGTATTAAGAGAGCAAAGAGCATGTCTCACACTACCCCCACCATCCTGGGGTAACTGTGTAGAGAGAAATTCATTCTCCTGAAAAAGAAGTGAAACAGAAAATGCTGTTTATCAAGGTCGGGCAGCAGCACAACCGAGCCCTTGTGTCTTTCTTCTTTTTTCTCACCTCTTATCTTTCATCTCAAACTTGTTACCTCCCTTCTGTGTTTTTTCTTAAATCATGTTGTATTACAGTACTGTCTTTTTGCCACTTGTGATTTCTGATTTTACACATTTGCTTTGGACTTTACGTTTGTGTGCAAATAAACTACAGCAAACTAAACCTATAAGTACCGTAAAGTGATAGAAACTAACACAAAGGCCTGGGCTGCTCTGTCTTTTTCTCCTCTCCATCTCATTGCAGAAACCGCAGTGGACTGTAACCTGAGTGAGTGCAGCCCCTTGACAGTGGAGGACAATAATGGACACAATGGACACAAGTCTGGCTCTGCCTCAACTTGAGGGCAAACCAGCACAACAATGAACACACAAGCACACAAGCACACACACACACACACACACACACACACACACACACACACACACACACACACACACACAGAGACTAACAACATAGCTACGTACAGTAGGCCGTATGAACACAACAAGGCTACTAGAACATCCAGATGGCTACTGCAGACCGTCTATGTCTACATTGTGTGTCAATGGGTGATGGGAAAAAGAAACCCATGTGTTTGGAGATGTGCTTTCCTCTGTTGGCTTGCTATCGAAACCTAACACACATCCTCTGAAGTTTTTTTTTTACCTGCCACATCACTCTCTTTCCTACTGCCTGTCAATCAAGAAAAAAAAGTGCTAAGGAACACTGTGACTGGCTTTATAAGTAGTGCCAGAGGGCAAATAACTGATGTCATATACAACTCAAAACCACTGTCTAGTGCCTCTTGGACACCATTGTGCCACAGGACTGTATCCACCATGGTGTCCCCCTCTCAGCTCTGTCTCAGAATAAATAATGAAAGTGGACTGCCCTCTAGCTAACCGAAACAGACGACAGCCTGTTAACCACTCAGGGCTCCATGCTAGTGTATTCTCAGTAGGCTATTCTGTTATTGTGGGGAAAGCTTTTGCTGAAAATAGCCGATGGTCAAGCTCACAACGCTTGTCGATCTGCTATTTTCTGCTATTTCTCCACCACCGTACGGATGCTGGGGTTTTAGTGGTTAATGGATTTTAAATATGTACACATATTGCGTTGTGACAAAGGCATGATGGGGACCATGGCAGCGTATCTTGGCAATGGCTGTAACTTCAGAGTAAATCTGCTATCCTCAAAACGATTTGATTTGTTAGGACGTTTCAGGAGTAAAGGATTCAATGCATTATGAAATCTCACATTTCGGCGCAATTCAATTTGGTTTGATTATTTTGATACGATTAATCCATTTCAATAAAGCATTCTATTTAAACAGGATGGGGTCTAATAACGACATGACTTCTCTCAGATTTCATGTGGCCAGTCTATGATGACAGTCGTCTATGACAAATTATGGCACGTTTTGGGCAAGGTTTCAGCTCAATTTGACCGCCATTCACTGATACTTATAAACGGCTTGGCTCTGAAAGAGGCTAGCTTGTTATGGCGCTAGACAGTTATACGGTCAGTATCGAAGACGTTATAATACGTAATCCATGCCCATATTTCCGCCCATTATAATACGCATTACACTGTGATCAAAATAATGGTTGTTGGTAATGCAGTTGAAACCCCCACATGTGTATGCTTTCATGGGAGCTCAGGGGGCTCAGACATCTCCTTATAGGAGCTCAGAACCCTCCTTACTGGCTGTCATACTTAAACCATGCTAACACGACCAGACTGTTACCTAATACTGAAACAGAAAGCAAATGCTTATGGACTTCATGACTTACTGTTACTTCAGTGTCAATCATTGACTTGTTTGGATTTTAATGTTTCTTTTGTGCTGGACGCTTCCGTTAGAGTTATCTGTCATCAGTTCAGTTCATAATGACCTCTCCTTTCACTGTAATGTGTTGTACAGTAGCTGCACATGATGGGTCATCGTTTAAATTTCGCTCGTTTGAAACATGTTACAATAATGTCTTGAACTATGAATTAAATAAACTATTTGAAGCGTGTATGTGCATGTGCTTTTTGAAGGAATCAAAGGAACTACGTGTAGTCCAAGTGTTGTTGTTGTTGTTGTTGTTGTTGTTGTTGTTGTTTTCACTGTACAGCTGTACAGACCGTTTAAAATTCAGGGTCACGATATTATGCCACTGAACTCAAAAACATGTGGATTCCATCTCACTATCAGCACTGTGATAACAGTTCTGGCGGAGATCTGCACTTTTCTAGTCTGAGAAAGTTTCTGAAAGAGATAAAACTAGAGAAAGTGCTCCTCGGAGCACAGGTCTCCGCCAGGTCAGGTAAGTTATTGTGGCCTTCTGGTGGCGCTATAATAGGCCAATGTGAAAAGGGTGGCATTTCTTCCTCTGCCTAGTGGGAATATGCGTGCAAATTTTCACGGAAATCGCACGCCAGTGGTGCGGGAAGGGGGGGGGCTATGGGGGCTGCAGCCCCCCTGGTGATGGGAGCAGCCCCCCTGGTGATGGGAAGAAAAAAAATAAATAAATAAAAAAGTTTTATTTTATTTTATTTTTTATAATATATATATATTTTATGGATCATAGCAGTCTGTTACGGTCATGGATGAACTTCAACCTGGTGTTTACACTGTCTTTCTGCCTTTTTGTGTGGGGAAAAACACAGAAAACCCCCAAAAAATAGCAAAAAAATCGCGCGCCCGCGCTTCGCGCAGGCGCGAGGAGTCCCCCCCGACGCACAGCCCCCCTAGGTATTAAGGACTTCCCGCGCGCCTGTCACACACCGCGTTCATGATTTCAGACATTTTGTTCAAAACGGACCAATCCTGCAAACTTTGGAAGTCAACCTTAGTCAATGAGGATGGAATATGAAATATCGGACAGATGCGTCTTGATCACATGACTATAGAGATACTGTGTACCGATTTGTGTGATGTTTGGATACAATCTGAAGGATTAATATCCAAAAATGTATTTGACATAAGTCGGCCTCCTGGTGGCGCTGTAAAAAGCAGATGTGAAAAATGCAGTGCAGATGTTTTTCCTTGGCCTCTAGGGAGTAGGCGTGCAAAGTTTCACGCAGATCGGTGCAGTTATAGTTAAAAATGCAAATCGGCCTGTTATAGCGCCACCATGAGGCTGATGTGAAAAGTTTTAAGTGCCATTTCTTCCTCGGCCTAGTGGGAATGTGCGTGTGCAATTCTATGCAAATGGCAAGCTGCGTTCATGATTTGAGGCAGTTTGTTCAAAACGGACCAATCCTGCAAACTTTGGATGGTAACCTTAGCCAATGAGGATGGAATATGGGAAATCAGACAGATCAGGGTTGATCACATGACTATAGAGATACTGTGTACCGATTTGCATGAGGTTTGGTTAAAAACTGTAGGAGTAATGGGAAAAAAATGGATTTTGCACAAATCGGCCTCCTGGTGGCGCTATAACAGGCCCATGTGAATTGGCATCCAGGGAGTGTGTGTGCACAGTTTCTCAGCGACCGGGCCAACGGTGCCAGAGATTTGGTGCTAACACACAGACAGGACACACACACGGACGGACGGACGGACACACGGACGGACGGACGGACAGGGGCGAAAACATACTCTCTCGCCATGCCTTTCGGCCTGGCGGAGACAATGAGCGAAAACTAATGAGCGAGCGTGTGTGCATGTGTGCGTGCGATTAAGAGTGCGTGCAGAGTCCAGAGAAGTGTATTAATACAGAATCTGTATTAGAGATAGTCTAATACAGACACTATCTCTAGGAGCTGTATTAGAGATAGTCTGCACCTTTGACCCTAGCCTAGAGGAAGCTTTTATGACCACCAAGGTCATCAAATACTAACCACATAATAATAATAATAGCCCAAGGACGCTTTACATCAAAAACAATGAACAACCAACAAACAAACAACCATACAAAACAACAAACAACTATTTGCCATAAACCTGAGAGAATATGTGTCTTTTCAAAGCAGCCTTAAAAGAGTCCAGTGTTGGAGCATGGCGAATCTCCATTGGGAGAGAATTCTACACGGTGGAGGCTATAGTATAGCCCATCTCAGAGCTACGCTAAAAGTGCAGAATATTTGTTTTTATATTTAGCAGCCTTGTTAGAGGGCTTCAACAACTTGGGATGCCCAAAAAGGAGGCAAAAAGGCTGGCAAAGTATTGTGCTGTCTCTGCTATAATTGGCAGCCGCCACATATGACGCAGACGCAGTTGCTTATATACATAGAGTACTGAGTGACATGCTTATATTGTATCATGAAGACTCATGCCATGATTTTGTGAATGTAGCCTTAACTGTATCTATTTAATATTTGCGTCCTTTTATATTATGTGACATAAATAAATTGTTAAAATGTCTGTCTGTGTGTGTGTGTGTGTGTGTGTGTGTGTGTGTGTGTGTGTGTGTGTGTGTGTGTGTGTGTGTGTGTGTGTGTGTGTGTGTGTGTGTGTGTGTGTGTGTGTGTGTGTGTGTGTGTGTGTGTGTGTGAGAGAGTGTGAGTGTGAGTGTGTGTGTGTGAGAGAGAGAGAGAGAGAGAGAGAGAGAGAGAGAGAGAGAGAGAGAGAGTGAGAGAGGACAAGACAAGGTAGAAGTAGAAAGAGAGGCAGACAATAGCTTTGAGTGATATCACATTTTATGCCCAATGTATTTTTATTTAAGTTCATAAAGTTAATATAAGTATAACTAAATGCATTTGAAATTAATCAGGATTCTAATTCAAAAATAGCAAAAACATATTTCAGGATTCCAATTCAAAAATTAAAGCTGTAAATTTAAATGCCGTAAAGTACGGCATTAATTTACAAAAAAAGTTACAATACAGAGATAAGAGGTGTCTGCCCTCTTATATCCAATGTGGCCCTCTGGAGTGAGTGTGGAAATATAGTGGCCCACTCCATCATCAAATTTGACCCCCCCTGATTTATTCAGAGTCAAATATAATTGTCAGTGTCAATGTCAGCGTTAGATATTTAGTTATTATGATGGGATAGAGGTTAATATATAGTTATTCATTGTTTATAATAGTGTAATAGTCATGGGCATGTAGCCTACCAGAGATCGTATAAGAAGACAGTTCCCTTTTGAACAGATTAAAAGATGATATGGATCGAATATTTAACATAAGTTGTTCCAATCAGAGGGGGCTTTAAACACAAAGGGTTTCTTACCTAATGATTTGGACACTGAAGGAGCAGAAAAATAAAGCTGTGTGTGGAGTGCCTCAACTGGTAGTTGGTATGGTTCTAGAAGTTGTTTGAGATATTGAGGATAGTTGAAATGTATACATTTGAAAATAAACTGTAACCAGTGACACTGTCTTTTTGTCTAATTGTGGGCAATTGCAGATATTTATACATTGTTAAGTGATGAGTTGTAAAAGGGCAAACTAAATCTGCAAAGCCACAAGCTGGGCATCCCCTGATCAACGCATTCCTGCAGAAGAAAGCCATAGCAGCGTCCGTTTGGGTTGCCTTGGCCTATGCTATTTTATTAGTTTGACTCCCGCAGGTTCCCAAATCAGTGTCACCGGAGTATATAAGTGACCGGGGTTCTGAATTAAGAAACGTACCACTAGGCTATCCTTCTATCATGTGGATTTATTTCAACACTTTCCTGATAATATGGACCAGCTGCCACAACACATCTGTCACAGGTAAAAAGGCATACCGGGAATTGGGACAAATAGGCCTACAACAACAACAATACAAAGCATAATTGTTTTAGGCTGTTCATCATGTGTAGGCCTATGTTTTATAGTCACTAAAAAACACAATATGCACTAAAATGTTGTGCATAATGTGTTTTCATCTTCTTTCATTCTATTAATGGATTCTGTTAAGTGTTGTAAACTGACATGGCAGTAGCAGACTATAACAAACCTTAACCTTAACTCTTAATAGGCTAATGCGTTCACATAAAAATATCCCACTATGTTTTATTTAACCTGTCATTATCATATGATTTTTCATATTTAATTAAATGTAGGCAGTAGGCTATATCATGTATGTGACTGAAAAACGATAAAACAAAACACCATGGTCTCTCCTACTAGTTAGGGTACTTTGCAGGTGTAGAATATGAACACAAAACTGTTAAATATAACAGTTAACGCCGACAATCCCATAACTCTGACACTCCGGATCGAGCACACATTGCACTGCACGTCCCCATGGACTCATATCCATCAGGATGCACCGTCCAACACTCAACCCTCTGCTCCGAGTCCCTATACACGTATTTAAAGTTCCGCCAGACGATGGTGCCAGTCAGATAGCCTACTCTGAACTTGTGACCCCGTGATGGGGATGGTTGTTGGGTCAGAGTAGCCTTTGATGGTTAACTTGCTGTTAAATTCATGGGAATGAAAGTGATACCCATACCCCTTTCAACCCAAGACCTCAAGGTTCTCTCTAATGTAGGATTGAATATTGTACGATCTGTTGTTGGTGAGCAATTCTCACGTGAGTAAAATGTGTGTGTAACTCCCTATACCAGTTAGGACTTTGCAGATTTAGAAATAAATGATAAGTGTATTATTAGGCTATAGGTTAAGTTACCCAGCAGTAGCCTAGACAAAGTAAGCTAATTACAATCATCCCACCTTGGCTGCAGCATTAAAGTATGAACACATTAATGCGATACTATTTAGGCCTATATGATTGTGAAATGGGCCATTCTGCATAATGAGTGCTTTTACTTTTATTTGATATTAACTATATTTTGATGCCAATACTTTTGCACAAGTACATTTTCGAATGCATCCTTTACTTGTAACAGAGTATTTATACATTGTGGTATTGCTACTTTTATTAAAGTAAAGAAATAATTATAATAAAAAGAGCACTGAGTACTTCTTCTACCACTGGAGGAATATCAAAACATTTCAGCCATTTTGTTTTAAGGAGAACATCAGGTGATGGGGTCATCACAGGCTGTGTTGGTCAAAGTGGGGGATGATGTGACACTTCCATGTCACATTAAACCATCTGTCAGCGCAGCCAGGATGACAGTGGAGTGGACCAGACCTGACCTGAAGCCAGAGTTTGTGAATCTCCTCCAAGATGGACATGTGGTTACCCACCCCCTGAACCCATCGTACCAACACAGGACGTACCTGTTCCATGAGGAGTTGTCTCGTGGTAACATCTCACTGAAGGTGTTCAGGGTGCAGCTCTCAGATGAGGGGACGTACACATGTTTTGTACCACGACTGCACAGCAGCAGTGTGATCCAGTTGCTTGTTGGTAAGTATTAGTGATCAAAACATGGATGGCAAAACAGCTTTCATTAAACTGTTTTATATACTCACAAATTTGACTCCTGTTGAACTGCTGCAGTACCTTCCATAGGTACATACACACACACAAGCGCGCACCCCAGGTTAAATCTGGATACCTCGGAACGCACGCACGCACGCACACACACACACACACACACACACACACACACACACACACACACACACACACACACACACACACACACACACACACACACACACACACAGGAAACAGGCTTGTTGCTAGCACACACGCATAGACATACTCAAAGGACACACAAACACTCATAGCAACAGATAATGGATATTTCAAATGTCACTGCATAGTGCTCATCATGTGTCACCTGTGTGCAGCTAAACAAGTGCAAGGTCATTCGTTGGATCCTTCCCATTGGTGGATTGTTGCCATGGTGGTCGCCGTGCTGGCTCTCGTGCTCCTCGCCATGTTGGTGTATCTGAAACTGAAAGGTAAAAAATAACTAAGGAGAAAACTGATATGTATTGCATTGTATTGTATTATTTGGTTTTGCCTTTGTTTAAAAAATATATTTTCAAACCTTATTTTATTGTTATAGTATTTATTTATCTACACTGTTGAGGAAGCCTGAAGAAAAATACAGGCAACAACAATGTTTGAACCATGACTCTATTGTATAGGGCATAGCAGTGGCGGCCATTTCTGGTTCCACTCAAAAAATAGTCCATGCATTTTTCCCAAAGAGATTTCTAAAAATATTTAAATAAATTATTCTAAGCCTAGAATCAAGCCATCCAGGATCCTGGTGAATCATGATGACCATAAAACATTTTATTCTGTGAAAAAAAAAGTTTTAATATGTAATTATATGATATACTATTTAATAAATACCCTTTGTTTTGCGGTTTTCTTTTTTCTTTTTCTTCACAGAATGAAATGTTTTATGATCATGATTCACCAGGACCCTGGATGACTTAGGTTTAAAATAATTGATATAAATATTTTTGGAAATCTATATGGGAAAAATGCATTGACTATTTTTAGTGGAACCAGAAAATGGCCGCCACTGCTATGCCCGTATTATATTGTATTGTATTGTATTGTATTAGACAAAGACACAGACACATATTTCAGCTTACCCCACTTCTCTCTCTCTCTTACTCAGATGGCAATTCAAAGGCTACAAGGAGGCCCAATGAGGCTACTGAGCTGTATATGGTCAAAGGTGAGTGTTTCACACAAGTGAAATATGATGTTTATCACAGCCACTAGATGGAGCTAGATAATAAACCACAGTATTCTCACGGCCCACTCAAAGCCTTAATACTGAGCTCCATTGCCTGAGAAAGGCAAATAGTTTTCCTGTTTTAAAAGGTGAGCAGTCACGACTATCATATAAACAATACTAAATGTGACAACATTTCCCTTGGGGATCTATAATCTATCCATCTAACATAAATGACTGTAGCTACACCAATATATGCTACTTAAAACATACAAGTCCCACAGAGTAGAGTATGAAGAGAGCAAAGAGCATGTCTCACGTCACACTACCCCCACCATCCTGATGGACTGGAACAACAAATTAATTCTCCTGACAAGAAGTGAAACAGAAAATGCTGTTTATCAAGGTCAGGCAGAACAACCAAGGCCTTGTGCCTTCATTTTTCTCACCTCTTATCTTTTATCTCAAACAGAGACTTGTTACCTCCCTTCTGTGTTTTTTCATGTGGTATTATATGATTGTCTTTTTGCCACTTGTGATTTTACACACTTGCTATGGACTTTCCCTTGCAAATAAACTACAGCAAACTAAACCCAGTGGTGTAAAGTAACTAAGTACATTTACTCAACTACTGTACTTAAGTACAATTTTGAGGTATTGAGGTATTGCCAGTTTTCAGTACATTATACCTATATACATTTCGGCAATTTGAAAATAGACGATCTACTTGAAATGGGACATTCTGCATAATGAGTACTTTCTACTTTTGGTATTTTAAGTACATTTTGATGCCAATACTTTTGTACTTTTACTCAAGTAAATTTTGAAGTCCGGACTTTCACTTGTAAGTATTTCTACATTGCAGTTTTGATACTTTTACTTAAGTAAGAAATGTGAGTATACTTTTTCCACCACTGACTAAACCTATAAGTACCGTAAAGTGATAGAAACTAACACAAAGGCCTGGGCTGCTCTGTCTTTTTCTCCTCTCCATCTCATTGCAGAAACCGCAGTGGACTGTAACCTGAGTGAGTGCAGCCCCTTGACAGTGGAGGACAATAATGGACACAATGGACACAAGTTTGGCTCTGCCTCAACTTGAGGGCAAACCAGCACAACGATGAACACACCATTGTGCCACAGGTTTGAATCCACTATGTTGAACTAGTCTCCGTCTCAGCTCTGTCTCAGAATAAATAATGAAAGTGGACTGCCCTCTAGATAACTGAAATCTAATCTAAACAAGATAGGGTCTAACAACGGCATGACTGTGGCCAGTCTATTACGCCAGTTAAGTTTCTAGCTTGGCTCTGAAAGAGGCTAGCTAGTTATGGCACTAGACAGTTACTGTATACGGACAGTATTGAAGACGTCATCATACGTAATCCATGCACAAATCTTCACCCATTATAATACTCATTACACTGACAGATGAATTATTATAAATGGTTTTTATTAATGCATTTGATGCCCCCACATGTGTATGCTTTCATGGGAGCTTAGGGGTTCAGACATCTCCTTATAGGAGCTCAGAAGCCCCCTTACTGGCTGTCACTGAAACCATGCTAACATGACCAGACTGTAGCCTAATACTGAAACAGAAAGCAAATACTTGGATTACTACGCATGCACCTCATGGTACCATGGCTCCAGACATCCCAAAATAAACTGGTCAGGTGACTGCTTGGCCATACATCTACAACTCATTTAACCCCTGCTCACTTTGCTAGGGTGGGATGGCTCAGGGTAGAGGACAGAGTACAGCATCTCGCAATGGGCCTGGTCTACAAGATACACTACACCACAAAGTCACCCATGTACCTGTCAAACTACTTCAAAAACGTCAATGACATCCACAATAACAACACAAGAGGGAGCTCCACGAATCACGTTCAACCCAGATTTGGCTCTAACAACTAACAAGGGATTAAATTCGTTCTACTGCTATGCCCCAAACATGTGGAATGCCCTACCAACAGTTATAACAAGAATTAATTGGATAACATATTGAATGTGAGAGTGGGTGTGTTCAGTGTTGTAGTGCTACTTTTAGAAGCGGGGGAGCGTACATGCATGCGCAGTCACGTGCAAGTGCATTTTCGTGCACGTGCGCGAAACGTACGGACACGCACACACTATAAAAACATGCAAACAGTGCACAAATATGAAGACATTACATTTCATATGTTATAACATCAATACATATGAATGACAAAAGGTGTACATGTGAGCCTATATGCATGGCAATAAGTGCATGGCAAAGGGTGTATTTTTGCCTAGCAAAAACCTTTGTGTTGGATGTGAATAGTTTGTAGTAGTTACAACTACAACTTATAATTTATCTGACACTTGCTCCAGTCTAATTGCCCACTCTACAATCATCAGCAGTACTCTAGATGAACGTTGGATTGTTTTTCTAGTGATTGATAAGGTTACAATAAGCAGGATATTATTGCATGTCTTCCATACACAGCCATATGAACACTCATTGCCGCATTTCCCAAAGAGATGCTGCGTAGGGACTTACGTAAGAGCCTCTCTCCACACAGGCTGCGCAGTACCTTAGCAGGCACATAAGAGCCGGGTTGTCCTACAGCAATTTCAGGTTGTGCGTAGTCTATATGTTACAGGGAAATTGGCATTCCAGGGAAATTGAAAGGGAGGCGCTTGTTTTCACCGCCCCCCCCAGGCAATTCTGTAGAACTAACGCTAGAGGGCAATGCAAGCCAGACATGAGCCCTACACCACACACGCACGCATGCACAAACGAGCACGCACACACGCACAAGCACGCGCACGCTTGCGCGCGCGCACACACACACACACACACACACACCCGCGAACAGCCTTATTCCATGCAGTTGAAGCACAAGGGGGCGAGGCTGGCGGGCTATGTTAGTGCAGTGAGTGGCAGTTGGGGCAAACGCAGTCCCCACAACATTATTTACGATTCTGTGCCTATCGGTACATAACTGGGACGGCGCTGATTCGACTCAGCAGACCATCGGCCGGTCGTCGCGGGCACTCGCGCCTGGAGGCGCTCGGGCGCGACTCCTCGGCCTCAAGGTCTGCTGAGTCGGCGCGCCTCCGTCATGGTCCAAAACCCCTTTTTATATAGGCATGTTACTGACTGGTCTATTAGTCCGGCAGCCCCTGAGGTGGGGTTGGGAAATGTGGTCTATACTGCATATATTTATTTATTTGATTGGTCAAAAATATTGTCTATCCATGAAAGCACCTGCTGACCAGCTGTCAGCATTGGTCAACAATAGGTGGGAATATGGGACCATTCCTCTCTATTACAAAAATAGACTAATTGGACCCAGAAATGTTGTTTTTCTATTTACTTGTATTATTGAAATGTAATCTATAGGCCTATTGTATGAAAATAAACTGTGTTGCTAAGAGTTGAGTGTTGAACAAACGCACAATGTCATAAATGAGTGTCCTAGTCTCACTCTGCAGCCGCACTGAGGCGCCTGGATATTACCCGATGTTTGCTTTCTAAGCTCGATCTAGCCTTTGATTGCCTTTCAATAAAGCCATATATGATAGCCATATGTATCACTTACATGTTACTGATTATAGGGAATGTTACTGTATATTATTGTAATCCGTTGTTTATTTCCTGAGCAATGGAATTATGTTGCGGCGAAAACTCTTTCTGAGGCACTTGGACACTATATACCGACGTAACTAACGCTCGGACCCAAAACACAGTCACCCGGGCAAATCCGGCGGTATTCACCTGGTATTCCTAAACGTAACCTCAGTAAATTATGGCTAAACTAAACCTAACCTTATTCCTAAACGTTACCTCACGTAGCCCCTACGGAACGTCTCCCTCCGCTGTATAGCTCCGAGCTATTCACCTGTTTCCTAGGCTGTGTGTTTTCCACTTCCTGTCGGATTTCATTGGATATCATTAGTCATCTGACCAGTTTCATTGGATTTCATTGGATCAAATGGACAGGAAGTGGAAAACACACAGGAAGTGGAAAGCCTAGGAAACAGGTGAATACAGCGGAGGGAGAGGTTCCGTCTGAGCTATACCTCACGGTGCCAAAATCTAACCTTATTCCTGAACTTAACAGTCTCACTCTGCAGCCGCACTGAGGCGCCTGGACATTACCTGATGTTTGCTTTCTAAGCTCGATCTAGCCTTTGATTGCCTTTCAATAAAGCCATATATGATAGCCATATGTATCACTTACATGTTACTGATTATAGGGAATGTTATATTATTGTAATCCGTTGTTTATTTCCTGAGCAATGGAATTATGTTGCAGCGAAAACTCTTTCTGAGGCGCTTGGACACTATATACCGACGTAACTAACGCTCGGACCCAAAACACAGTCACCAGGGGCAAATCACCAGGTGAGTACAGGTGATGGCCTAGACCCCCACCCCTCGCACCCCATGAAGACATTTGCATCACTATAGGCAAGGGTCGCTCTGCTGAATGGATAGTGTATTGGCTGTCTGGCGGGCTAATGGCCCGACGGCCAGTTTTCTGTTTGTATTTTTTTTCACTGCCTGTTTCTCAGTCAGTCTTTTACTTTATTTTCTAGGGGATGCGAGATTTTAGTTGGGCAGGCGGCCGCCAGCCTGGCCTCTATGGTGGGTACGCCACTGACGTAACCTCAGTAAATTATGGCTAAACTAAACCTAACCTTATTCCTAAACGTTACCTCACGTAGCCCCTACGGAACCTCTCCCTCCGCTGTATAGCTCCGAGCTATACAGCGGAGGGAGAGGTTCCGTCGGAGTTATACCTCACGGTGCCAAAACCTAACCTTATTCCTGAACTTTACAGTCTCACTCTGCAGCCGCACTGAGGCGCCTGGACATTACCCGAAGTTTGCTTTCTAAGCTCGATCTAGCCATATATGATAGACATATGTATCACCTACATGTTACTGATGCCAAAACCTAACCTTATTCCTAAACTTAACCTCAGTAAAACAAATACAAGAATACAAGAAAAAACCTCAGTAAAAAAAAATACAAGAATACAAGAAAACCTAATACAAGAACCGCTTGTCTGCGAAAGAAATGGGGGTGACGTGTTTTGGGGCGAGTCCGTTTGCCGTTTCCAGACAGTGCAGCCACAGAGAGCTCAGACTGCGTGCTTGCTCCCATGGCTGCTCTGGCTCAAATGGGGCTGTGACGTTGAATTGTGGGCGTTCACTCTCACTCTTACTTATAGGGGGCGGGGCTAAAGCCGCATTCCATTGAATCAAAATCATAGAGTGGGTTTACACCCACTCAAAAACATGTGAATCCTCTCCTTGGAAACCGCTCTAAAAGAGCACTTACAGGTGGCTGCCATTTGGAACTGGCCCCTGTAGCTGCTAATGATGGGCCATCGTTTCAATTTTGCTTGTTTGAAACATTTTACAATATGATGTCTTGAACCATGAATTAAATAAACTATTTGAAGCGTGTATGTGCGTGTGTCATGTCTGCTTTGTAGGGGTGTGCCGTTAATTTCACGAAACGATACGATACGATATTGGGCTCACGACATCGATACGATACGCTATATGGCACTTTTTTTTTCCAGCCTGCGAGCCAGCAGCGTAGTGAATGCTACGGCATTTGCTTGGAGACCTGTGAGCCGTTCCCCGATTGGAGACACCCCAAATCGCTTCAAAAACCCCCTCCCAAAATCTGACCAGTGAGTTGCACGACCAAAACATGTGACCCAGCGCTGCTGGTCTGTGCTGACATCTCGGACACCCAGCATCAAAGCCAGGGTAAATCTTGGCTAACTTATCATTAGAATAGTGAAGTCTATGTGTGACTTTAAATTGGGTAAGGCTGTGTCTTATACATAAAGAGGTAGTGTGTATACGTTTCAAACAATCAGACCAGGTTTCCTCCGAGAGTGTGACACCCAGATCCGACTCCCACGCCAGTTTTGTGTTGTCAAAAGAGGGAGGATTTGTGTCCTGTATTATATTGTAGATTTTCGATATATTCTTTTTCATCAAAGGATGAAGTTCAAGTATTGTATTTATAGCATTTTTGCCCAACCAGTGGGAGGAGCGTACCTGCTTTGTTGAGGCCAAAATGTTTCCTGAATTGGAACCAAATTGTAATAGTGTGTTTAACCACCGGGTTTACACCCTGCAGGGTGGAGCCAAAGGGCAAAGGACAGCTCAAGGCAGAAACCAGTGGGATTGACAAATCAGAGTTAAGTTCCATCGAGACCCAAGCTGGTCCCTGACCAGTCTCGTGCATGGAAAGCCAATAATTCAGTTTGGACATATTAGCTGACCAATAACAGAACCAAAAGCTCGGCAAGCCCATCCACCCCTCACATTTAGGCATCTCCAGGCTAGCTCTTGTAATCCGTGGAACTGAATTGCCCCAAATAAATAGTAATATGACTGTTTAATTCTTTAAACCAAGCTTTGGTAAGTAAGATGGGTATCATTTCAAATAAGTATAAGAAACGCGGCAGTACTGTCATTTCAACCGTATTCACCCGACCAGCCAATGTAATAGGGAGAAGCGACCATCTTTGGAGATCCTGTTTGGCACGTTCCAGTAACAACTTAAAATTGAAATCATAAAGATCTTATATGGCACTTTTTTAATATGAATATGGGGGAGAAAAAAGCTTTTCAAAAAGCTTATGAAAATATATGGGGGGGGGGGGGGGGGGGGGAAATGCAAACAAATACTTCAGTTTTTGCATTATTATTATTGCAAAAAAATGATTTTTTTTTTTCCCCCAAAAGATTACACAAAAACGTATCGCGATATATCGCGGGACAATATACAGTGTATCGGCACACCCCTACTGCTTTGTGAAGGAATCAAAGGAACTATACGTATAGTCCAAGTGTTGTTTTTTAGTTTTTGTGCAGCTGTACTAGCCTGGCTCCAGCCCACGAATCGCTAGACACGGCTATTAAAAAAAACATTCAGAATATTTTGTTTCAGAGAGTGAAACTAAATGAAATTCTGGCTGAGTGTCAGGCTACAGCTGTACAGGCCGTGTCCAATTCAGAGTCACAATATTATGCCACTAAACTCAAAAACATGGCATTCCATCTCACTATCAGCACTGTGATAACAGTACCATGGTCAAATACCCTAGAAACTAGAGAAAGTGTTATAATATGACACTGGGTATGTAGTCCTGTACATAATGTAGCCAATACACGCACGCACGCACGCACGCACACACACGAGTGCAACTAGTCGCAACTCCTTGCAAAAAAACAGTTTTAAGGCCAGTCCACACCAATGCAACTCCTTTACAGTTGCACAGAGTTGCATTGGTGTGGACTGGCCTTAACCCTCCTGCAGAGTCTCCTGCTGAATGTTGGCAGCCCTGACACACACACACACACACACACACACACACACACACACACACACACACACACACACACACACACACACACACACACACACACACACACACACACACACACACACACACACACACGCTGGCTGGTTTATCAGTCATGTGCTCATGTCTAAAGTTGGAAGCAGACTCAAAGTACACAGTCCAGTTGCTCTCACTCCGTACTGTAAATGCTACAGTATACACAGCAACAAGCTTCTTGAACATGTTCAACATAAATACAGGTAAGAGGAAATGGAATGGTTCTATCTCTTTTCATTGCATTTGATCAGGATTGTTCGGGCAATTCAGTGTTATTAGGCTAAGGTGTAAAATATGAGGAAAAGCGCTTCAAATTTAAAGAGGCTTTTAGTGTGATTAACGGAAATCTCCTTGATACATTTCAGGTTTTTCTACCTGTCTGTCTGTTGTTGGTTTCCACAGGCCATTACAAATGGTTTAATGATGCTCCTGACGTCAGGAGTGCAGTAGGAGGAGTCCTCTTACTTACAGATTTGGGTCATTCCTGAAACCAACAGAGTTGACTACACACACAGACAGAGAGGACTATAAACAACAGAATGGTGCTTGATGGTTGGATGACCATTGTGGGTCTTTTGTTTTTGGCTCTCTGCCAGGGGGGTAGGTGAAACACTTCCTCTGTCTGATCTGACTCACATTATGGACTAACAGCTGTGTCTAAACTTAGTAGACTCTAATCCAATCCATTTTCAACAGTGATTGCAAACATAATGGGGCATTTATAGTACAGTATGTCATTTCATATGTATGTATGTATTTCTGTTTGTGTTTGTGTTTATTTATATTATATTGTGAGCTATTTTATGTTGTAGACACCTCTGCCAAGCACACAAACAATCTAATGATATGTATTGCAATATTTTATTGAACTTTGGACAAGAGGTCAAGTGTTGCCTGACAAACACCCTGTCTCATCAACAGAGACTATATGTACACATTAACATTGAAAAACATATGGAAACATATTGTGAAAAAATATGTCTTGTTTATTGTTTATTATGGATCCCCATTAGTCCTCACCACAGTGAAGACTACTCTTCCTGGGGTCCAAACATTCACAATCCAATGAAAACATAATACAATGAAATTCTACCATTACAAATTTAAAACAAAAAAACAAAAATGTTTGAAGATTTCGGTCTACACAAATTCTATAAATGCTAAATTACTTTTTAGTTTACAAATCAAGAAATTACAAACAAAACAATTGTAAATCCAATTTCTCAAAGTTCAAACATTAAAGAAGCTAACTAAACCTAACTATTTTACAAATCACGGCTTCCTTCAATTTCTTTTTGAAGCTTGATTTATTGTCTATCCTTATTATATTAAGTGGTGGGAGCCCATTCCAATGTGTTCCTGCTCTATACATTAGCGTTCTCTTAAGCGCATTAGTTCTTGGTATTAAAGCCGGAGTAAAGTGACCACCCAAGGTGTGCCGCCCTCTTCTGAGTGAGCTGAAGTTTGCCCAAATCCTTTTTTCCTTTCATTAACAAAAATTGAATAAAGCAATGGGCCTAGACAACTTCCCTGGGGGACGCCACATTGAGGGGTCACAATCTCTGATAATGTACCATTAAACTAGCGTTGTCAAACTGGTGATCCGCGCTGTGGGCTATTTGGTGGTCCAATGCGGCCCGCAACGTGATTTTAACAATTGAATTATTGAAGAGTTATTTGCTCAACAGGCAACAATGTGTAGTGTTTAATGATTAAACACTACACATTGTTGCCTGTTGACCAACTAACTCTTCATTAATTCAATGGTACTTTCTTTAAAATGATATGCTGACAACTTCCTGGTCTTTTCCAGGAACATTCTCTGAATGAAAATGTTTGACAGGAATGCTACCACACCTGCTGAGTCAGATAAAACCGTACCTTCACTCTCCCACATGATCAACATGTAGGAGTGGAGTTGGCAGTGATAAGACAAATTCTAATACTCTGAGTCTAACACACTCGCGTCCTCCACTGACACCTTAGTCCCACCTCTGAGCGAGGAGGGGAGGATTAGATGCGAGTCCAAAGGAATCAAGCAGGTTGGACGGACACATTCCAACTCACATTTCTGCCTACTTGCTCGTCATCCTGGGCGCTTTCTTATATGCTTATGAATTGAGCTGTATGACTATGACCTGCATTCTCCCACACCCATGCACAACAAACAGCATGATTGTGTAAACAAGGATCAAACCATTAATGTTGCTTCGGTATATTTGATCACTGTTATTCAGATATATAAATGCACTTCTGTATCTCCAGACAGTTTAATCAAGTGGGACAATTTCACTCTCAGTCCGTTCATAAACACGCATGCACGTATTGCGTTATGTTTACATTATTAAGATATGAGCAGATCAATAAATAGCCTATAGTGTTTTACAACCAAAATCTGATCTTCAGACTGCAGTAAAAAAAATCCTGGTTTGACACAGGGCATGCTACTCGGACGGGGAGGGACATCACATGCTGAGCGCCCATCAGAGCCTCTGTAAATGCATCATTTACATGCATTACTGCTGTTGTACCCTACTGGCTCACCTGCCAGAGAATCATGCTAACATGATACAAAAATGGTGCACAAAATGACCTTAATAAGCCACTCAATTATACACGTATGATGATATACAGTACAGGTACAGTTGCAATGCCATGGGTGCAGCTACAACATATATGTATCATTTAATCCTAAACCTCTCTCCACTGTAATCATCCTTTTATAAATTGTGCAAATCTGTGTGCGCGTCCTTTACTTACCTCAAGAACCGATCAGCGGTTGCCTAGAACCACCTATCCAACCAATATGCATGCAATAGGCATAATATGGCCATTTGGTTGTCCAGAACCACCGTTCTGTGGTTCATATATGGGCATATATTGATGATATCGGGGATCTCCATATGGGCATAAATGGGACACAAACAGACAGACGGGTACAACGGGTGTAACATTCCCGATGGTATTCCCTACTAAATTACGCACATCTCTGCATGTGTGTGTATCTGTCCCCTTCATATCTCGGGAACCGTCTGACCGATCAACTCTGTGTGCATATCGCTGAGGACCCAAGGGACCGTCAGAACGGCGGTTGTCCAGAACGGCCGATCCAACCAATATACTTATATGGGCATAGTATATGGAGATCTCGGTATCTGTCTGTCTGTCTGGTTGTGTCCCTTTTAGGCCCATATACAGTATGTAGATCCCTGATGTCATGATCCGTCATAACCGCCCATCCAACCGATTGACGTGAGAGGTCAGTCAGACCGGCGGTTGTCCAGAACCGCCAACAACACGCTGCATAATGGGCATCGGCCTCTAGTAAAGTATAATTGCATGATATAAGCCAACTGCCACTTCTCTCTCTGACCTAACACAATTGTTTTGTGCTTTGATATGTTCCAGTTCCAGACACTCCGAAATCCTGTGTGTATGGAGAGATCTGCGTGCTGCCGTGCACCTTCCAGACAGCTGATGAGCTGGTAATCCACTGGGCCCACTGGACAAAAGATATAAAACGGATGGTCCACTCTTACCACAGTGAAAAGGATCAACTTGGACAACAGGACAACTCATTCATAAACCGGACATCTCTGTTCCATGACCAGATTACAAACGGCACTGCTTCACTAAAGCTGATGGGAGTTACAATTCAGGATGAAGGCAGATACCAGTGTTACACCAGCAACACCAAAGGGAACAAGGAGATTTTTTACATAGTTACAGTGAAATGTAGGTATGACACAATGAAATTAAATCACAATTGCATCTACATGTGATCGTCAGTGGGTGAAAGTTTGGCTCATTCCTATGAATCACAATAATGACATATGGCTTTGTACTACAACTATTGCTGCTACTATTATTACTACTTCTACTTTTGCTGTTACATTTTCTTATACAAAGCATCATGTTATATAGCTCAGTGAAATTGAGAATGACATCATACAAACAACCAACCAACCAACAAACAAATCAGTTAACTGTAAACACGTCCTCTCACCATGTTACAGCCCCAGTGGTCAATGTCACAATGGAACTAGCTGGTGACGGTGACACAGTTACCTGCACCTCCAGAGGAATCTACCCTGAGCCCACACTCTCCTGGTCCACCAGCCCTCTCACCAACCACACCTTCCATAACTCAACCACGGTCAACAGGAAGGCAGACAATCTCTATGATATCAACAGTACTCTAACCATTCTAGCAAATGACACACAATTTGCTTACATCTGCTCCATTGGCACAGATGGAAAAGGAAAGACCATCACCTTGACACAACTTCGTAAGACAACTGATCTACTGACTGAATAAGAGTTTTGCAATTAGCACAATGAAAGTGAATGCTTATCTCCTTGTATCTTTTTTTTTTTACTTCATTTTTTATCCCACGATTTTTGTAACCCAATTTTTTACACCCAGTGGCAATTGTCTATGTAATTCCTGGGCACTACCTTCCCTCTGCCAACCTAGGTATGCCAGGGCCGATCTCATGCCTCCTTCAATGCATGAGAGCCAACTGACCTTCTTGTCACCTGACAGGGGAGAGTTTCCCTGGTTGGACGTAGCGCGTGGAAGGAACACGTTATTCCAACCGTTCCTTTCCCCTCCATCAGGCGCTCCGTCTGGCCAGGGGGAGGCAGTATAGTGACCAGGATTACTGCATGTTTTTGTGAGGGTACCTACCCTAGGGAACACGGGGAGAACATGCAAACTCCACACAGAGAGGCCCTTTCGCCAACCCCACCTAGGGTATGGGCACTGATGACGCGGAGGAGAGAACACACTGATGGAGAGGAAGGGAACTGGTTGGAATAACGTGTTCCTTCCACGCGCTACTTCCAACCAGGGAAACTCCCCCCTGTTGGGTGACAAGAAGGTCAGTTGGCTCTCATGCATTGAAGGAGGCATGAGCTTGGCCCTGGGCTCCCTAGGCTGGTGGGGGGAGTGTAGTGCCCAGGATCACTTAGCAAATTGGCAACAAAAAAAATTGGTACAAAATCGAGGGATAAAAATAAATAAATAAAAAAACAGCAGGACCTACTGAACACAATATTAGCTTCAAATGTGTTACTATCCCAGAACCGACCCATTCTAATACAAGCTGGACCACATTGTCTCTTAACATTTCAGCTCCAGTCCTTGGCTATGGCTCAGATGATGTAACAATCCCCTGCCAGGCAGAAAACTCTGCCCTGAAGGACTTCAGTGTCACCTGGCGCTTCAACCACACACAAACCATCCTCAACTACTTCTCCATCGACCCTAGAACTCTGGTCACAGACCAGTGGAAGGAACAAGTCAAGGGGGTGTCTACTAAGTCAGGCGCCCTCCAGCTCAGTGCCTCCTCTGTGAATTTAGAAGGGGTCTACATATGTGAACTCAGCCATGCTGATGACACATATATCACCTATACCGATTTGACGATAAACCAGGAACCACAAACAAAAGGTAGTGCAATACAAATACACCAATTTCTGCTGTTACTCTCGATTTGCTCGAATTAAATCGTTCGGATGACATCAAAGGATTTTATGTCAACATCTTGAGTTTTGGCTTTTTGGTTTGTTTTTGTATCAGATTTTAGGCAGGATATTTCAACAGGACTTGATGGCAGGCCTATGACAAAAACAATCAATTGATTCTAGCGCGCAATACATTGAAAATCATGTTAAATTTGAAGAATGTAAAAAGAGCTAAACAAGCCATATGCAACATCACCAATGTAGACATTGAGGTTGTATTTCTCTAAAGGTTTGGTGATACAATATGTAACACTAGCAGAAAAAAACTGAATGCTTTTGGTTGAGCATGTCACTTTTATGCTACCGTATTGCTGCCTTTCTGCACAACGTAAAATATTTTTGACAGAATAGTTCGATGTGATTTTGTTGAAAATGGGATATTGCTGAAATAGCGCATCATTTCATAATGTTTCCTCTTTTAGGTGGTCCCTCTGTTGGAGTTATTGCAGGAACAGTGATTCCTGTTTCCATCATCATCATCATCATTATTATAGCAATAGCATACATATCATTTAAAAAGGAATGGATATCATGCAAATCTTCAGAGGTAAATTTTAAATTGGTCTCCACTCATGCTTGTTTTATTCATTTTATATACTGTATATGTGTTATTGCTGAGCATTTCCTTACAAGTCATGTCATTTCTACATTTAGAAAGGAACAAAATCTGAAAATCTGAAAATGAGCCCATCAGGTAGGCTACAGTAACCTGTGTTTTTGTATACTGTACAGTAGTGATGCAATGAATTAGTTAAACTGTAGATACTTATTTGACATTAAAAGACTAATAATAATAATTATTATTATTATTATTATTATCATCATAAGGCTAATGATGATAATGCATGCTATCAGTCAAAGCTAATCTTAAAATAAAAAAATTCTATTGTAATGAGTAATCTCTGCTTCATTTCATTTGCAGGCTAATATGGCTAGAAGGAAAGCAGGAAAGAAGTGCCAATAAGGGGCTGATGGTCACTCTCTTTGCCCTCAATAATTACCGTTGAGGTGCCCAACACATTCACTGCCAGGTACTATGCACCTGTTTTTTTTTTGCTGCTGCCAGGGTTTTTTCGATTTTTCTAACCTTTTTACGTAGTCACAGAATATTTAGCTCCGGTATGATAGATCCCCTGATGGTTGCTAATCACAGAGGGTTTCACTGTGCTTCCGCGAAAAAAAAGCTTTTAAACGCCTTTGAAAATAGCATGTCTCGGCCAAAAATACATAGTAAAAAAAAAAGAGTACACAGGAGCCGAGATACAGGATTTTTAAGTAATAAGTTAACCAAGAAGTGAATGGAGCAGCAAATCTTCGGATCACGATATCTTGAGTTCTGTGTGAGAAAAAAGAAGAAAAAAAAACGTAGATCTACGTGATTGGCAGTGAACGCTTGGATTTGCATTCACATAGATCTATATGATTGGCAGGGAATGTGTTAAGCAAGGCATCCACAGGTATGAAGCCATTAAGTGGACCACAGTAGAAGTGTGGTAATGCTGGAGACAGTTGATGTGAATGTGTGTAACTATGAATGTAATGCAGAGTGATGCTTTCAAAGATCAAATGTTGACTGACTGACTGACTGACTGACTGACTGACTGATTGATTGATAGCCTGACAAAATGAGTTGGGGTCAGGCGAGTTCTAGGTTTGAGGTTTAGTAGCAGTCTTATCGGTTTGTTTTGGGAGGTCTGAAATGTTGTTTTCAGTGACATGGGGGTATTAGTGAACCATGAGGTGCAAGCATAAATAGAAATGACACAGGATGAGGGCTACGGCTAGCGTGCAGCAGTGCACTTTTGTTTAAATGTTTTCACCACAAAATACTATTCAAAAAAATCTAAATACAACCCAAATATAAGTGAACAAAAAGGTTGACGCCCCACCTCTGAAACTACATTAATCCTCCTGTCATTGAATCCTATGAGCATCAATCTTATTGCTCTGTTTCACTGTCTCCCTCTTTGCTTTGTAGCCTACATTATTGTATTTATATCAAATGTAAATATGGATTTTGTTTACTGTACCCATGCATTTGTTTTTTTTATTCTGTTTAAAAAAACAATTTCTATCAAATGTGTTACAAAATGTCTTCCATGTGTATTGTTAACTCTGTGTTTCATTCAGTATTGTATGCGCTTGGCAATTCATTTTTATATTAAGTATTAATCTGTGATTAATCTGACTAAAAATAATAATTGTTTGCGGCCTTAATATATAATTTGCACCCACGGTACTGAACAGTTTGGATAAAAGCATCCAACAGCACCACTACTACTACTCCTACTACTACTACTACTACTACTGCTTATCAGATCAGAACAGTTCTGCTATGCAGATAAATGTTCACGTTCTATTATTTAGATTTGTTGTTCCTTGATCACAAATGCTAAGAATGTTAGTTAGTAAGCATGTTGTCTTTTGTTTGTTGAGCCATGGGTTTGTGCAATTTACTCTGATTTTGTCACTCTGGATAAGAAATAACTGTAAAATGTTTGTAGATTGGTACTGAGAGAAAGCACATTCCCCATTCAAGTGAATTCTGTTTCAATAACAATGTATTTTAAATGTGCAAATACTGTGATTGTCTGCACTTGGCATGATAAAAAAAACTTTGGTGCTATAATCATCAGTCTGACTCTCACCTAATGTTTTTCTTGTTTTTTTTCATTAAAGACTTCACTTGTAACCAATTATATATATATATTCATTTTATAGGAGAAAACTGCATGAACATACATGTAATGTCCACTAATGCCTTATGCTTAATTAAAAGTATTGAATGGAGTGATTTATAGCCTGTTTTACTCTATAATCTTAATCATAGATATTGTGGGGATACCAATTATGTTCCTAATCAACTGGTTTGATGAAATTATGTCACAAAATGTTGCCACACACACACACACACACACACACACACACACACACACACACACACACACACACACACACACACACACACACACACACACACACACACAATTTACTGTTTCACATGTTCTGTCCAGACTGGAAGCTTGCCACAATTTCTTAATATTAGTTCAATCAATGATGTCAGTTTATGGCTGAGACTCTAGTTTTGTTGAAGAAACTGAGTAGTTTTCCTATTAGTAGGGGGTACTAAGTGAAAAATCGTTACGCGGCGGATAAAAGCATGAAATTTGATACAGATGTCCCTTGGGTCATCCTAAAACATCCTAGAAGGGGTGCCCAAAAAAATCTTAAACAGGAAGTGAGTTATGGACAAAATCCAAAATGGCCACCTAAACTGTTGACCGTTGACTCAAAAGACACCAAAATAATCTCCAAAAAGCATAAAATGTGGCACACATGTCCCTTGGGTCATCCTATGACATCCTAGAAGGGGTGCCCAAAAAATTCTGAAACAGGAAGTGAGTTATTGACCAAATTGAAAATGGCCGCCTAGTGTTGTCGATTGACTCAAAAGACAACTAAAGAATCTCCAAAAAGTATAAAATGTGTCACACATGTCCCTTGGGTCATCCTAAGACATCCTAGAAGGGGTGCCCAAAAAAGTCTTCAACAGGAAGTGAGTTATTGACTAAATTGAAAATGGCCGCCTACAGTGCTGGCGATTGACTCAAAAAGCCTATAGAATCTCCAAAAAGCATACAATTTGGCACATATGTCCCTTGGGTCATCCTAACACATCCTAGAAGGGGTGCCCAAAATAATCTGAAACAGGAAGTGACAGGAAGTGACAGTCACTTAGTGGTAGCAGGGACAACATCTTAACTGTTGTGTGACATACAGGTAGCAGGACAACATGTTAACTGTTGTGTGACATGCAGGTAGCAGGGACAACATCTTAACTGTTGTGTGACATACAGGTAACAGGGACAACATCTTAACTGTTGTGTCACATGCAGGTAGCAGGGACAACATGTTAACTGTTGTGTGACATGCAGGTAGCAGGGACAACATCTTAACTGTTGTGTGACATACAGGTAGCAGGGACAACATCTTAACTGTTGTGTGACATACAGGTAGCAGGGACAACATCTTAACTGTTGTGTGACATGCAGGTAGCAGGGACAACATCTTAACTGTTGTGTGACATACAGGTAGCAGGGACAACATCTTAACTGTTGTGTGACATACAGGTAGCAGGGACAACATCTTAACTGTTGTGTGACATGCAGGTAGCAGGGACAACATCTTAACTGTTGTGTGACATGCAGGTAACAGGGACAACATCTTAACTGTTGTGTGACATGCAGGTAGCAGGGACAACATCTTAACTGTTGTGTGACATACAGGTAGCAGGGACAACATCTTAACTGTTGTGTGACATGCAGGTAGCAGGGACAACATCTTAACTGTTGTGTGACATGCAGGTAGCAGGGACAACATCTTAACTGTTGTGTGACATACAGGTAGCAGGGACAACATCTTAACTGTTGTGTGACATACAGGTAGCAGGGACAACATCTTAACTGTTGTGTGACATGCAGGTAGCAGGGACAACATCTTAACTGTTGTGTGACATACAGGTAACAGGGACAACATCTTAACTGTTGTGTGACATGCAGGTAGCAGGGACAACATGTTAACTGTTGTGTGACATACAGGTAGCAGGGACAACATCTTAACTGTTGTGTGACATGCAGGTAGCAGGGACAACATCTTAACTGTTGTGTGACATACAGGTAACAGGGACAACATCTTAACTGTTGTGTCACATGCAGGTAGCAGGGACAACATGTTAACTGTTGTGTGACATGCAGGTAGCAGGGACAACATCTTAACTGTTGTGTGACATACAGGTAGCAGGGACAACATCTTAACTGTTGTGTGACATACAGGTAGCAGGGACAACATCTTAACTGTTGTGTGACATACAGGTAGCAGGGACAACATCTTAACTGTTGTGTGACATGCAGGTAGCAGGGACAACATCTTAACTGTTGTGTGACATACAGGTAGCAGGGACAACATCTTAACTGTTGTGTGACATACAGGTAGCACGGACAACATCTTAACTGTTGTGTGACATGCAGGTAGCAGGGACAACATGTTAACTGTTGTGTGACATGAAGGTAGCAGGGACAACAGCTTAACTGTTGTGTGACATGCAGGTAGCAGGGACAACATCTTAACTGTTGTGTGACATGAAGGTAGCAGGGACAACATGTTAACTGTTGTGTGACATGAAGGTAGCAGGGACAACATGTTAACTGTTGTGTGACATGAAGGTAGCAGGGACAACATCTTAACTGTTGTGTGACATGCAGGTAGCAGGGACAACATCTTAACTGTTGTGTGACATACAGGTAACAGGGACAACATCTTAACTGTTGTGTGACATGCAGGTAGCAGGGACAACATGTTAACTGTTGTGTGACATGAAGGTAGCAGGGACAACATCTTAACTGTTGTGTGACATGCAGGTAGCAGGGACAACATCTTAACTGTTGTGTGACATGAAGGTAGCAGGGACAACATGTTAACTGTTGTGTGACATGAAGGTAGCAGGGACAACATCTTAACTGTTGTGTGACATACAGGTAGCAGGGACAACATCTTAACTGTTGTGTGACATACAGGTAGCAGGGACAACATCTTAACTGTTGTGTGACATGCAGGTAGCAGGGACAACATCTTAACTGTTGTGTGACATACAGGTAACAGGGACAACATCTTAACTGTTGTGTGACATGCAGGTAGCAGGGACAACATGTTAACTGTTGTGTGACATACAGGTAGCAGGGACAACATCTTAACTGTTGTGTGACATGCAGGTAGCAGGGACAACATCTTAACTGTTGTGTGACATACAGGTAACAGGGACAACATCTTAACTGTTGTGTCACATGCAGGTAGCAGGGACAACATGTTAACTGTTGTGTGACATGCAGGTAGCAGGGACAACATCTTAACTGTTGTGTGACATACAGGTAGCAGGGACAACATCTTAACTGTTGTGTGACATACAGGTAGCAGGGACAACATCTTAACTGTTGTGTGACATACAGATAGCAGGGACAACATCTTAACTGTTGTGTGACATACAGGTAGCAGGGACAACATCTTAACTGTTGTGTGACATACAGGTAGCAGGGACAACATCTTAACTGTTGTGTGACATGCAGGTAGCAGGGACAACATCTTAACTGTTGTGTGACATACAGGTAGCAGGGACAACATCTTAACTGTTGTGTGACATACAGGTAGCAGGGACAACATCTTAACTGTTGTGTGACATGCAGGTAGCAGGGACAACATGTTAACTGTTGTGTGACATGAAGGTAGCAGGGACAACATGTTAACTGTTGTGTGACATGAAGGTAGCAGGGACAACATGTTAACTGTGTGACATGCAGGTAGCAGGGACAACATGTTAAAGGGATATTTCACTTTCAAAAAAACTTTGGGTCATTTTATCGTCTACTCAGGCTTTTGTGAGCCCCCCAGACCGTTTTTAAGGGGGGGGGGGGGGGGGGTGCTGGTGTGTGTGTCTTTGATCTTCTGCTTTCCCGCACAAGGTTGCAACTTTGTTTAATTTCAAGCACGAGAACCTGTCTGCTCCCACACTCCAAGCACGTGAACCTGTCTGCTCCCACACTCTCCTACATTTTTGGGGCATTAAAACGCTATGGAGTTGTGCCCCAATAGAGGGCTTGATCTCTGGTCATATGAAGATTTGTACAATATATTATGTATTGGTAATCATTCATAGGGTCTTTTAAAAGTTTTAGAAAACAATTAAGTATATTTGACATTGACAATATATCACTTAGAAAAGGATTAATGTGGAAGGTCATCTTATTCAGAGTGGTTTTTAAGACAATTTTGGGCATTTAGAGTTGTTTAAAAAATATTTAAGACATTTTTCATGGGTTATTTTTGCCAAATCCTTTAATATCAGTCTATTTACTATAAATGTAAAAGTTATATTTAGCACAATCAGCCAAAATGTCAGAATTATATCAACTTTTAGGAATCATGGGTCATTTCTGGCGGCCATTTTTGATTTTTCCTTTAAAAAACCCTTTAATGGGTCCAAATTTTTGGGCACCCCTTCTGAGATGATGAGATACATCCTAAAGAGTGCGTGTACCAAATTTGGTGCTTTTATCCGCCGCGTAACGATTTGGCCATTTTTTGTGCTTAGTACCCCCTACTATATGGCATATGTCCTAACTTCTTAATGCAATTCTCTGGATTGAACAGTAGATGGCAGCAAACATGCTGCCTCATTCAGGAATTTTTGGAGGGGTCATGTCAATGAAACTTAATGACAGATCAGTCTTACAGTATGTGCTACCACTTTGCAACTTTCATCAAAATTTAGGCCATAAGCTATAGCCACGAAGATAACTTACAGATCTGCTATTTTTGGCTAATGTTCCCCCCAGAATATAGATGCTGGGTTTCAAGTGGTTAAAAGGTATTTTTAATCGACAGGCCTTTCCCAAATTTAAAATGTAAAATTCTTTGATATGTGGGAAAAAAATCTGTGTTCTAATTGAGCCAATGTAGTCATTAGTCACATTGTCATAAGCTCCGTTCTTAATAGGGCCTATGCTTGCTCTATTGGTTCAATATATTCATAAAACCCACACACACACTTAATCACTTTCACTTTTAAAAGTTAAAAAAAATAGCAGATCTACAAGCTACGAATGGTGATACAACATGTTGTGAGCTTGTAGATCTATTATTGCTACTTTTGTGCAACACTGTTGTACAATGAAGTAGCACATACATTTATTTATTTAAAAATTGAATACGTTGAAATATGTTGAAAAAAGTTTCTGCTCATCATATCGATGGCCAAAACGCAAAACCTCCTATGTGCAAATTTCATGATTTTCGGATTTCACTGTGGATGAGGACTATAGGCTATGCTGCACATGCTCAGTCTGTCTGCAAGATAGTCCCGCCCCTCATTTTGTCAGAAAAGTCATTTGACTAAAACCTCCTATCTTGTTCAGTGCCAATTAGTGCTAAAATGTTGAAGCGCAAAACCTCTTATCTGCACCAGAACTAATTGAGCAGCAGACAGAGCTGAAACTTGGGAATTCTATGTTATGTAGACCGTCTAAATGTCTTTCAGTTTGTAGTCATCTATTATTTTCAAAATAAAAAAGTGTCTTCCCCCCTTACTAGTTAAGTATTTGTTAGTAACTCTGTCAAGTTAATTGCATTGCCTTGTTGATTGCTAATGATTAGTGTCAGGTGGTGACACTTTTATCACACCAAGAGTGTGAGTTGATAAAAAATGTTAATGGTAATACTTGATACAGTACTGTAGAATGTCTTGATCTCAAAATGAGCCTAAAAAAGCATTATTTAACAAAGATAATGTTTGTTTGTAAGCCTAACTATTTCTAGGTAAAAACCTCCTATGTGCATCTATGTAGATAGGAGGTCATTTTTAGGTATAGATAGGAGGTTTTGGCATTGAACATTTTGAACTTGTGGTTAGAGGTTGCCATTGCTGCTTAAATGTGAACGTCATTGTCGTGATTTTTTATTAATTGCAGATCAAAATCACACGTGAACACCGTGGCAGCCAACAACCCTGTGAAAATATTGTGGTGTGTCGGTTGGGGGGTATGAGGGTATTGGGGTGGGATGGGGTTTGGAGTTATAGGGTGTGGGAGGTTGGGGTGGTGGTTGGGGGGGTATGGGGTGGGGGGTGCATGAGGGTTTGGGTGGGTGGAGTTTGGGGGTTGTGGTGTCCTGGTTGGGGGCATGGGGACCGGGGGTTCTGGGAGTGGGGGTAATGGGTTGGGTGGGATTTGGGGGCATGAGGGTATGGGGTGGGATGGGGTTGTGAGTTATGGGGGTTGTGAGGTGTTGGCTGGCAGTTGGGGGGTATGGGGTTTGTGGGAGTGGGGGAGTATTGCAGGTGGTGGAGTTGGGGGGTAGAGGGTATGGGGGGGATTATGTTGAGGGGGACATAGGCCAGTTAGGCCGGATCATACAGGATAGGGTCTTTGTGATGCGAAAGTGTGGTCTAGCCAACACCAACTCAGGACTCCTGAAGTGGGATGGGGTTTTGAGTTACGGAGGTGGAGAGGTGTGGGCTGGCAGTTGGGGGGGGGGGGGGGGTTGTGGGAGTGGGGGAGTATTGCAGTAGGTGGAGTTGGGGGGTAGAGGGTATGGGGGGGATTATGTTGAGGGGGGCATAGGCCAGTTAATGCCGGATCACACAGGATAGGGTCTTTGCGATGCGAGAGTGTGGTCTAGCCAACACCAACTCGGGACCCCTGAAGTGGGATGGGGTTTTGAGTTATGGAGGTGGAGAGGTGTGGGCTGGCAGTTGGGGGGGGGTTGTGGGAGTGGGGGAGTATTGCAGGTGGTGGAGTTCGGGGTAGAGGGTATGGGGGGGATTATGTTGAGGGGCATGGGTCAGTTAGGCCGGATCATATAGAATAGGGTCTTTGCGATGCGATGTGTGAGTGTGGTCTAGCCAACACCAACTTGGGACTCCTGAATCGCTGCCCTCCACACTCTCCTATCTAGCATCAGGGTCTTGAGCTCTACAGTATTGTTGGCTAAGCTGTTACGCCGAAGTGCATCTACGTAGGTGGTGCACTTCTTGTCTCTCCTGGCTTTGCCCTGGGTTGGCTCTCATAGTGTTAGTTTGCTTGCCACTAGTTATAGGTCCCTGACGCAGTGCCCTGCCTCATCCTTCTCTCTCTGACTTTGTCTGTGACCCATGGTAGGTTCCTGTAGAGGACCACATTTCTGATGTGGTCCGTCCATGTGACTCCTAGTGCCATTCATAGCATTGTGTAGACTCCATCCAAGGCCCTTTCCTGTTGTGCTGTGACGGTCCATGTCTCAGCCCCATACAGCAGTACTGACTCCACTGTAGCTATACGAACAGCCGCCTCTTGAGGTCTTCTCCCATGTCTGATTTCCACACTCTCCTCATCCCATGCAAGGCATTCCAGACAAGTGCCCCCCGGACCTTCAGGTCCTGTTCCATTGAAGCAGTCCAGGCCCAGGTTATTAGAAGTCCCGGACTGCCTCGAGTAGCTTGTCTCCATCATCTGAACCATCTTCTCAGGAACTCCATAGGCCCGGAGAATGTTCATCAGATTCCCCCGGTGGATGGTGCCAAAAGCCTTTTGGAAGTCATGAAGGTGATCACCACTGAAAGATTCCGCTCCTTACTCCTTCCAGTATCCTCCTCAGCACCAGTATCTGCCCGCCTGCTGTTCGCTCCGGGCGGAAGCCGTTCTGCAAGTTTCTCATTACAGGGTCTAAGATGGGTCTAAGACGGTTGAGGATCTTCCTGTTAGCCGTCTTGGCAACTTGTGAGCTCAGGCTAATGCCTTGGTGAGTTCGCCTGACTTTGGTACTGGATCGATGATCATTTTGCCTCACAGCTTCGGCAGCTTGCTAGACGTGTGTGCTTGATAAAATCCAACACCACCTCGTCTATGGGCAGATACATCAGAACCTCTGCTGTCACTCCATCTTCCCCGCAGCTCTTGCCTCACTTGATAGTAGCCTTGGCCCTCTGGTACTCATCCATGGTGAACCGTCTGCTTTGGGAAGGTCATGGAAGACAGGAGCATCGGATCATCCTCTTCTTCGGTTGAAGGAGGATTTCCTAGGAGTGTTTTGAAGTGCTGGTAACATGTTTCAACTCGTTCCTCTGCGCTTTCTCCCCAGATCTTGGAAGTCTGAGAAGAGCTTCTGCCAGAAATGTCATTGATGAGCTTCCAGCTCTTGCCATGTTTCTGGTTAACATGCACCTCTTTAATGTCCCTGATCTTTTGGGTCAGCTCCCGTTGTTCCAGTTGCATACACTTGATATAGCTCCTCCTTCCTCCACTTATATTCCCTCCTCAGACCCTCTCCTTTTTGGTCAGCGACAAAGTCCCTGTGTGCTGCGCTTATCTCCTCCCTGGCTGTGGTGATTCTAGGGTCATGGCATCCGTCTTTCCTCCTTGCTTATAGGCTCTTTAAGACATTCAATGATCTTACATACTATTCCACTATCCACACCGGACACAAGGTTGGTGATCCAGTTGTATGAGTTAGGGGAGTTGGAGGGCATGAGGGTTTGGGTGGGTGGGGTTTGGAGGGTGTGTTGTGCTGGTTGGGGGGAATGGGGGGGTATTTCAGGTGGTGGAGTTGAGGGTATGGGGGGATTATGTCGAGGGGTGCCTGGGCCAGTTGTTTTGTAGTCCACCTAATTGTTGTTGTTTTTGGAAAAAAGCGTATACAGTCTACTAACCATTTCATCCATTGAAAATGCGCTAGCGTATACCAACGACCACGCGCATCTCATGCAGGGAATGATTATTGTATACCTCAGAAAACAAACCTAGACCACACCACTGATGCAACTGTTTGCAGCTGTAAATGTATGTATTTACAGACTGTACTATTTATCATTATTCAGTTATGCAATCACTTAACATCACAGTGCAAAAGCTCCTATCTGCAGAATTATCCAGGAAAAGTGGGGGAAAACCTCCTATCTGCATTTGCAATATGAGATCAGTGTAATTAACAAATAATATTGTAATATAATCCAGAAATCCAGAAACTGTGAATTATGTGATGGGTATCATAAACAAATAGCATTGTGCAAAAAAGATATATATAAATACACATACATACACACAGCAACATGGGCTGCACTCAATACAAGAGTATCTAATGTATCTAATGACCTGAAGTACTACTACTACTACTTAAGTAGTGTCATGAGAAGAGGTCCTTGTGAAGGGGTCTACTGTCCTCTATCTTGCGTCAATTATTTCTGTGCATTACCGCTATCCTCTGAAGATCTCAGATGCTAATAAATGCATACAGTAAAGCTTAGAGACGTCTTTTTAGTCAGGTTTTTATTGTTATGTTGGTTAGTTAAGAGTAAAAGTGCCTTATTCAGTGGAGAGTACAACACAGTAAGACAAAAGTGATGAACTGATGATAAGAACATTTGTCCATCCACCCTGACAGACATACACTGTTTTATATTGTTCATAAAATCAGTATATAGTACATAATGATTAAAGCTGCTGGATTACTTAAATCAAAAACTGGAACTGACCCAAACCATGATCTGGTCCTTGCAAGCAAGCCCTATCTGTGACCCTCCCCTTTGCTATAGCACAGAATTGGGGGAGAGGGGGTCTGAAACTTTTTTTTACTTAAAATGTAACGGTTGCCCAGATACAGATGTCTTTAGTAAACCTGAAAACACACACACACGCACGCACTCACGCACGCACGCACGCACGCGCGCACACGCACACACACACACACACACACACACACACACACACACACACACACACACACACACACACACACACACACACACACACCTGCGTGGTGTGACAAGCCTACATGTCCATGTGATATGCATGGACATGTTCCTATATGTCACCATAATAACATATGAGGAGAGCACTTAAAATTGGAAGTAGCCTATTAGTGTGATTAACTTATTAACGGAACTCTCCCTGATACATTTCAGGTTTTTCTACCTCTGTCCGTTGTTGGTTTCCACGGGCCATTACAAATGGTTTACTGATGCTCCTGACTTCAGGAGTGCAATATGAGGAGTCGTCTTACTTACCTGCTCTCACACTCGCTATAAGATTTGGGTCATTCATCTGTCCTGAAGTCAACAGAGCTGACTACAGACACAGACAGAGAGGACTATAAACAACAGAATGGTGCTTGATGGTTGGATGACCATTGTGGGTCTTTTGTTTTTGGCTCTCTGCCAGGGCGGTAGGTGAAACATTTCCTCTGTCTGATCTGACTCACATTATGGACTAACAGCTGTGTCTAAACTTAGTAGACTCTATTGTAATCCAATTCATTTTCAAAAGTGATTGCAAAACTAATGGGCCATTTACAGTGTAATTTCATTTGTATGTATTTCTGTTTGTGTTTGTGTATATTTATATTATATTGTGAGTTATTTGATGTTGTAGACACCTCTGCCAAGCACACAAACAATCCAATGCAATATTGCAATTGAATTATTGAACATTGGACAAGAGGTCAAGTGTTGGCTGACAAACACCCTGTCTCACCAACAGAGACTAGGTCTATCACAGTATGTACACATTAACATTGAAAAACATATGGAAACATATTGTGAAAACATATGTCTTGTTTATTGTTTATTACGGATTAGTCCTCACCACAGTGAAGACTACTCTTTGAGGGGTCCAAACATTCACACTTCACAGTGCAATTAAAACATAATACAATGAAATTCTACCATTACATAGTTAAAACAAAAAAACAAAAATGATTAATGAAATTCTATAAAGGATTACATAGTATATTAGGCTACTTTTTAGTTTACAAATAGGCGTCATTCCCAATGATATTCTCTAGTAAACTACGCACATCTCTGCATGTGTGTGTATCCGTCCCCTTCATATCTCGAGAACCGTCTGACTGATCGACTTCAAACTCTGTGTGCATATCGCTATCGTCAGATCGGCGGCCGATCCGACCAATATACCCGTATATGGGCATAGTATGTGGAGATCTCTGTATCTCTCTGTCTGTCTGGTTGTGTCCCTTTTAGGCCCATATACAGTATGTAGATCCCTGATCCGTCATAACCGTCCGTCCAACCGATTGACGAGAGAGGTCAGTCAGACCGGCGGTTCTCCAGAAACGCCAACACACTGCATAATGGGCATCGGCTTCTAGTAAAGTACAATTGCATGATTTAAGCCAACTGCCACTTCTCTCTCTGACCAACACGATTGTTTTGTGCTTTGATATGTTCCAGTTCCAGACACTCCGCAATCCTGTGTGTATGGAGGGATCTGCGTGCTGCCGTGCACCTTCCAGACAGCTGATGATCTGGTAATCCACTGGGCCCACTGGACACGAGATATAAAACGAAAGATGGTCCACTCTTACCACAATGAAACGGATCAACTTGGCTACCAGGACAACTCATTCACAAACCGAACATCTCTGTTCCATGACCAGATTACAAACGGCAATGCTTCACTAAAGCTGAAGGGAGTTACAATTCAGGATGAAGGCAGATACCAGTGTTATCTTTCTGTTCTGGCCCCACAGTGGTGGAATGAACTTCCCACTGATGTTAGGACAGCAGAGTCACTGCCCATATTTCGCCGCAGGCTGAAAACTCACCTCTTCAGGAAACACTACCCTTCCTCTCTGCCTGACCTACTTGTTGTTAACTAGTTGTACGAACGCTTGTTTTCTATTGCTGTATTGTTTATTGGATTGTTTATTGGATCTTGTTTAGTCGATACACTTATTTGTTTTAGCTCATGCTCATTTGATTTAGCTATTTTGTCTCATCTGTTTAAGGAAATAGGTAGCTGATATATTGCACTTTTACCTTAGCGCTAGGTATACTCTTGGTTGCTTGTTTTTGCAGAAAATGCACTAAAGACTTCTGGTGATTAGTAGTTTTCGTTCCCTACCTATGTTGAATACACTTATTGTAAGTCGCTTTGGATAAAAGCGTCTGCTAAATGACTGTAATGTAATGTAATGTAATGTTACACCAGCAACACCAAAGGGAACAAGGAGTTATTTTACATAGTTACAGTGAAAGGTAGGTATGACACAATGAAATTAAATCACAATTACATCTACATGTGATCGTCGGTGGGTGAAAGTTTGCCTTTTGGCTCATTCCTATGAATCACAATAGGGCTTTGCACTACAACTACTGCTACTATTATTACTACTTTTACTTTTGCTGTTACATTTTCTCATACAAAGCATCATGTTATATAGCTCAGTGAAATTGAGAATGACATCATACAATCAACCAACCAACCAACCAACAAACAAATCAGTTAACTGTAAACACGTCCTCTCACCATGTTACAGCCCCAGTGGTCAATGTCACAATGGAACTGGCTGGTGACGGTGACACGGTTACCTGCACCTCCAGAGGAATCTACCCAAAGCCCACACTCTCCTGGTCCACCAGCCCTCTCACCAACCACACCTTCCATAACTCAACCACGGTCAACAGGAAGGCAGACAATCTCTATGATATCAGCAGTACTCTAACCATTCTAGCAAATGACACACAATTTGCTTACATCTGCTCCATTGGCACGGATGGAAAAGGAAAGACCATCACCTTGACACAACTTCGTAAGACAACTGATCTACTGACTGAATAAGAGTTTTGCAATTAGCACAATGAAAGTGAATGCTTATCTTCTTGTATCTTAAACTATTTTTGTTATTTTGAACATAGATTAGTTGAACATCGTTTGTTGGCAGCTGAATGTATCAGGCATTTTTATTTTTAGACTTTTTAGCTAAGCTCTTATCCAAAATTGCAACTGGGTTCAGAAAGCAGGACCTACTGAACAAAATATTAGCATCAAATGTGTTACTATCCCAGAACCGACTCATTCTAATAAAAGCTGGACCACATTGTCTCTTAACATTTCAGCTCCAGTCCTTGGTTATGGCTCAGATGTAACAATCCCCTGCCAGGCACCCAACTCTGCCCTGAAAGACTTCAGTGTCACCTGGCGCTTCAACCACAAACAAACCATCCTCAACTATTTCCCCACCACTGGAACTCTGGTCACAGACCAGTGGAAGGATCAAGCCAAGATCAAGTCTGAGTCGGGTGCCCTCCAGCTCAGTGTCTCATCCATGGAATTGGAAGGGGTCTACATATGTGAACTCAGCCATGCTGATGACACATATGTCACCTATACCAATTTGAAGATAAACCAGGAACGACAAACAAAAGGTAGTGCAATACAAATACACCAATTTCTGCTGTTCCTCGTGATTTGCTCGAATAAAATCGTTTGGATGTCATCAAAGGATTGTACGTCAACATCTTGATTTTTGGCTTTTTGGTTTGTTTTCGTATCAGATTTTAGGCAGGATATTTCAACAGGACTTGATGACTATGACAAAAACAATCAATTGATACTAGCGCGCAATACATTGAAAATCATGTTAAACTTGAAGAATGTAAAAAGAGCTAACAAGCCATATGCAATCACCAATGCAGACATTGAGGTTGTATTTCTCTAAAGGTTTGGTGACACAATATATGTAACACTAGCAGAAAAAAACTGAATGCTTTTGGTTGAGCATGTCACTTTTATGCTACCGTATTGCTGCCTTTCTGCGTAAAATATTTTACAGAATAGTTCAATGTCATTTTGTTGAAAATGGTATATTGCTGAAATAGCGCAATAATTTCTTAATGTTTCCTCTTTTAGGTGGTCCCTCTGTTGGAGTTATTGCAGGAACAGTGATTGCTGTTTCCATCATCATCATCATTATTATAGCAATAGCATACATATCATTTAAAAAGAAATGGATGCAAATCTTCAGAGGTAAATTTTAAATTGGTCTCCACTCATGCTTGTTTTATTCATTTTATATACTGTATATTTGTTATTGCTGAGCATTTCCTTACAAGTCATGTAATTTCTCCATTTAGCATTGAACAAAATCTGAAAATCTGAAAATGAAATCATCAGGTAGGCTAGAGTAACCTGTGTTTTTGTATACTGTACAGTAGTGAAGCAAAGAATTAGTTAAACTGTAGATCCTTATTTGACATTAAAAGACTAACTAATAATAGTTATTATTATTATTAACATCATAAGGCTAATGATGATAATGCATGCTATCAGTCAAAGCTAATCTTAAAATATGAAAATTCTATTGTAATGAGTAATCTCTGCTTTATTTCATTTACAGGCTAATATGGCTAAAATAGAAGGAAAGCAGCAAAGAAGTGCCAATGTGGGGCTGATGGTCAGTCTCTTTGCCCTCAATAATTACCGTTGAGGTGCCCAACACATTCACTGCCAGGTACTATGCACCTGTTTTTTTTGTATGCTGCTGCTGCCAGGGTTTTTTCGACTTTTCTAACCTTTTTAAGTAGTCACAGAATATTTAGCTTTATCAGTTTGTTTTGGGATATTAGTACTTAAGGAAGTCATATGTAGTTGTATAGTTGTAGTCATGATGAGTTGTCATTAAAATGTATAAGTTGTTTGTTAGTCATACTGTATGTATAAGGCATATATGTATTTGGTCATAATGAATTATATTTATAGTATATTGTTATTGTAAGTCAATCATTTGTCTGTTAAATGTATATGCCAGTTTACCTTTTCTTTTTTTTACCCATACTGTTAATAATAAAAGCCATGGTTCTTGACTTTGACCTGTTTATTTAATAAACAACATAAATATAAACAGTTACATATTAAACAATATACAAACAATGAAATGTAACAAAAAAAGTGCTTCAAAGGATTTAGCAGCAAACAATGTAAACTAATAATGTAGAGAACACACTGGAGCTTTTATTAAGGTGCTGAGTACAAAGACAAGACTGCAGTTTCGATGTTACTGCATCTTCCTCAGAGTCACTCTGAGGAAGATGCAGTAACACTGCTATGCTGCTCCAGTGTCTTCTCTACATTTGGCCCCTTTCTTAAATGTAAACATGGATTTTTTAACTGTATATAAAGAACAAAAGAAGAAGAAGAAAATATAAAGAACCTGAGGTGTGACTTCCGGTAACTTGTCGGTAACAAGCTGAGGAGGTCTCGCTTTCTCTCTCTCTCTCTTGCTGATCTGTCCTGGCTTCTTTCCTCACAAGGTACTCCTCCAGAATGAAGTAATTATCACTGCCACTGGACTTCCTCTTTGCCTTGCCTTGTCTGGGAGTAGGGGTGCAACAGGTGAACTGATCGGTTTAATCTAACAAAGCAACAATTTTTTCATGTTGACTCATTGTTAAAACTAATTGATAGAATAATTGCTAAGAAGATATTCGATAGTTGCAGATCTACCTGGGAGCTACAGCACCACTCTCCCCCTCACTTTCTGGTGGCCTTGACTGCTCTGCTTCTGATGGCCCAGCATGCTCTGATGGTCCAGCAGCAGCATCCTCCTCACTCTCTTCCTCATGCTCTACATTGCTCTGGGTGCTATTCAGTACAACTAATTAGTACTGTGCCACATGGTAATGAGAAGTGTAAAGGAGTGTTTAAAAAAATAATAATAATAACATTGAGTGACAGAATTACAGTGACAATTTACAAAAGACAAGATACGTTAATATGGCTTGTAGCAACTGATTGATTGAATACTTTATTAGCAGTTTGCAAAAAAAAGCACAGGAGAGTACAGTTCAATAGGTATACTAAGAGGATTTTAAACTCAAGAAAGCCTGGATGAATATGGCTTGTTTCCATTGGGGTCCTTTGTACTCAATTCATCGAAAGATTTAATGACAGACAAATATACAATACTGTGCAAAACATATAACAACTCATAATGTAGCTAGAAAAAGTGCTCCTCGGAGCACAGGTCTCCGCCAGGTCAGGTATGTTATTGTGGCCTCCTGGTGGCGCTATAATAGGCCAATGTGAAAAGGGTGCCATTTATTCTTAGGTCGTTCACGGCAATCGGACACTGCATTCACGATTTGAAGCATTTTGTTCCAAAAATGTGTTTTGCCAAATTAGACCTGCTGGTGGCGCTATTACAGGCCAATGTGAAAAAGGGTGGCATTTCTTCCTTGGCCTAGTCGGAATGTGTTTGTGAAATTTCACGGAAATCGCAAGCTGCGTTCATGATTTGAGACACACACGGATAGGACACACGGACACACAGACACACACACACACGGACGGACGGACGGACGGAGGGTAGAACATACTCTCTCGCCATGCCTTTCAGCCTGGCGGAGACAATAACAGTAATATCATGGCTATAACCTACAGTACCTCCTGAATGATGTGGGCTGAATGATGTGTGTAAGGACCTTAAAGGTCCTTACACACCGGGGCGATTTATTCGTGCGAATAATAAGCTTTTTTAAAAAACCTTATAAAGTCAATGCAAGCGTACATGGCGCGAAAAAGCGGAAAAGCGAAGCGAAAAAGCGTCTTTTAATTATTCGGAACGAGTCCGAATTTTGCGTATATTCGCACATTCGCCGGTGTGTAACCGCCTTAAGGCTTGCATCTTCCTTTATCCACCCATATCGTGGCCTGTAGAACAGTGGTTCTCAAACGTTTTCGTGCCAAGGACCCCCAAATTGATATGTATGTGGCCGCGGACCCCCACTGGAAAATATGTTGTGCCAGGGACCCCTAGAAGCAAATATTTGGGTTAAAAATGTTCGCCTTATTAAAAAAAAAACATTTTCAATATTTTCCAAAAATAGAAGATCAACAAGCTTGTAGCGCGGCACGCTTGTAGATCTGCTATTTTTGAAAGAACAAAGTCTAAAATATAGAAAGGGGTTAAAATGACGACACACACCACACTTTTCTTATATTTGAATATAAAATCTTTCTCCTTGTCAGGACCTTGCAGCTTATTTATTTGTTTGTACTGTATCCTATGTCTGGCAATGCTGTGTGCTTGTTCTGCCTCTTGGCCAGTTCACACTTGCAGATTTTGTCTCAATGTGATTGTACGGGTTAAATAAAGCACCATATTTTATACTATAATAGCAGATCTACAAGCTTGTAGCGCGGCACCGAGTGCCGCTCTACGAGCTTGTAGATCTGCTATTTTTGAAAATTTGTAAAAAATGTGTGCAAATCTTTGAATATGTACATTTTTGTTCCACTCAAATCTTTGCTTCTGGGGGGTCCCTGGAACAAAATATTTTGAGATGGGGGTCCGCAGCCACATACTTTCATTTTGGGGGTCCTTGACATGAAAAAAGTTTGAGAACCACTGATATAGACAGACAGGTATCTTACATTGTCCATGCGTGCAGCGTTTTTGCGTCCACACACCACCGCATCATGTTTGGTTGTGATGTTCTTTCCTTTTCCAATGAAACCCTTCTTGGACGTCACTTGAGGCTTGTCTGCAAAGCAAGCAATCATGTTTTACATCATTATCATTTGTATCCTTTTTTTAAGTTAGTGCAGAGATTAAAGCAAAATAAAACAGATTGTTCTAAAAATAGACTAATGTGTTTAACAGAGGACTTAATTGATGGTCAAATCAACAGTGCTCACATGAATATTCTGACTATTCTGTTGGAATGATTATGTTGCTTTTGATTCACAGTTAATGTGTTGTGTCTGATTTTGATTCTAATGATGCTTAATTCTTTGTACTTCAAATTCATCTATTCAGAAAAGCCTGTGCTGGATAGGTAGCACTCGATAGGTAGCGCTAAAACACTTCAACAATGCATTTGGTTTGCATGTGATTTTGATGTCCACGTCAAATACAATAAAACCTCACGACTCAGTCTTTGTTATGCCGTTCCAATCTGTGATTTGTGAAACAGTGTGAAAGGAGTCCTCCACACTAGTGTTAACCCATTTAGACCTGAGGCCGATTCTAAAAACGCCTTCTAAATCCTGAAGTTTTCTGAAAAACATATATTCATTCAAAAATTACCAAAAAAATATGTTGCTATATACTGTACATAGCAACAACAACCCCAAAAGGGGTTCCCGTCTTGAAAGGTATAGTTACAAATAGGGGTTCCCGCCCTAAATGGGTTAACTTCCTTTATTAAATAAAAACTAAGCTATGATGACTAAAACAAAGACTAAATGTATTGACTATTTCGTCAACAAATAAAAACTACACTGATATGTTAGTGAGTGGAGAAGAGATCCAGTAGAACTCAAAGAAAAGTCATTTTATCTTTTCTGTCGACAGAATCAACTGTAGATTTAGTCGACTAAAATCGTATGATATTTAATCGACTAAAACTAAATTACATTTTGTTCAAAAGAATAAGACTAAAACTAAATCAAAACTGTCCAAATTATCTTTGAATATATAAATGTTTTAAAGCGAACATTTTCAACTCTGTTACAACTTCTGTAAAAAAAGAAAAAAAAAAACAGAATTATGCTTATGTCCTGGACGGGAGTCTCCAGACGTAAAAACAGATGAAGATGATTATCATTCTAAACCTGTGTTCTTGCTGTTCTACATACAGCCAACCAGGTACAGAAATCACAGATTGTGGCTTTAACCTTTGCTTTTATGAAAAATATCTGAGACCATTAGTGTTTTTTCATGGAAGATGCTTCTCAACTTGTATTCCATTGCTAGTTTGATCAATTCAAACACTCTTTAATCTGTATCCTGACTGAGTTCCCTATCCTGATTGGATAAAATTGGTATCCCGACCTTAAAATGCATTTAATAAATAGGTGGAGAGACATGGAGAATATAGAGCTATTTAACACTTATTTTAATCAAAGAAAATGACTTACCCTACCTTTAAATTTGGAATGGTTCAAGACACAGCCTGAGCTCCCGATATGGAATCGATGCTGGGTCTCATCAATCATTCCCCAAATTAGTCAACGGGTTGTAGTAGTAACTTGCTGTAGATCTGTTATTTGAGAACTGATCGTCTTAAAATGAACCTGCATGGACAAGTTTGTTTTTTGAGTAGATTAGAAATCAATGTGGTTTATTATTTTAGTCTGTATAAGGCGATGCATTAATGAATGAATTAAATTATACATCTTAAATAAATGATTATTAGATATAAAGCTTAAAGCATCACTGAAATGTCTCGTTTATCTTTCTCTCTTGTGACTTGTGACTTGTTAAAGGAGCACTTCACCCCTGGAAGAAGTTTTCGGTCTTTTAATGAAGTTTAGGAGTCAAGAAACAAGATCCTGGGTTTTTTTTGTGAATAATCTGTGTTTTTAGATATCTAGTAATCTTCGCAATATTCGTGACGTTATTTGCATCATGAGAGATTGGTCTCATTCCTTTCCGCACTACATGTCTCGGCGTGTCTCAGTCAGACCATCTCAAAAGACAGCCCCAATGGGGTGTCCGTAACACTTTGTTCAACCTTCTTTCGCCACTCGGCCACTCCCATTAGCTGCGGCCAGCGGCCCTTGCAGAGTGATGCATTACTTTACCTGAGTTATCTTCTGATAGTTGTACTTGAATGTTGACATGAAATAATAATCCTGTGTAGTGTTTCATAAGCGCAAGCTTGAAAAAAAAATACAGCGTGGAGTAGCAGCGCTGGTAAACAAACACCGTCACGAAAGGCTAGGATCATAATACCAAGGATGTGACAGTGATGTCAATACTATGCGACACGGAAGTGAAACTGCATGAAGATACTTATATGTCCCAGTGATATGACATCACTAACGAATCCTTGGACATAATATGTAACTAGATGAACGTTTGCGAGGACAGCCAGTGTTGCCAGATATTGTGAGAGAAATAAGCAGCCAGGTCTATGAAAACAAGCCCAAAAGAAAAATAACTATGCCAAGAGCACTTTACCTAGACATGGGATATTATATATTTGAAAATTGCTGATCTACAAGCTCACAACGCTTCGCAACCCATTGTGAGCTTGTAGATCTGCTATTTACAAAAAAATCTTGAGGGGGAAAAAGTCCAAAATGTGAATTTTTTGCAAAATATTTTTATTTGCTTTTCAAAATGTGGAATATTTTTGACACATATTTGTTAGGGGCTCCCTGCCACAAATTATAATTTCAGATGGGGGTCTGTGGAAAAATACATGAACATGTTTGAGAACCACTGGTTTAAACAGCAATCAAAACATTTGGAAACAAGCCCAAATATCAACTACATTTTAGAAAGAAGCCGCTTATAATAAGCAGACATGGCGACACTGGCATGCTGTTTGGATGTTATTGTTGGAGATCACACCCACATGGAACCTCCCCTGCCACAAGGCACCAAAGCATTCTGGGAGTTGAAGTTATAGGCAGTGATACGCTGTGGTCCCCCTGTGGTCCCCCCTGTGGTCACCCCTGGAACTTCTTCCAGGGGTGAAGTGCTCCTTTAAGAGATGTTTAAAATGTTATTCAATGTTATTTACAGTGGTACTATGTAAAAAATATAATTTGCTGTATTTTGTCTCCCTGCTCTTCTATTGAGACATTTAGATTGTGTCACGTAGACACATTTTGACCTAATGGTCAAGATTCTATTCATCCCCTGAGCTCTATTAGCTCAATGGTAAAAATGTCAGCACTTGTGCAGGAAACCAGGATGAAATCCGTGGTAGAAGAGGAAAGTTACGGAGTGATGCTTTAACAATATAATAAAACAATGTATGTTAACTACAATACACCCTGCATGTTGTCCCTACTAAAACAGCCGATCTACAAGCTCACAACACGTCACGGATTTGACTTCCATTGTACAGTGACACGTTGTCATTTCACATTACAATCACCTGTTTGATCACAACCATGACCAGGTTGTCATGACAACACTATGAATATTAAAACACAAGAACAAGACAGACTTTCAAGAATATTTTTATGAAAGAATTAAGGTCCTTACACACCGGGGCGAATTCTTCATGCGAATAAATACGTTTTTTTTTAAAACCTTATAAAGTCAATGCAAGCGTCCACATCAGTTTCGCGAAGCGAAAAAGCGTCTTTTAATTATTCGGAACAAGTCTGAATTTTGCGTATATTCGCATATTCGCCGTGTGTAAGGACCTTTATACTTCTACAAATGATCATACAATAACATAATTAAGAACTAGAATAATATCTCAATAATATTCTATGAAAACTAAACAATGATCTAATAATGAATCAAACAATGAATCATTTGAGTTAATTAATTTATTAATACATTTAGTGGATGTTTGAATCCAGAGTGATTGACAAAGTCCCAGATGAGAGTAAATGACATGAAGTGTAGTCAACCAACAACATGCTCACAGCAGTAGGAGAGCAGAGAGAGTCATCACATATGCATCAAGTAGAAAGGTTTATATACAAGAAACAATCATGATACTGTGATCATTACATGCTCAAATATACACTGTTCCTCACTCTGTTGTGTCAAATATCAAACGTCACATAGACATAAAATACATGAGTATGTATCTACATGAGACACACACGTATGACACTGATATTTACATGATCACATATCATCATCATCATCATCAGTACGTATGATACATATTCATAAATCGATGGAGTGGAGGTTTGTGCGGTGCTATCTAATCTCATCTAATCTAATCTCAGCTCCCTGTGGTGATGACTGAATCAAAGCAAAGGGGACTAGTAGTGAACAACTAGCGTCACAATGCTGAAACTCACTTTTCAGCAGTATTGTGTCATTGTAGCTTCCCGTCTACCTGTCTGTGTTCAGGTGTAATTATTCCCATGAAGACAAACACAGACAGCAAAGAGGAGAAATGAACTCCATTGGTCCCTGGCTCGCTGGGACCAACACATTCTCACTGTGTGGGGGTTGGGTTGTGTATCTAATGGGGTGTGTGTTAACTGCTGTCTATTGTTTTCCTTAAGTAGCCGACCAACAACTAATCTGCATACTAGGCTACTACAGCAGTATTGTGTAAGGCCATTGGTTCTCAAAGTGGGGTCCGGGGACCCCCATGAGTCCTTAGAGGGGTTCCAGGGGGTCCTCAGCAAAATGTGTTAATAGACCGTCACAATCATTTGAACCACTTAATCTGTGTTTTAACTTGACTATTCAAAAATAGCAGATCTACAAGCTACAAGCTACAAAATATTGGGTTCCAGGGACCCCCAGAAGCAAAGATTTGAGTTACAAATGTTCGCTTTAAAAAAATATATATATTCAAAGATTTGCACACATTTTCAAGATGTTTCAAAAATAGCAGATGTACAAGCTCATAGCGCGGCACTCGGTGCCGCGCTATGAGCTTGTACATCTGCTATTTTTGAACAGTGGTGGTAAAAGTACTAAATTGTTTTACTTAAGTAAAAGTATCAATACTGCAATGTAGAAATACTCTGTTACAAGTAAAAGTACCAGTATTCAAAATGTACTTGAGTCAGTACAACAAGTAAAAATACTCATTATGCAGAATGTCCCATTTAAAATATTCAAATGTATACAAATCTTTTGAAAATAGCAGATCAACAAGCTCACAATACGTCGCATTGTGAGCTTGTAGATCTGCTATTTTCAAATGGCCAAAATGTATATAGGGCTGAAGTAGTTAATGTATGTTTTGTAATAATAATCAAACCTAAAAGTAACTAGTAACTAAAGTTTTCAAATAATTGTAGTTGAGTAAAAGCACAATATTTCCCACTGAGATGTAGTGGAGTAGAAGTAAAAGTACTGAAAATTGGAAATACTCCAGTTAACAAAAAAATACCTCAAAACTGTACTTAAGTACAGTACTTGAGTAAATGTACTTAGTTACTTTACACCACTGTTTTTGAATAGCCAAATACATTTTAAAATGACACAGATGAGTTCCCCGATTGAATGGGTTAAACCATCTTTTATATTTTCCATTCGGAAAAGGTAAAATATTTAAATTTGTAATCATCATGATTACGTCACACTGAGTCACTCATGCCCAAATATGGAGACAATGATGTCAGACTTAGAAAGTCTCAACATGGTAACAGTAACAGTGGTAACCATGACAACCTGGACTCACTCAAACATGTTGAGTAACCATGGTGACCTAGTATCATCCTCAAATAGAGACTCTATCTCTGCTCACACAGAAACACTGAGGAGTTAGACAACCGGAACCGGAATCCAGCATAGAGAGGTTCAGTGAATGTGGTCTGGAAGGTGTACAGGTGTGTATGTGTGTCAGTGGACAGCCTGTAGAACGACAGAGTCCCAGCAGAACAGTCTAAATACACTGCTACTCTGTTGGAGCCAGAGGGACGAACAGGGAGGTCAGTCTCCTTCTTATTGTGTATGACAGAGTATCTGTTATCAGCACAGTGCAGACTCCAGGACTTGTCATTGTATCCAAGCCTAGAGTGAATCCAGCTATAAATACCTTTCCTGCTGATCCCTCTGAAAGTCACTGCTATATCAACCATTCCACTCCACTCTACCTCCCAGTAACAGCATCCAGTCAGACCCTCTGTACACAGAACCTGATCGTATATACGAAACCTGTCCTTATGAGGAGGATACGACTGATCCTGTCCCTCGATCCTTGTCACCTTTCTGTTGTTCTCAGACAGAGAGAGGCTTCTGTATGCTGTGTTTGTGTCCAGTGTGAGATGATGGTAATCTGATGAGAAAAAAACACAATAAACATTAAAACATCATTCACTGAAACACACGCACACGCACACACACACACACACACACACACACACACACACACACACACACACACACACACACACACACACAGCTACCACCTAAATAGTATTTCAGTATTCACCACTTAAAGCCGTATACTTCACTAACCCCGGGGTCTATACTTTCTCCTCCTTTTATCCATTTACACACCAAATCATTTTGCTGGAAAAGGCGGATATACAAGCTCACAGCGCGTCACAATGGGACACGTTGTGAGCTGGTAGATCTGCTTGTTCTGGCAAAAGTTCAACCTATTTCCACCAATTGTTGTCCTATTGTGACACATGCCCAGAATAGGGACGCAGGTATCTGTACTTTACTTGAGTATTTGTCTTTTTGGATACTTATGACTGTCACTCCACTTTATTTCAAAGACAAATATTGTACTTTTGACTTCACTACATTTCTAGGAAGGGCAAAAGTACACACCCACACTCTCCTCTCCTTCTCTCTCTCTCTCTCTCTCTCTCTCACTCTCACTCTCACACACACACACACACACACACACACACACACACACACACACACACACACACACACACACACACACACACACACACACACACACACACACACTCACACACACACATGCACACATTTGAAATATGTATTTATGTCCACATAAACAGAAGTGCAAGAATGCCTTGTACAAAGGACATAAACACTGTCAGTGCAGTCAGATAATGGGAAAACAGTCTGTTACAAAGTGCATATAAGTTACATACATATTGTTACATACAATAATATTGGCACACTTGTCACACACACTCTCTCTCTCACTCTCTCTCTCTCTCTCTCTCTCTCTCTCTCTCTCTCTCTCTCTCTCTCTCTCTCTCTCTCTCTCTCTCTCTCTCTCTCTCTCTCACACACACACCCTAGAGCATTGGTTCTCAAAGTGGGGTCCGGGGACCCCGAGGGGTCCTTGGGGGGGTTCAAGGGGGTCCACAGCTAAATGTGTATAAAAAATTGCAGATCTACAAGCTCATAGCGCGGCACCGAGTGCCGCGCTATGAGCTTGTGTCTCAGCATGTGTGCTAGTCTAGCCTCCTAACGCTGCTAGTCACGTGACAACAACACTACAGAGCACAGCAGCGCACCAGTGGTGGAAAGTAACTAAGTACATTTACTCAAGTACTCTACTTGATTTTGAGGTATTTTGACTTTACTGGAGTATTTCCAATGTTCAGTACTATTCTATTACTCCACTACAGTACATTTCAGATGCAAATATTATACTTTTACTCCACTACAATTATTTGAACATTTTAGTTAGGCTACTAGTTACTTTGTAGATTTTGATTATTATTACAAAACATACATTACCCACTTCAGCCCTATATACATTTCGGACATTTGAAAATAGCAGAAAATAGTATAAACTTGTGAAATGAGACATAATGAGAACTTTTTTTTTATTTTGATACCAATACTTTTGTACTTTTACTCAAGTAAATTTTTTTATTCGGTAACGGGGGAGCTGGTAGATAAAAAAAAAAACAATGTTGCACATTAACCCATTAAAGACGGGAAAACATCTGTGCCATTTTAGATTTTAGCGTCGGCTATTCATAAATAGCAGATGCACAAGCTCACAGCGTGTCACTCCGTGCTGTGCTGTGAGCTTGTACATCTGCTATTTTATAACCTTTTGGAAACATCTTGAAAGTGTGAGAACTACTGATTTAGAAGGCATTTAGTAGAATCGTCCTCAGGTCTTAATGGGTTTTAAGCTAATCATCTGGGGACCCCCCAAAATCATTTATGGACCCCCAGTTTGGGAACCGCTGCTCTAAGACACAGCTCATGGATATAGATTCCACAGAGACTACATCTGGAAGACTTTGAGCAGTTCTAGAGATCACTGCCCTCTGTACCAACCCGGGTATCTGGCCTTACAACCAGGCATGCAATGCTCATTTGGTATGTTCTTGCACTCTATTTCAATGACGTGACACGCACGTCGCTTAACACCTACACTGCAAGTCACACAATGGACAATTGATATGCATCTAGGCTTATTCCTATGTTAATTTGTTGGTGTGAGTCGGGACTCGGGAGCCTTTGAAAACTTTGTTGAGGTGCGAATTTAAAGTAGTTTTAAATCTATGCGTGCCTGCGTGTGCTCCTGGTCAAATAGGTTCCGGCACGGCGTGCAAGGCCGTCCAGTGAGCATTGCACCCCTGCTTACAACCCAGATACTCACGTGTTCCTACAGAGCCCTTCCCACTGATTCTCTTTCACCCTCTGCTGCTACTTCACCTTGTGAACCACTTGGGTTGGACATCTAGCTTTAACTTCTGCTTGGACACCATTGCAGCGGGTCTTGACTTATATGTTTAGATAACCAGTCAAAGCTTAGCCTAGGTCTTTTTTTTGGTTTTAACTTTATTTTGTTTTTAAATGTCTTTGTTAATTAGTTTTTAAAGCGGATTTGAAAATGTTTTTTTTTAAATTATTTTTTTTATAGTTTTAGTTTGATATTTGAATATGGGGTATTTGTAAGGGGTGAGATTCAAAATATGTTGTTCCAGGGACCCCCCAGAAAAAAATAATTTTCGCTTTAAAAAATAATGTATATATTTAAAAATTGAGCTTGTATATCTGCTAATTTTGAATAGCCAAAGACATTTTTTAATTACACACAGATGCATTCCCGGTCTTAAAGGGTTAAGGACTAGGCCAAGGGGGACAAAGAAACCCACCTGAATTCATAGAAGCTCTCCTGATCAGTTTATACAGATCAGCATCCAGGAAGAGGCCAACGTATAAACCATATAATGTCAAATGTGTGATATTGATACAGACAGACAGAAAGACAGACAGACAGACAGACAGACAGACAGACAGACAGACAGACAGACAGACAGACAGACATATACTCACATCTTGTAAGCAGTTGAGGATTCTGCCAGTCTTCTCCTCCATGAATCACTCTGTAGGAAGTAAAACAACAATGCATCAATGTCACTGTGGAACACATTAATGTCTCCAGTACCTGACATTACAGTGTTTCTCTATTATCTTGACCAGGCAGCTGGTCAGGCCAAAGTCTGGTTAATCACGTGCCGCCCAGCTTGGAGGAGAGGTTTTAGACATATTTAGTGTTTTTAAATGTTATAGTATAATTTATTCTTTTGCCATGACACCAGTTTGCAAGCCTTGGGCATATACCATGCAAAATTCACCTTCACATTTTAAATTGAAATGGTGCCTGTAAAAAACGGTAAAGGCTGAAAGTCCACACCAATGCACCATGGTCTTAAACATCGCAAGACCCTTCACCAGAAAAAAATATTACGGATTTTGTGGACCGGACATATCAGCCGCATATTCGTGAAAAGTATGCGGAAAATAGCAGATTAGCACAATGCTTTCACTTTCAAACATGTTTGAGGTCATTCTAACCTCTACTCGGCTTGTGTGAGCACCCCAGACAGTTTTTAAGTTGCTTGATTCAGTATTTAGATGTTTGATTTTCATTTTATCAGACACGCCCCCTTCCTACACAAACCCATTGTAATTTCAAACTCCATTTCATGTATCTTTTATCTATTTATTTTGAAAATCCAATTCAATGAAAAAAAAACAAAAAAACATGGCCCCCTCACATATTAGAAGGACATTTCTTTTTCAAAAAGTGAGCTTCTAGGCTCCCTAGTCCTCATCTTTGAAGCAGCTTCATGAAGCAACTTCTATTCCATTACTAGCCTTCAGACTTACAATCACTGTTCTTCTGAAGCAGTTAGTTTGTGCTTATTTATTAATTCATTAATTAATAACCTTTATATCACCCAGTGTGCGATCACTCTGGCCCGCCTCTCGAGGTCTGTCACCGGGTACAGAGAGGGGACTAAAATATGCGGTGGTCTGAAGGGCTTTCCATTCTCTTCAACCCCTGGAGCGGGTGGAGGGGAGAGGCAGTCCACCCGACTTGACTTTTTCTTTTTACTAAATAATCAGTTGTATAGAGAATAATGTTACTCCAGTAAAGTGAAGCATCAAACCATGAAATAAACAATACGTCTACCGGCTCCGGCCGTGGAAGTGAGCGGGAAGACCAGAGTCGACAGACCAGGAAATAATGCAACATGATTTTTTTCATAGGTCATGAAGTAACTAAATATAGACGTATTTCTTCAGCTGCTATTTTACATTTTAGAATTCTAAATGCACTCCTGTTCAAATGGCCTGTTTTGTCATGGCCCAAACAGGCACACCAGCTGACACTTGAGTGACAGGTGGCACTCATAACCTTGGACACGCCCAATTATTGATAAGAAGCTGCTTCTACTGTACTTCTAGCTTTGTTTTAGTTTTAGCTTCATTTGGTGTGTACAAGTCTTCAAGGAACTAGACCATGAATTTTAACTTTTTCTTCTTTTTTGTGTGTTTTTGGTCTCCCCTACCTCTCTTCTATCCCCAAAAATACCCCAGTTTGAACACTCTGCAGGCTTTCACAGCAAATCTGGGGTTTTCTGTAAATTGGTCTAAAAACAGGCCAAACTGATTTGGTTACAATCCCTCCTATTTTTCAGTTCCAACCAAAAAAAAACAAAACAAAAAAATCATTTTTTTTTTACTTTCTTTTTTACTTTTTCCACACAGAACCAGGAGATAACATGCATACAAACTGGCTCAATAGCGCCCCGTGCCAAACAGGACAATGTGGTATTGCAGGTGAAAGTGCTTTATAAGCCAGAGAGAAGTTAGTTGGAATGAGTATATCTGAGGCTTGATTTACTGTAGGCTCAAACCTTTTGAAAAATGTTTGAGGGACATAAACAATATGATATTAAATAAATATATTTTTTTTAAATTCATGGTGTAGTCCCTTTAACATGGTTAAAATTGAGTTTGAAGTTACAATGGGTTTGTATAGGAAGGGGGCATGCCTGATGAATATCAAATATCAAAATACTGAATCAAGCAACTTAAAAACTGTCTGGGTTGCACACAAAAGCCTGAGTAGTTGTCAAAATGACCCCAAACATTATGTGAAACATAAGTGAAATATCTCTTTAAATAGCTCTATATTCTGATGGCAATCATTTCTATAGATTGTTTGTTCAGTCGGGTGGTTCAGTAACAGGGTCTTCCCGTATTTTCAGCTCTTTAGTGTAGAGAAAGTGTCTCTGTGTCTCTGTGTCTCTGTGCTCTACTCTCTCTACCTGCAGAGATGCTACATGCATCTTATTTGATAGTCCAATAATATTACTGAACTAATCATGTTGTCAAAATGTGTTGTAATGGATTGGATTACAAAGTATCAAGTCAAAACTTGTCATGGACTGAACGCAACATGACATGTTTTGGAAGGGAGCTGGCTCCGTCTACTTGCTGTGTTGTTGTTATTGTTGATTGATTGCTGTGGACGGTGATGTGATGACTAGAAGTAGACTGCAAGGAGACATGATACAACCCTAGCCAATAAAATAAGTTATACAGAGGTAATAAACTGCTGTTCTGTACTGATTCAATGATGTATTCTAGCACAGGAAGTAAATATAACTATTATAATTGTGAAATACCTGACATTATCCGTGATGTCAACTGCTGCTTATACATGCATAAAGTATTCTATACTGTACACTAAGTACAGCAAATGTGGTGTGATTTTCTGTAGGCCTACTGTGCTGAGTAATACATCAGCAATGTATTGCTATAAAAAAAATCTATCCAGTGTCATTATTTATTTCTGCACATAACAAGGAGAAATGCAAGATGCAAACCATGTCATTGTATTAGTACATTCAGCTGAATGAAGCCTAGAGCTTTTTACTATATGCCATTGTGATTTACTAACAATCATAATAATAATACATTTTATTTATAACACACTTTACATTCTCACAAATCTCAGAGTGCTAAAATAACACCAACACCATACATTTCATTAGCAAGTGATTGTCTAATAAATCACATTGTTTCACTATAGATAGATAGATAGATAATTTTATTTCTGTGTCCTGCACACAAAGCGCCCAACCCTCATGGGTTTATAAGACACCATTTTACGTTTATAGCATGTTTTACAATGTATTTCACGTAGTACATTCAATTACATCTCAGAATTATACCTCAGAATTATACAGACTGTTCTGTCTTCTCTCCCAAGCTTGACAAATAAAGTCTGCCACAACAAAAGCTCCTTTAACAAAACATAACTCAAATTTTTCATAATCATCCAACTCAAGGAAATTTTCACAAATAGAAGACATCTTATTAACAAATATCTCTCTTATATCATCATACTTTGAGCAATAAAACAAAAAGTGTACCTCATTTTCAATTTCCCCAAGTTCACAAATCATACAATATCTCTCTTCCTCTGGAGTGGCATTAAACCTGCCAGTCTCCAGAGCCAATGGTAGTGTTCCTGACCGTATTTGTGCACATAGAGATCGTTGCCTTTTGCTTAAATTATACTTTACATACGGTTCTACAATGTATCTGTCTTTTATGAGACAATAGGTTCGTAACTTGGGCTTATACCATCTATCAATACACCATTGCTCTTTATATCTGGAAAACATTGTACTTCTAATTTTGTGAACGTCACATATTAACTTATTTTGAAAAATAAAAAACAAATCATTTGAATAAAATAAAGATCTCAATTCTTTTGTCCAAGAGTGACCAAATCTAAAATCCCAGTTAAAAATCTTTTTTGTCAGTCTCTGGTCAGACATCTTCACAAGCCTATTCCAAAGCCGAACCATTTCACATTTGTGTCTGATGCTTGGAGGTTCCCATCCCATATCCCCGTTAATTGCCAACACTGGAGTCAATTTATGGACTCCCAAAAAGGATCTAATAGCTCTATGATGCACAGTGTTACAACTTGTATGTTCCCGGAAACCCCAAACCCCAGAAGCATAGTCAGACACCGAACATACCCCTGATTCGTAGAGTTGTGTATAGGTGTTGAATCCTAAATTACCACAGTGTTTAACTTTGTTCATGACAGAGCCCAGTGCCCTGCCCGCTGACTGAGCTAGGACACCCACAGCATCATTAAATGTCATGTGCTCATCCAATGTCAATCCAAGATACTTATATTGGTCAGTATATGACAACCTTATTGACCCAAAATTAAACACAGCTGAACTTCTCTGTAGTGATTTTTGTCTGAAGTGTACTATTTGGGTTTTTTCCTGGTTTGCCTCCAGTCTCCATTTCCAACACCATTCTGCAACAATGTTCAGCATTAACTGCAGATCGCTCTCATGTTCAGCAAGTAAGACTATGTCGTCGGCATACAACAATATGCCTAAACTTTGATCATCAACAGTTATTCCCAAGCCAGAATCCTTAATTTTAAGGGCTAAGTCATTCACATAAATTGAGAACAATGTTGGAGACAAAATGTCTCCTTGTTTCACCCCAAATTGTTGAGGGAACCATCCAGTTCTGTATTCATTAATCTGAACACAGGCAACAGGTGCTTGGTAAAGAGACTTGATGGCATTATAAAAATTTCCATTGACTCCAGATTTTAACAACCTATACTGTAAAAAATCTCTATTAATCCAATCAAACGCCTTCTTGAAATCGATAAAACAAGCAAAGGTGGATTTATTCTGCTTAATTCTTGTATGTGTAATAGTAGAGACTACATATATATGATCAATACATGCTCTTCCTTTTCTAAAGCCATTTTGCTCATCAACAAGCAAACCTGTCCTCTCAAGATGGTCTACAAGTCTACTGTTTAAAAGTGAAGAGTACAGTTTATATATACAGCTAATAAGACTTATACCCCTATAGCTGAGTGGTAATTTTGGGTCATTCTTTGAAGACTTTGGAATAGGTTTAATGATACTCTTGTTCCATTGTGTAGGAATGATACCACTGTCAAAACAACACTGAAACAATTCAAATAAAACATTAAACAACCTTGGTGACTTCAGCACCTCATTAGAAATTTCATCAATTCCAGTAGCTTTTTTCATTTTACATTTGTCTATTGCATTTTGTACCTCTTCCCTTGAGAATTTGGCATTCAAAAACATGTTGCTACTGGTTATATCAGAATTCATTTGAGTTTCCATTACCTCTTTTAAACCAATGATTTCCTTCAAAAAGGTTTCATCAAATAAATGATTGCAACCAGAAAACAAATTAGCAAAATCCTTTCCCCATTTTTGCAAAACAACCCCTAATACTGAGCTACATTCACCATTTTCTAGCCTTACCTCCATTGGTATTTCCCTAGATTTTCTTGGTCCCAGCTTATTTATTTCGCTCCAAAACTGTTGGGGATTATGAGTGTGTAAATAATCAATTTGCAATGAAAGACCTCTATTAAAGTTGCGTTTTACATTAAGTATCCTCTTGTCAAATTCAGTTTGCCTTTTCTTAAATCCTATCTTCAGTTCTACTCTCAGATTTTTATTTTTACATCTTAGAAATTCTCTCTCTGCTGATCTTAAATTGTCCCACAAGGTCTGAAGATCTTGATTCCAGTAGGGTTTGTAGGATTTTCTGAACTTTTTATGACTGGCTTTCCGCTTACAATTTTGCAATACTGTATAGACACATCCCCAAAGTTTATCATACCAAGCATCTAACTCCTTTTGACTAAACTTTACACCTCCCAATTGCTCAGTTAGACCCAACAATATAGTGTTGTATTGTCCAGAGGCCAAAAACGACTCAGGGAGTTGCCTTGGTAACACATTTCTACTAGGATGCTGCGAATGTGAATCTTCTTTAACAAAATATGGTCTCACTTGGAACTTTAACAACAGTAAAGAATGGTCAGGTAATTTACACCTATCACCCAATAAAGAAAAACCCTCACCCCCTACTCTCTCAATTAACTCATTTGGTGTGAAAACACAAAATGTAACACAATTATTTAAACCTTCATGTGGAACAATAATATAATCAACTACTGCTTTACCTTTAACTGAGACTGAAGTAAAGTTGTCATTGCCCAAAGGCATTCTACCATTGAGTACACAGCCCTTAACATCTCTCAAAAACTCAATTAATATTTCCCCATAGCTATTAACGGTGCTGTCTAAATTAACTCTGGTAGGAATGTTATCCACTTCATTAATAAAGTCATCAAGGTTACCAATTCGGCCATTTAAGTCCCCACACAAATAGATAGCGTCCACATCAGACAATATAAACATCTGGGCTGTTAAGGACCCAAAGAAAGAATGAGAACCAGTTGATCTTGTAGATCCTTCTGGAGGTAAGTAGCAGGTGAAGATAACAAAACAGTAGTCAGAAAATCTATCCTTAAATTGTAGTGCAAGTATTCCTTCCACTGATTTATCCTTTATTTTAATTTCATAAACCTCAAATAATGTATTCTTAACGAAAAAACCAACACCCCCCGATCCTTTAACTGCTTTGATATGCATGGGTCGATTGTGACCAAACCAAGAATAGCCCTGTAAATCAATGACTTCATTTCGTTTTAAATGTGTTTCATTCAGTGAAATAATATCAGGGCTATGGTCAAATAATATAATTTTTCTAAGTTCACTGTTCCATGCAGTCCAACCGTTTATATTCCAATGTACTAATGTGAGATCGTCCGCATTTCGTACTTTAAAACTGTCATTATTTGGGGGTTGGGCAGTTACCTCTCAGTCATCCCCCGTGTTGGACCCCCTTCTTGTAGGTCCGCTGCCATCCCGGCTGGCACTGTTCTGGTGCTCCTGCTGGTCACGTTTCACCAGTCTCCCATTACCAGTTAGGAAATATTCCTTTCCAGACGGGAGTTCACTGAGAATGGTTCTGAAGTTCAAGTTGATCAACCTCTCTGTGTGTGACTTAGCAGAGTGAATGAAAACTCGGCCAAATCCTTCCTTGTCCCTCAGGTTTTTCTTACGACGCAATACAGCCACTTTGTCCTGCAGATTTCGGAACTCCACCTTGATTACACCCGGTCCCCGACCTCGCGGTGTCGTCCGCTCCGCGTTGACGATTTCAGGCACCGGATCACATTGTAGCACTTCGGATAATAAAGAGCTCGCCCTCTCCAGAGGGATTTCCCCCTCGATAAACGGGAGGCCCACAATAATGATAGACACCTCCGATTGGAATTTGTTAACTGGGCCTTTTGCTTCTTCCAGTTTCTTCTCGAATCCATCCATTCTAGCAGAGACATGGCCAATGTCAAGGTCAAGGTTTTGTTGCATTAGCTTTACTTTCGTGTCCATCTCAGATTTCAATTCCTCTCGGTCGTCCGCGATAAGTCGCTCAAGGCGTTTCACTTTAATATCCAAAAGCTTTTCAAGCGAGGTATGCACCTCCTCAATCTGTGCCTTGAGTGAAGCACTCTGAGATGTTAAGAGTGTTTTAAACTCATCCCGTGCGACTTGAGTTCTGCCATGATAGTATCCAAGTCACTGTTTGTGTTTTCAGTTTCCTTCTTTTCGTCATCCCTCCTTTGCCGAGTGCAACGGCCCGCTTTTTCAGCCATACTGTGGAAAACGACCGACTGATTCTTTTTTTGCCAAAGTTGTTCACGAATAAATCACTATTAACTCACAATATTAACTTTTTCCATAGAATTTCGGAGCACCGTTTGACACACGCTGCAACGCCCACGCATCTATAAATGTCCTGCAGGAACATTGGAATCTCAGTGTATAAATATGTTCCATGTACATGTATGAGTCTCAGAGTTACAGATAACCCACACACAGTTTTGTGTTTTTTTTACTTTTTCCACACAGAACCAGGAGATAACATGCATACAAACTGGCTCAATAGCGCCCCGTGCCAAACAGGACAATGTGGTATTGCAGGTGAAAGTGCTTTATAAGCCAGAATGAGTATATCTGAGGCTTGATTTAGGCTCAAACCTTTTGAAAAATGTTTGAGGGACATAAACAATATGATATTAAATATATATATATATATATATATTTTAAATTCATGGTGTAGACCCTTTAACATGGTTAAAATGGAGTTTGAAGAGGTTTGAAGAGGTTTGTATAGGTTTGTATAGGAAGGGGGGCATGCCTGATGAATATCAAATATCAAAATACTGAATCAAGCAACTTAAAAACTGTCTGGGTTGCACACAAAAACCTGAGTAGTTGTTAAAATGACCCCAAACATTATGTGAAACATAAGTGAAATATCCCTTTAAATTGCTATATTCTGATGGCAATCATTTCTATAGATTGTTTTTTCAGTCGGGTGGTTCAGTAACAGGGTCTTCCCGTATTTTCAGCTCTTTAGTGTAGAGAAAGTCCATTTTCAGGTTGGGATAACAATTTCAACATTTAACATTTAAGCTGATAAATTGCTACTCTCTCCTGATTGGATGAAATTGTCAACTCACAACAATAATAATAATAATAATAATAATAATAATAATAATAATAATAATTATTATTATTATTATTATTATTATAATAATCTTTATTTATATAGCAAATTTCAAAACAGAGTTACAAAGTGCTTCACATAAACATTAATACACACAATTAAAAATGAGGAAATGAGAATAACAGATAAAATGATAAAGTTAACATGATTTGGTGGGAAAATCTATTTATTAAAGAGACGAAGATATGAGGAGACCCCTGTTACTGAACAAACATTAAAACATGTCCTTCAATTGCCCAGTCCAAATTTGCATCTATTCACTGCTTTGCATACAGTGTGAACACACCATAAGGGAAACACTGCATTATCCAGAATGAACACAGTCCACATCTACTCACTTGAGATTCTCCACTGCAGCAGACAGCAGCGTCAGTCCAGAAGCAGGCAACGCATTGAGACGGAGGTCCAGTTCTCTCAAATGGGAGGGATTTGATTTTAGAGCTGAGGCCAGAACTTCACAGCTTCTCTCTGACAACCCGCAGTTAGTCAGTCTAAATGAAGAATAAAACACCAGATGTTCAATTGTTTGCAATAAAATACATAGTCCTTGCATAGAGAGCCTGCTTACAAACATCTATTAAAGGACCTGGTTTTGGAGTAGGGACCTAAGAGATAGAAAGCACAGGCAGGCAGGAGTAACCTGAACTAAATAATCTTTACATAATCTTTGCTGGTTGCCAAAGACAACCTCTGACATTGTACGTTTCTGCAAAACATAGATATGTTGAATACATTATGTATGCAAATAACATGGCATATCAATATTTTAATAGAACACATGAAAGTCTAATGTATGCTATGTAGCCTAAATATTTCTAATAGGTATTGTATACAATTCATTTTCATATTATTCAACATTTAATCTCAATAATTGATCTTCTTCATCCTTGTTTTTATCTAATTTTACCAAGAGGACACTGTTTAATGATATCTTTGCAGTCATGTTCTTCTGGAATGTGTTCAACTATATTACTCCAACTACCAGCATGCTTTGCACAGCACCATTCCAAAAAGCTCCTCCTGGAGTTGTTTCACTTTTCTCCTCCTCCTTGTTGGAATTACCCTCCCCCCTCTCTGTGTCTCTGTCTGTGCTCTACTCTCTCTACTAGTACAGCGGGTTAACTCCTGTTTTTGAGCAAATCGTGCACTTTTTGTAAGAAGCGTGAAATTTTCAGCATAATTAGTAAATAATATAACATTAATTTTCAGAAGGGGAGGGAAGTCAGATTTGACCTCTGAGGAGTGAGGACCGTGAGAGGTCAAATCCAAAATGGCCGCTAGTCCAACTTAAGTTTGGAACCAAACACAGTAGAAAAAAATTTAAAGTATCATTTCCAACTAAATAGGGGATGCCTTTTCATTTGGTGATACTTTCGAGATCACCAGATTTCAAGGACATGCATTTAGGTCGAGGTCAAGGTAAAAATGTGCCCAAAAATATAGTGCAATGATTTCCTCAGAATCAACACATGGCAGTGTAACAAACATGGGTCTCTTATATATACACCAACAATGCACATCTGAAGAGTTTTAGACAATTAATTAATTAACATTCCTCTAGCAGAGGGCAAGGAACTTTATGTAACCAATGCAAGTGGAGTCGTCTGTTCTCCTGATTTTCCTGCTGATTCAAACTTGGCCTAACCTGCCCCATGTTCACAAGAGGAGGCTGACACTCATCTGCTTCTGCATGTGGCAGACACTGTGCTAAAGGGGTGTAAGAAGGTGACCATACTGTTCATACTGATGTGGTAGTACTGTCTTTGGCTTCATTCCGATGAGCTGTGGGTTGCCTTTGGTGTTTGATCAAGCTTTCGGTACATAGCTGTTCATGAAATAGTTGCCACAATGACTCCAACACAGTGTCTGACTCTCCCAGTCTTTCACGCTTTCACCGGGTGTGACACTGTATCTGCATTCGCTGGCAGAGGAAAAGAGACTGCCTGGGAAACTTGGAGGTCATTCCCAGAGGTGAATGAGACTTTCAGTGAGACTACACATGCCAAGTTAGGTCAGTGAAGGATCAATGTTCAAGAGCGATTTGTGGTGCTCATGTACAGTATGTATGACCGAACCAGTGAGTGCACGGAAGTGAATGATGCCAGGAAACAGCTCTTCACACAGAAGTCAAGAACACTAGAGACATTCCTCCAAACTCAGGCAGCTCTCAAGCAACACATCAAGCACACTTGCTACCAGGCCAACTGTTGGAACCAGGCATGTCCTGGAACCAGAGCCATCTGACCGGGGCTGGACAAAGGAAACAACTGGGTGGCAACCATTTTGGACCACTCTCTCTGAAGCATCAAAATCGTGCCATGAATTTATCCACTGTCGCTGCACGAAAGGGTGTACAGGACGATGCAAGTCTGCCAAAGCTGCACTCAAATGTACTGCACTGTGCATTTGTTCTGGAGACTGTTACATTTTGATAATTAACATTATAACTTTGTTTTTGGTCTTGTTTTTCCCTCTTTCCTGTACGCAAGATGTGACTATAAAGAAGCCTTGAACCTTCATTATTGTCATTTACTATTAATTTATGAATATAGACTACCACCATGGGTTTATTCTGTTTATTGCGGAGAAGGCATGGCGAGAGAGTATGTTTTACCCCCTGTCCGTCCGTCCGTGTGTCCGTGTGTCCGTCTGTCACCAGCTAATCTCCGGCACCGTTGGCCCGGTCGCTCCGAAACTGTGCACACACACTCCCTGGATGCCAATTCAGAACTTCTGCCCCAAATCTTTCACATGGGCCTGTTATAGCGCCACCAGGAGGCCGATTTGTGCAAAACCCATTTTTTTATATTACTCCTACAAATTTTATCCAAACGTCATGCAAATCAGTACACAGTATCTCTATAGTCATGTGATCAACACGGATCTGTCCGATTTCCCATATTCCATCCTCATTTCCTAAGGTTGGCTTCCAAAGTTTGCAGGATTGGTCCGTTTTGAACAAAAAGCCTCAAAGTATACACACAGCTTGCAATTTCCGTGAAGTTTCACACGCACATTCCCACTAGGCCGAGGAAGAAATGCCAACCTTCTCACATTGGCCTGTTATAGCGCCACCAGCAGGTCTAATTTAGCAAAACACATTTTTGGAACAAAATGCCTCAAATCATGAATGCAGTGTCAATGCAAGAATAAATGGCACGGTTGGCACCCTTTACACATTGGCCTATTATAGCGCCACCAGGAGGCCAGAATAACGTACCTGACCTGGCGGAGACCTGTGCTCCGAGGAGCACTTTTTCTAGTTTGTTTTGTATTATTCACATTGTCACAAAATGGAAGAACAGTTTCACTATATTGCAGTATAACCCAGTGTCCCAGCTAACATATACTTATTACTATGTAATTTGACCTTGACCTTGATTTAATGTATGTCCTTGGGTTCTGGCAATCTCCAAAGTATCATCAAATGAATGGGCAACCCCAACTTAGTTGGAAAGAACGCCTTAAATGTTTTTTTTAAAGTATTTAGACATTCAGACCCTGTAAACGGGTGGCCATCTTGGATTTGACCCCTCAGAGGTCAAATTTGACTTCCCTCCCCTTCTGAAAATCAATGTTATATTATTTACTAATTATGCTGAAAGTTTCAGCCTTCTTACAAAAAGTGCACGATCGTATTGCTATTCCGCTCTACTATACCTGCAGAGATGCTACATGCATCTTATTTGATAGTCCAATAATGTTACTAATGAACTAATCATGTTGTCAAAATGTGTTGTAATGGATTGGATTACAAAGTATCAAGTCAAACTTGTCATGGACTGAACGCAACATGACATGTTTTGGAAGGGAGCTGGCTCCGTCTACTTGCTGTGTTGTTGTTATTGTTGATGGATTGCTGTGGACGGTGATGTGATGACTAGAAGTAGACTACAAGGAGACATGATATAACCCTCGCCAATAAAATAAGTTATACAGAGGTAATAAACTGCTGTTCTGTACTGATTCAATGATGTATTTTAGCACAGTAAGTAAATATAACTATTATAATTGTGAAATACCTGACATTATCCGTGATGTCAACTGCTGCTTATACATGCATAAAATATTCTATACTGTACACTAAGTACAGCAAATGTGGTGTGATTTTCTGTAGGCCTACTGTGCTGAGTAATACATCAGCAATGTATTGCTATAAAAAAAAATCTATCCAGTGTCATTATTTATTTCTGCCATGACATGGTTTGCAAGATGCAAACCATGTCATTGTATTAGTACATTCAGCTGAATGAAGCCTAGAGCTTTTTACTATATGCCATTGTGATTTACTAACAATCATAATAATAATACATTTTATTTATAACACACTTTACATTCTCACAAATCTCAGAGTGCTAAAATAACACCAACACCATACATTTCATTAGCAAGTGATTGTCTAATAAATCACATTGTTTCACTATAAATGTCCTGCAGGAACATTGGAATCTCAGTGTATAAATATGTTCCATGTACATGTATGAGTCTCAGAGTTACAGATAACCCACACACAGTTTTGGCCAAAACTTGAATATAACATGAATATTTTTGGTGTAACTGAGACATATTGCACAGGAATGCTACGCACACCAAATTCTTTGTAGTGGTGCCGGCCCACGGCAGAAAGATCCAAAAGATAGTTTTACAGAGACAATAAGGTGGCCGCACACACGTGTAGAGAAGAAGGCAGTTAGCTGCCGAAACATTGGTTTCAATTGCTAATTCTAATAAAAAATGTGCACTTTTGCTACCAGTGTGTGGACAACTTATTGTCTTTTGAAGACTATCTTGAAGACATATGCCTTAATTTGTGTGTGAGTTTTTTTTTTATAGCTCTGCTGTGAATTAGTTGCGCTAGTTATTATTACAGGTAGTATAATACTGTCTATTAAATGCCTTTTTATTGACCGCTCTCACCCACTGGTGGTGGAGTAGGTTGCAGTGATGCAGGTGGACAGTGTGATTACAGACTATCTCTAAGGTAGATAAGACCACAGTATGTGAGAATGCAGGGATGCCGGTCTGATAGTGTGTTAGTGGGCCAACACGGGTGCTCCCCAAGGCACTGTGCTGTAACCTTAATGCTCAGTCTGTATGCTTAATCATAATACATTTTCTTGTATTTGTCTTCTCTTGGTTTTAACCTGTACCCCCCCCCCGTCCCCTTTTTTTGTTGTTGTTGTAATGTGTCTTTAACTAACCTTACTGTATGCCTGTATGAGCTATGGGGTATTTGAAGTTCCCATTTGGGAATTAATAAAGTATCTATCTATCTATCTATCTATCTATCTATCTATCTATCTATCTATCTATCTATATCTATCTATCTATCTATCTATCTATCTATCTATCTATCTATCTATCTATGCTGTTCACCATCTACACCACTGACTTCAGTTACAACTCTAAGACCTGTCACCGCCAGAAGTTCTCGGATGGCAGCCGTCAGCTGAATCACAGGTGAGAACACAAGGGAGCACGATGACGTGGTGAGGGACTGTGAGGTGGAGTGAGATGAACTGGCTCTGGCTTAATGCCAGCAAGACCACGTGATGGCTGTGGATTACCACAGGAGCAAAAGGGTCCCTCAGGTTCCTAGGGTCATATTTTGAGATGGGGGTCGGCGGACAAATACATATCATTTTGGGGGTCCCCGACATGAAAACGTTTTGTTCCAGGGACCTCCCCAGAAGCAAATATTTGACTTAAAAATTTTGTTTCATAAAAATATATGTATTCAAAGATTTGCACACATTTTCCACGATTTTTCAAAAAAAGTGCAGATCTACAAGCTCGTAGCGCGGCACCGAGTGCTGCGCTACGAGCTTGTAGATGGTGTGTGTAACAGGATGCTGCAGTCTTATCAGTCAAGCTTGCTATACATTCTCCATAATCTCCAAAGATAAAATGTTAATCCAATGTTAATTTGGTGTATCAATGATGATGCGAAACAGCATTGGCCACGCCAAGAGAGACATTTTCTATCTAGTTAATCCAGAAATTAAAATAATGCTTTTTAATAGCAAGAACATAAGAGAGAAGAGAGAAGTGCGAGACATATGGAAAGTTGTCTCTGCATTCCACAGTGTGCATCAAGTTTTAAAATACATGTTTGGAACATGTTTACATTATTTAAATACAAGCACATAAAGGTGTCATTGACTCTATATATTTTGCAGTTCAACAGTGCCATGGCTTTTGTATTCCATCTCCCATAGAGCAGGGAGGTTAAATCCCATAGCCCCGCGAGTGCCGTGACTTTTTAGATCCAAGTCCAAGAAGACTGTGGGACTCTTTTTGCAACGTTATTTAAACAATCAGGTTTGGGCTGTTTACAGTATGTACATAATGCATGCGACAAGGAATAGATTGTTCCAATTGTTCAAGTCCGGTTTGACTTAACATTGACAAGACACTGCTCATTTGTGTTGAGCCTTTAGTGGGAGTTAATCATTCTAACCAGGCTTTCTCAGAGATTCCTGAGTGAAAGAAAGAAGGACTAAGCCAATCCCGCAGTAGCAGAGTGGCGAGGGTGTACAGTGGTGTCGAGGGAAGGGAGGACCTCACTTCCCACGACAGTGAGAGAGTAGCTATAAAGTATTGCAGCACATCCGGGACAGAGGCACAGCATGAGGACAGGAGGAGAACAGTCCATCAGGACAGGATGGGAAGAGGGGCATGGCAGAGTCTGAGGACGTGGCAGTGAGTAACGGGCTGAATCCATTGAGCTCTAAGATGTAAAGGCAGTGGAAGAGTGGAGAAGCTCTTTGATAAAAAGTGCTATATAAATCCACCATTTACCGTTATTGTACTTCACCATGCTATCAAACTCATTCAAGTCTTCAAATAAAGTTAATTTACAGTATTGATATAATCTCATAATAAATGACAAAACAAAACAAAAGAACACTGTTAAATGAATCTGACCTGAGAATTTCCAGTCTACAATGTGGACTCTTCAGTCCAGCAGAGAGGACGTTCAGTACTGAAATGTGTAGGATGGGGTCACTCAGGTGCAGTTCTCTTAGATGGGAAGGATTAGAGCTGAGAGCTGACGCCAGAACTTCAACATCTGTTTTTCTGAGTTTACAGCCAAAAATGCTGTAATTAACGATTAAATGTAAAATTAGAAATGATCAAAGCAGATTAGGCAGAGTTCATTGACAAGGAAGTTAACGAAGAAATATTTTATCTAGTTACAGTATCTTGACATTAAATAAGAACAATAACTTTTTAAATTATCGAATAGCTAATCAGGACACGAGCATAATAAAGAGGACTTGAGTTCTCTTGTTCTGTGTGGCACAATATGTGTGTCCCCTGTTGGTGTGCATGCATGTCATTGTGTATTGAGAGTCTTAATTATATATCAGTCCAGAATGGATATGTAGTTGAATATTATGTATTTTGTGATTCTGTACAGACATCCATAACACTTCTTCAAACTACCTCAGTCATACTTGCTGGATATATTTTCCACCTGCACATTTCTGACTTCCATAGTGCCATTTACGTGTTGCAATCTTATTACTCATGCACTTTATGTATACTGTACTTTGTATATTGGATTATTCTGTTCTTTCTCCTCTATGCTCTCTTTCCCTATTCCTCTATTATAACTATTAGTGTAACTGTGTTGTAAGCTTGCATACAAATTAAAACCTGAATTTGTGTGATGTGACAATTCTGATTCTGATTCCACTTGATACTGTATGTAATATAGTTGGTTTTAGTTGACTAGATATTTGAATCAAATTGATGTTGGTTACCACCATGTATGTTGATCCAATTAGACAACTTTAGTCCAATAACCTGAAATTATTAGCTTTAGACGATAATTAAACTGTTACTGTTTAGGTATTGAATTGTTACACATAGCTACTAGCTGCTGTGGATTTATAGGTGTGCACTATTGAAAGTCAACACTGGGAGAGTTGTCAGTTGTGTCTGCGTACTCTTGGTACCATGGTGTGTTTTGCATCAATACATGATTATTATGGAATCAAGCAACAGCCCATGCTTATTTCACTATTCATTTCTTACACTCACTAATTTCTTAGAATCACAATTTTTTCTAAGAAATTCAAAATGTGTGTTTACCCTGCTTTATTGGGGACTCGCTTTTATTTGCCCCTCTATTTGAGACCTGGGCAGAATATAAGGCCTGGTTATTATTGTATCTTTTATGTTGACCATCATTTCGAGTTAGATGTGATGGCTGAGTTACTCTGTTCTAGTATGTCTGTATTCACATGACTACTATCTCTCAAGCACCACTGCCTCAAACATGTAGTGTTGTTGTTAATGGGAATAAACACAGAAGCACCCCAGAGGAAGTGGACTAAGAAAGGGGAGGAGCCAAACCAACTTCTTGGGTCTACACACAAAAGGAGGTGGTGTCCCAGTCAGATGCAAAAACAGGATGGTTTCCCAGATTGCATTACTAGTACTAACCGAGCCTTTTTGCAGTTCCTCACAGCTGGAATCAGTCTTGATCGCCCCCTCTCTGATGTGTTGTATTTGCCCATGTCCAACTCATCAAGAACCTCCTCTGACATCTGTAGCATCATGGCCAGAGCTGAACACTGGGTCTCAGTCAGTTCTGTCTTTGATCTGTCCCCGGACTTCAGGTACTGTTGGATCTCCTGATGTACTGAGTGGTCGTTCATCTCCATCAAACAGTGGAAGACGTTGATGTATCTGTCAGGAGAGGGCGTCACATTGTTTATCTTCTTCAGATTGGTGATGGCTTTCTGGATGCTCTCTGGATCGTTCTTTGTCTGACCCAGAAGGCCTCCTAACAAACTCTGATTGGATTCCAGTGAGAGACCATGAAGGAAGCGGACAAAGAGGTCCAGGTGTCCATTTTTACTTTTCAGGGCTTTGTTCATGGTTCTATCCAGGAAGTAATCCAGGGAACTGACAATCTTAGAAGTGACGCATTTTCCGACAAATTTCATGAGTACCTCTACATTCTTCTCTGTGAAACAGTGGTACAGGTAGACTGCAGCCAGAAACTCTTGGATGCTCAGATGAACAAAGCTGTAGACCGTTTTCTGGAAGAGCACACTCTCTCTTTTGAAGATCTCTGTGCACACTCCTGAGTACAGTGAGGCTTCTTTCACATCAAGACCACACTCTTCGAGGTCTTCTTGGTAGAAAAGTATGCTTCCTTTCTTCAGATGTTCAAAGGCCAGCCTGCCCAGTTTCAAGAGAACCAACCAGTCAGGCTCCATGAGCTGCTGTTGATTTTCCTCATTAGCGGCATCATACTTCTGTTTCTTCCTCTTTGTCTGAACCAACAGGAAGTGGCAACACATCTCAGTCAGGGTCTTGGGCAGCTGTCCTGTCATATCTGTCGTCAACATGTCCAGCAGAACGGTAGCAGTGATCCAACAGAAGAGTGGGATGTGACACATAATGTGGAGGCTCCTTGAAGTCTTCATGTGTGAGATGATTCTGCTTGACAGCTTCTCATCACTGAATCTCTTCTTGAAGTACTTCTCCTTCTGGGGGTCTGTGAACCCTCGTACTTCTGTAACCATGTCAACACATGCAGGAGGGATCTGATTGGCTGCAGCAGGTCTGGTAGTTATCCAGAGCAGAGCTGAGGGGAGGAGCTTTCCCTTGATGAGGTTTGTCAACAACACGTCCACTGAGGATGTCACTGTGACATCAGAAACAATTTCCTTTTTGTGGAATTTCAGTGGAATTCTGCTTTCATCCAGACCATCAAAGATGAACGCAACTTTCCAGACAGCGAGCTGCTCTGCTGTGACCTTCTTCAATGTTGGGTGGAAATCATGGATCAGTGTGAGAAGACTGTACTGCTTATCTCTGACCAAGTTCAGCTCCCGGAATGAAAAGGTAACCACAAGATTTACATCTTGATTTTCCAAACCCTTTGCCCAGTCCAGAGTGAACTTACGAACACAGAAGGTTTTTCCAATGCCAGCGATGCCCTTGGTCAGAACTCTTCTGGCGGGTGTTCTGCCAGGTCGGGGTTTAAAGATGTCACAGCAGCTGATTGGTGTGTCATGGAGGTCCTTCATCTTGGAAACGGTCTCAAGCTGCCTCACTTCATGTTGGGTATTAACCCCTTTACTCTCTCCCTCTGTGATGTAGAGATCTGTGTAGATTTTGATGAGGGAGGTTCCAGTCTCTTCATTGATGCCGTCTCTCACACAATCCAGACTGTTCAAACTGACTTTATAATCGTTTAATTCCTCCTGATGACTGACATCTGCTATGAGAAGAGAATGAATATAGTTGAATCATTCACAATTATTTATAACTTTACATCTTTACAGCACACACACACAACTAGAAATGGAAAAAAAGAACGGCTAAAATGGACTAATTCCATACAGAAAATATGAGGGACTCTCCCTGGCAGCGGAAGCTGTGGCAGAACTGCAGGCGGAGGAGCCGGCAGCTGCCACTCTGCCGCTGCCGCCCCGCCGCTGCCGCCCCTACTCTCTGCCACCGGTGGAGCAAACTGGTCTGATTTGCAGTTGATCAATATTGATTAATGTAACATTAATAACGTATTTTTTTAAATAATTTATATACTGTATATTATTCAGATTCAGTAGGACTATTTAAAATGAAGGACCGGTCCGTCAGTCAAACTAGTCCCCCCAAGGCCTGTGAAGAAAGAGTCCTACGAGGTGTCTCTCCCTCACCATGTTCTAATCCTTGTAATATAATACTATAGTATTAATAGCTAATCTAATTTGTCAGGTTTTAATCGTTTTGTGGTAAATTAAATAAAATAATAAAATACATTTAAAAAAAGTAAACCCTAACCTCAGTAAAATATTCTTCCTCATGAGTGCATGTTAATGAGGGCATGTAACACCCCCACGTAGCGTGCTTGATAATGTTGACTGGACAAATCAGAATCTCTAATGGGTGTCTCTAATTGTATTTGAACTGTTATTGACAGTTTGTACTTAAAAAAAAAAAAAATCGAACTAATCGACTGATTATTTTATTTCAAATGTTAATAAAAACGAACTAAATTACTAATTATTTTATTACAATGATTAGTAGGCTACATGGTGAGGGATAGAACCTCGTAGGACTTTTTCTTCACAGGGCCCTGGGGGGACTATAGTTTGATTGACGGACCGGTCCCTCATTTTAAATAGTCCTACTGATTCCGCACTGCCGCTCCACCGCCGGCAACTGCCGGTCCACCAGCAACTAAACTAGCAAACCCACTTAATTTTTTGTTTTAAACTAAACTGAAATTGAAAATAAAAACGGACACTATTCACTAAGCTCAAGCACCCTAATCACCAAGAATACATTTAAGTCTATGAAGTGTCATATTTTAGGGGAATCTGTCCGAAAAAATGTGTGTTGACCCCTTTGACATTTTCTGTAATGGTGGCTTCTAATTACCATAGTTAGGAGAATGCTTACCACTAATTACATTTAAAATGCCTTAATCGCATTGTCTGACCCTCAAAACATAGAAACCTTAACCTTAGAAAAGTTATTGAATAAAAAGTTACAATTTGGCAGCTATTTTGTTATGCAAATAGGATGGTCAAAACCTTAAAATGTTGCTTCGGAACCATTTTCATATTCAGCACCTTTAAATTATTTTAAATTGCCTAGTTCCCCACTTTTACCCCAAATATCTCTAACATCTCAGACGCCCCACTGGTCTATTCCAAGGGTTCCCAAACTTTTCAGGCCGTGACCCCCAAAATAATCACCCACCCTGACAAGCACTTCGAATTGTTTCGAATTGTAGGCATTACATTTAGTTTGACTCGGTTCCAAAGATCAATATTGTGAAAATAGCTGATCTACAAGCTCACAACGCCTCGCACGGTGAGGCTTGTAGAGAGCTTGTAAATTGGCTATTTTTTACAATGATTTGATAATTTGACCAATCTGGTATTACAAAGGTCTTAAAAATCATAAAATTGTCACTTTAGAAATGTGCAGATACCATGTATACATGTATACTGTATGTGGGTTTATTTGCTGTTGAGTGAGAAAACAATGTTGCACATTAAGCTAATCATCTAGGGACCACCTAAAATCATTTGGAGACCCCCGTGGGGGTCCCAACCCCGTTTGGGAACCACTGGTCTATTCTACCTCATGATAGATGATAATCTGTAGAGTAACTGATTTTACTTGAGTACATAACGTTGTTTGCAAATATTCAGGTCATGCCTTTTTGCAAGCCTCAGTCATTATAACATAATTCTACGTAGTAAAATATCTGCAAGATGGCCATAGGAATGGCCTCTGAAAATGCATGTATTCTAATACATATAAAGTTGCCATATTCTGAAAAATCGGCAGGTCAGCAAAGAAGGTCAGCAGTTGGGAATTTGTTATTAAGGAATTGAATGACCCAAAACCACCTTTAGAAAATATTCATACCCAAAGTATACCCAACTCGGTCCTTTTGGACTTTTATTGGCCACTAATTGGTTAATTATGCTATTGCTAATTGCTCAACACTCAACTCTTGGCAACAAAGTTGAATTTCATACACTAGGCCTATAGGTTCAATAGTTAAAGTTTATAGAAAACAAAATGTCTGGGCCCAAGACATTTCCACTAGTCGATGTTAATACAGAGATATGGTCATACATTCCCCCCTATCCAATATTAAAATTGCTCAATGATGACAACTAGTCAGCAGGTTGTTTCATGAATGTGTATTGACAATATTTGAACACATTTCCCACCCCACCTCACCTCATGGGCTGCCGGCCTAATTCTATAAGAAAAAGAGCTAAACTAATATCATTGGCTCATTTGTTTAGTTTGTATTTATCTTCGCTATTTGGACATGATAAATCAACTTCAATATGTAGTCTAAAAATATCTTCTCCCATTTAAGCCATTAACACTAATTCAGTGTATTAACATGAAACATGAAGTACTGCCAATTTTGTCCAGTCTTACTTTGTCCACTGCTGGTTTGACTGGATGTCTTCAGTCCAGGTGTGGCTCTGGATCTCTTTCCACTCTGGGGACCACAGTGTCCACAGGTTGTAGAGACTGGATCTGTCAGAACCTCCTCACACACTGAGCACCTGGACGCCTGCCCAGTCACAACACTACTGCTCCTCTTCCTCTCTCTGTGGAGATAGACAATGCATTATTATACAACAGTCTTATATGACTTATGATATGTGACATAAATGATATATATAGCCCCTTAAAATGTATTGTTTTCCCAATACTCCAAAGGCAGCGTTGCATTCAACTGTATGTGACGCAGCCCTCTGAGGGACTGAGAGAAGCTGAGATCAGCCAATCTGGACACATGTTTCAGTCAAATCATCTGTAATGTTAACGCTGGTGAACAAGGCCATTCTACACATTCACAACAGGTGGCAATGTGATGTGTTGTGAGATTTTAGGTCTGCTATGTGTAGAGGGTGGTAAACAAAAATACCCCCCAAAAAGTTAACCCCTATTATGTTTTATTTTATTTATTATTGCCATTGCATTTATTTTCACTGAGTTTTACAAAGATATTCATTGCATTTGCATTGGTAGTGTGGTTTCATTGTGCTCTTTCACATCCAGCCCACTAGAGGGCGCTTACGGATTATGCTACGTTTTCAGCTGAAATTCCTCAGAATAAAGCAGTGAAACCATCAACATAAACAGAGCCTGTCATGTCTGTTTATACCTTGTACAGGTTAATAAAACGGAACATAATGATCAGAATAAGAATTATATAAATGTTAAGAATCTAATGTTGTAAAGGGTTGGACTAAGTTAATGTACTGTCTCAAGAAAATGCGTTTTGAAGAATGTTAAAGAGAGTGTAAAACTGGTTTCAGGTGGACAACGTGTCCCATACTGATACTCAGGCATGCAAACAGACCAGGGGTGAAAAAGGTGACAAGACCAAACAAGCCCAACACTGTTTTAGGGGGTGGGAACACCACAGTGTTAAGCTATAGACCCCTTAACAGACAACGTCACACTGATAAGAACCAGTATGCTCGCGCAGGCCGGCACCAAATGAAACCCATTCTGTCATGTCTCGCTAGGACGCTTCTCACTAGCCAACACACAACTGAAACCAGCGCACCCCGAAACAATATGTTGGGAATTGATTGCATGAAACAATCACCTGTGCGTCCAGTCTCAATGTTTCACCTGTTTCCTAGGCTGTGTGTTTTCCACTTCCTGTCGATTTGATCCAATGAAATCCAATGAAACTGGTCAGATGACCAATGATATCCAATGAAATCGACAGGAAGTGGAAAACACACAGCCTAGGAAACAGGTGAATACTCTTTGGATATGAACTCATTGACTCATACATGTAAATAGAAAATGTTGTTTCCCTGTACTGTCTTCACTGTGAATATGTGTTTGTCAATCCATGTCACTATAAAGCCAGACATCCATGCTGACATATTTCTTATAAGGAAAATAGCTAATAATAGACCAGATAATTTATTATAGATTAAACACTTTATTATAGATGTTTTCTTTTTTTCTGGACATGGTAATTTAAAATGTAAAAAGCAAACTTACACTGTTCTTCCCTGCCATATCAATATTAAGAATGCATTAGAAAAAATGTTCCCAAACATTTCAGGCCACGACCCCTCAAAATAATCACCACCCAAGCACTTGGAATTGTAGCCATTACATTTAGTTTGACTCGGTTCCACAGATAAATATTCTGCAAGGCGTTGTGAGCTTGTAGATCGGCTATTCTATAATTATTCATTTCAGCTCGTGGTTCATAACTGGATTTTCAGCCATACTAATGCATGCAATGTTTTTTTACGAAACTAGGCAGTATGGTAGAGGGTCATGAAAAACTAGAGAGATCCACAACCATTGGCCAAAGGGTGGCGCAATAGCACTTGAAACGTTTAACAGGTATAACACTTGAGCCGTTTGACCTACAGCCATGAAACTTCATCACACATATGCGTCTCCTCATGAGGAATAACTTTGCCACTTTGATATATTATTATTATTATTATTAGACTCGACTTCTTTGTTTTCTTTCTAAATTTTTTTGATATTGTTGCTGTCGGGTGGAAAATGTGTCAAAAACGGTACATTTTCTAAATTTAAATACAAAAAATTAAATATGTACAATCTCAAAATATGTCGCAATGCGGCACGTTTTGACCATGTAAATCTGCTGTTTTTGCTACTTTTGTGTGACATTGTAGAATGATGAAGTAGGTTTAGGGCATTAATTTATAAAAGAAAAAAATATATATGGAGATAAGACTCTGTCTGACAGCAACGATATGCAACTTAGCATAAGATACAGTACATAAATACATTTGTGTATGTATAGGAGGATTCACAAACTTTGTGTGTGGAGGTCCAGGTTCATTACTGAAGTTAGGAGGGTGTGGCATAGACCAGTCACTCTTCATAGACACACAGCTGGGTGTTGGAGACTCTGGTCTTCTGGAATCATTCAGAAATATATATTTTTGCACTTATGTGAATGAAAAAGTGTGATTGATGAAGATGATTCAATGTTACATCCCATAATACAAGTATAAGAGTTATTTATTTTTTACTTTTGTATTAATATTCTAGAAATTGTTGTACAGATATATACGTGCACACAAGCAGCCATACTGTAGTGTAACTTCACCACTGACTTCATTCACAAACTGCACACATAGTAACTTGCAATTGATAACAAAATATTAAATATTATTAGACTTCTGTTTTGTTTTTTCATATTGTTGCTATTGGGTGGAAACCTCACAAGTTAATTTTCAGAATTAAAATGCAAAAATAGCAGATCTACAAGCTCAAAATGCGATATGGTGTGTCTTCAGCTTGTAGATCTGCATTTTTTGCGACTTTTGTGTCACACCGTAGTATGACGAAGTAGGGGATTAATTTACAAAAGAAAAAAAACATGCAAAAGGTTAAATATGGATATAAGAGGTCTCTGCCCGACAGCAACGATATGTACTTAGCGTGAGATATATATTTTTTTAAGTTATAGTGTTTTATATATTATGTATATAGGAGGATTCACATACTTTGTGTGTGGAGGTCCAGGTTCATTACTGAAGTTAGGAGGGTGTGGCATAGACCAGTCACTCTTCATAGACACACAGCTGGGTGTTGGAGACTCTGGTCTGTGGTAAAGACTTCTGGAATCATGACAAATATTTCCATAATTATCATGTTTATGAAAAAGTCACCTTGATCATTTAATGTTACATCCCATTATACAAGTATTAAGACATTATATTATATACAAGAAATATATTTTGATTATGTTTTTCCCTTGAGCGTGGGGGTCACCTTTCAACTGCAGCAACAAGGTAAATAGGGTCCACTCATAATTCCCATTATTCCAACCATTAGGTTAGTGTGAGGTTAGGGAATGGTTTGGGTTGGACTTCAGTGCTAAGCCTTTTTTAGAAAGGGCATCCTTTCCGAAAAAGGCAGAGCAAGGAATTTTTGCTCTCGCCATCTTGTTTTTGAAAGAAAGTCTTTTTGGGATCCCGTTACTCTTTAATTGTAAGGTCCTTGTACTTTTACATTCTGTTTACTAAGTCTTTAATCTAAATTCTAAATCTTAGCCCTAAGTTCTTTTTGGCTGTTTCGCCTTTCCTAAGAAAGGATTCCCCATTTAGGGTTAACCATTTTCCCTTTCTTCAAAGTTTAGGTTTTTAGGCATGTTTACAAACTATAAATAAAATTGCCAGTGAACTTTGTGAGGAATGTTCACTGGGGACTGTGCATGGCAGGTACGTCCAGTCATCCTGAGTCCCACCTTAGTTGGACCGCATACCAAAAATCATCCATAGTCTCATTATAAGAATGTTTACAGGACTAGGACTCAATAAAAGATTTAAGAAAACAAATGTAGTTATGGACCCAACCGCGATGGAGGGGCGCAGTCTCAAGCGAACTTGAGCCACGGGAAGCACCACCGAGCGCGCTAAGGCGCGCGAGTTGCCGTGCTGAACGTTGCGAAGTTCGCTTTGAGCCTACTCAGCCCCGTCCGAATTATGTACCGATAGGCACAGAATAGTAAATGATGTTTGTGGGGACTGCGTTTGCCCCAACTGAACCTCCCAGTGACTACTGGTCAATCCTAGTGCGTCTTTCCTGAGACTAGAACAATTCTTTATTTCTGCTACAGGGGTTAGGCTTAGAGTAATGAGAACCTTAAGACCTTTATTTTTAAGGTCCTTATTATTTTGCATTTGTTCATCTAAGTCTTCCTAGGTCCATTGTTTGATTATATGTGTCTTTAACCCACTTAGTCCTTTTGAAGGTTGAGTGGGCATTTGGGTTGGCTACTCTCACACCTATTTGTGTCTTAAGCTATGGGTCAGGAAGAAGCCCCTTGTCTTCCCCTAGGGTCGTTGATGCTTCTGTGCTGGTCCTTAATCTAGTATCTAGGTCAGGTGTTACTCCTCCTTTCTCTGAGTGGGTCTTTGTTCTTTTAGTTCTCTCTGAGTACCTGGTGGTCTCTTTGTGTTTCTGTGAGTTTGTTTGATTGAATTAAGAAGGGTTGGTTTGTGTGTTTCTAAGGTTTGTCATATTAAGTCCCTCTGGAAAAATTGTACCTAATCTGTTTATCCATTAACGTTTCGGACTCTGTTTGTCCTTCGTCAGGCAATTGTGATTCTCCTTGTGAGAATGATTCAATGGTCCTCCTACTCCTGTATTTATGCATTGGGAGGTGGGCGTGGCTTTTTTCTGCTTTAGCCTATCAATTTGTTTGGAGGTGTGGCTGGATGGCCTTTGTTTCTTCCTTTGTCCAATCAGTGTATCTATGGGTGTGGCTTATTTTCCTCATTTTCACTCTGTGTCTATGGAGTGAGCATGGGTTGTTCTGTTTCTCTTGTGAGATTTTTTTAAATAATGAAAGAAAAGAGAAAAGGATCTTAGTAGACTCCCTTTCAAATGTTTGAGGTACTCGCTGGTTAGGGAATGGTTTGGGTTGGACTTCAGTGCTAAGCCTTTTTTAGAAAGGGCATCCTTTCCGAAAAAGGCAGAGCAAGGAATTTTTGCTCTCGCCATCTTGTTTTTGAAAGAAAGTCTTTTTGGGATCCCGTTACTCTTTAATTTTAAGGTCCTTGTACTTTTACATTCTGTTTACTAAGTCTTTAATCTAAATTCTAAATCTTAGCCCTAAGTTCTTTTTGGCTGTTTCGCCTTTCCTAAGAAAGGATTCCCCATTTAGGGTTAACCATTTTCCCTTTCTTCAAAGTTTAGGTTTTTAGGCATGTTTACAAACTATAAATAAAATTGCCAGTGAACTTTGTGAGGAATGTTCACTGGGGACTGTGCATGGCAGGTACGTCCAGTCATCCTGAGTCCCACCTTAGTTGGACCGCATACCAAAAATCATCCATAGTCTCATTATAAGAATGTTTACAGGACTAGGACTCAATAAAAGATTTAAGAAAACAAATGTAGTTATGGACCCAACCGCGATGGAGGGGCGCAGTCTCAAGCGAACTTGAGCCACGGGAAGCACCACCGAGCGCGCTAAGGCGCGCGAGTTGCCGTGCTGAACGTTGCGAAGTTCGCTTTGAGCCTACTCAGCCCCGTCCGAATTATGTACCGATAGGCACAGAATAGTAAATGATGTTTGTGGGGACTGCGTTTGCCCCAACTGAACCTCCCAGTGACTACTGGTCAATCCTAGTGCGTCTTTCCTGAGACTAGAACAATTCTTTATTTCTGCTACAGGGGTTAGGCTTAGAGTAATGAGAACCGTAAGACCTTTATTTGTAAGGTCCTTATTATTTTGCATTTGTTCATCTAAGTCTTCCTAGGTCCATTGTTTGATTATATGTGTCTTTAACCCACTTAGTCCTTTTGAAGGTTGAGTGGGCATTTGGGTTGGCTACTCTCACACCTATTTGTGTCTTAAGCTATGGGTCAGGAAGAAGCCCCTTGTCTTCCCCTAGGGTCGTTGATGCTTCTGTGCTGGTCCTTAATCTAGTATCTAGGTCAGGTGTTACTCCTCCTTTCTCTGAGTGGGTCTTTGTTCTTTTAGTTCTCTCTGAGTACCTGGTGGTCTCTTTGTGTTTCTGTGAGTTTGTTTGATTGAATTAAGAAGGGTTGGTTTGTGTGTTTCTAAGGTTTGTCATATTAAGTCCCTCTGGAAAAATTGTACCCAATCTGTTTATCCATTAACGTTTCGGACTCTGTTTGTCCTTCGTCAGGCAATTGTGATTCTCCTTGTGAGAATGATTCAATGGTCCTCCTACTCCTGTATTTATGCATTGGGAGGTGGGCGTGGCTTTTTTCTGCTTTAGCCTATCAATTTGTTTGGAGGTGTGGCTGGATGGCCTTTGTTTCTTCCTTTGTCCAATCAGTGTATCTATGGGTGTGGCTTATTTTCCTCATTTTCACTCTGTGTCTATGGAGTGAGCATGGGTTGTTCTGTTTCTCTTGTGAGATTTTTTTAAATAATGAAAGAAAAGAGAAAAGGATCTTAGTAGACTCCCTTTCAAATGTTTGAGGTACTCGCTGGTTAGGGAATGGTTTGGGTTGGACTTCAGTGCTAAGCCTTTTTTAGAAAGGGCATCCTTTCCGAAAAAGGCAGAGCAAGGAATTTTTGCTCTCGCCATCTTGTTTTTGAAAGAAAGTCTTTTTGGGATCCCGTTACTCTTTAATTTTAAGGTCCTTGTACTTTTACATTCTGTTTACTAAGTCTTTAATCTAAATTCTAAATCTTAGCCCTAAGTTCTTTTTGGCTGTTTCGCCTTTCCTAAGAAAGGATTCCCCATTTAGGGTTAACCATTTTCCCTTTCTTCAAAGTTTAGGTTTTTAGGCATGTTTACAAACTATAAATCCAACCATTAGGTTAGTGTGAGGTTAGGGTTAGGTACAGGGTTAGTTATAATGGGGCCAGGCGGACCAACGGGACGTCGGAATAATGAGATGTCAAAATAATGACATGGCACCAGGTAAATAGTCCACAGTTTGTTGCATAGATAGGACATGTACACAAGCAGCAACAGGTTGTTATTATGAATTGTTATCCCATACATACGGTATCAGCTTACATACGGTATCAACACCACATTGTGATTTGTACGACTTCATTCACAAACTGCACACATAGTAAGTTACAATCTACAGGGAAGTCACGTTGTTATTAGAATATGTGTTGTTGTTTAATAATTTGAACATGTAACTTAGCAGGAGATCACTTTGTTGTGTCACAGTGTTATGTAATATATTGTACAGGAGGATTCGCATTCTTTGTGATACATTGTTTGTACAACTTCATTAACAAACTGCACACATAGTAAGTTACAATCTAGAGGAAAGTCAAGTCGTTATTAGAATGTGTGTTGTTGTTTAACCCATTAAGACCTGAGGCCGGTTCTACAAAATTAATCCTAACAGTTTTCTGAAAAAAACATATGTTGCTATATCGGTGGTTCTCAAACCTTTTAATGTCAAGGTCCCCCAATGTTATATGTATTTGGCCGCCAACCCCCATCTCAACATATTTTGTTCCAGGGACCCCCAGAAGCAACGATTTGATTTATAATGTTTTTTTTTTAAAATATATATACCCAAAGATTTTCACAAATGTTCATGATTTTTCAAAAATAGCATATCTACAAGTTAGTAATGCAGCACAAATTTGTGTTGTTTAATAATGTGAACATGTAACTCAGCAGGAGATCACTTTGTTGTGTTACAGTGTTATGTAATATATTGAATAGGAGGATTAACATACTTTGTGTGTGGAGGTCCAGGTTCATTACTGAAGGAAGGAGGTAATCCTTTAGACCAGTCACTCTTCATAGACACACAGCTGGGTGTTGGAGACTCTGGTCTGTGGTAAAGAGTTCTGGAATCAAAATAAAGAAATAAACAAAATATATGAATAAATAAATGAATTAATAATTTTAATAATAATGATCTTGTCAATTCAAGATTCTTTCTTGTTACATCTTTCTTGTATAAGAAAATACAAAAAACATAAATATAACAGCACAAAATAGTGCACATACAGCTGAATAGATATATATATAATAAATAGCTAAACAATGGACAGTGAAGTCACGTCATGTAGCATGAGATCAGTGTCGTGTAATTGCATATCCTCATGAAAGAGTATGCCAAAAAAAAGAAATTATCAGCACGTCACAGTGAAAACGAGGGGGGGACATATTTGACCACTGCTACACATCTATAAAAAACACTCACAAATCACTACTGCGACCAGCTTTTGGCACATCAAATCATTTATCAGTGTTTCTAATGCCTGGCTATCGGCAGAAGATCAAACAGACGCTACCAATGATTATAAAACTATTCAGCGCTGGTCTGACCTAATCTAACAGGACTGTTTTGATTCAATGGACTGGCCAGTCTTTATTGCGGCAGCTGAGGGAAACATTTATCAATATGCTGACGATGTATCACCAAATGATAAACCGTGGTTAAATAGAACTGACGTCTCTCTGTTTGATGCCATTAAACAGAGAGACACAAACTATGCACTCTGTAAAGCATCGAAAACTTCCAAAACGGCAATATGGAGTGGAGGTTCATTGCGAGTAGCAGGAGTCTATGGAATGGTCTTAGAACAAATTATAGAACCATTGTAGACTCTAAACCTCCCATTAACACCAGTGCAAATTACACCTCCTCTCTTCCTGATGACCTGAACAGACACTACTATCACTTTCAACATGACGGCTTGAATGACTGAGGGGTCTTCGACTGACTATGTGAATCATCAATTTTCAGGGGGCAGGCCTCTTTTTTTTACCTATGCTGCTATACTGTCTGAAGGAAGCCAAGCGAAGATTTACAATAAAGTACAAGACCCACCCACCACAACCCCCACCTGAACCCTTGGATTCACATACTTTGTTTCTGGAGGTCCAGGTTCATTACTGAAGGCAGGAGGTATTCCTTTAGACCGGTCACTCTTCATAGACACACAGCTGGGTGTTGGAGACTCTGGTCTGTGGATGTGCTGTTTGTCAGTCCCCTCCTCCTCTTTCTCCATGGACTCACTCATCGTGTGGTCTTTATTAAACCTGTCAGGATTACAGTCAATAAAATAAATCAGAAAAAGGTAAATGCTGCATGCAGGTGCACAACACATGCATTACTCGTAAAATGCATCAGATTGACACATTTAACCTTAATATGTGTTACCCTGGACCACCCTTCAAAAGCCTGTGGTCCCCCCATAGTCCCACAAAACCCAAGGGAAACATTGAAAGGGTAGAGAATCATCCCATAAGCCCCTTCTTACAAGGGCAATGCAATAAGGTTTCCCAACAGAAAAGATGTAGATAATAGCAGTGCTGGTGGTTTTCAGAGGGAGAGCCCAGTGCACACTGCACAGAGGAACTGGCAGTTAGAGAGCAAACAGTAAAAACAAACAAAACTAATTGATATAAGATCAATTTATTTGCATATTCCTATTGCAATACTAAGCAGTAGATTTTATTCAGTATTGTTTCATAGTAGGGATCAACATTATACATGGCCCGAATGCAGCAGAATGCACTTTCGACTCGCCCACTTGTGGCAGTAAAAATAAGGCCTTGTAATGTAAAATGTGAAACGCGTGTGACTAGTAAACAACACTGGGCCTCATTCACCAATACCTTTGTAAGTTGTCTTCTTAACTTTCTTCCTAAGTCAATTCCTAAGAGAAGCCGAGTCAGATTAATGTAACGTTATTAAAAGGCATAATTGTTCGTAACTATTCGTATGATGATGAATCCCAATCTGATGAGGGTGGTTGGGGTGGGGGGGTTATTGGGTCTTTGACTTTGACCTTGACATCTTTATTGATAATAAAACATTATGATAAAATTGCATAAATTGTCACACCATTATCAAAAGGATGAAAAAGAAGCTAGTGGCTTATTTCCATTGTGGTCCTTTCATATGTATGTGCAAATTATGTTGTGTTGCATGGGTGTATGGGGCTTGGGCTTCAACTCAACCTGGTCTATTCAGGTTGGATTGTCATTTTCAGGCCCGTTGAAAACTCTAAGGCAGTGGTTCTCAAACATTTTCATGTCAAGGACCCCAAAATGTACATGCATTTGGCTGAAGCCCCATCTGAAAATATTTTTCTGCCAGGGACTCGCATTTTTTTCAAGATTTGATTTGTGATTTTTTTTTTTTTTCCCCAAGATTTATCAAAATGTTTCGAAAATATCCGACCTACAATCTTCCTCATTTAGCTGTGGACCCCCAAGGACCCCTGTAATTTATTTATTATTTGATTTATTATACAATTGTAGAATTGAAGAAAACAGAATAAATTGTTATTTTGACCAAACATATCAGCACTCAAATGTGTCCAAGGGTGCTCTTGAGTGTGCGTAGATTCTGTTCTGTGAACAAATCACAGTTAAGAAAGCATTGGTGAATGTCTTGGGCTTCTCTGAGAGTATTGGGGAGTGCATTCCACAGGGTTGGGGCAGCAGAAGCAAAAACCCATATCGCCCCAGGTATGGTACTTGGTCCTGGGGACCTCAAGGAGGTTGGCGTTACCAGACCTGAGGGAGCGGGAGGGGACATGACGTTTGAGGAGTTTGAAGAGCTATGGGGAGCCAGATTGTTCAGTGCCTTATAGATGGTGAGTAGTAAAGTTATTATTTATCATTGATTATTATTATTGTGGGCTCGCTGCAGCAGCAGCGAGCACACTATAGCTAATTGTTACTATTTATTTCTCTCCCAAAAGTATGGCACCTAACTACTCCCACATACTTAGAAACTCCATTCAAACTTTGAAAAATCCAGCTTACTGTCGACACGTGTGCTTGTACTTTTCTTTTTTAAATCATTTGTAGTTTTTGAAATATTTAACTTTAAGCACCCAATGCATTTCCAATGGGTTTTGCTAGAGGACAGAGGAGAAATGCCCCGTGTTTTCGTAAAGTCACTGTGGCCACATTCACTTTCACATTCACTGTGGCCACATTCAGATCTGGCCACAGTCACTGTGGCCAGATCTAAGCTGTGTGATGTATACATTTTTAGTTAAGACCATTAATATAAACCCATGTACCTACACACTCTAGCAATCAGTGCAGCTGCTGCTATGTACCTAATCTGTCAGTCATTGGCTGTCAGGCAGTGGTGCTGCTAAGTGCTAAGTATATTTACTCAAGTACTATGCAAGTGCTTACCATGCACAGTCTAATTTTGAGGTCCTTTTACTTTACTTTTCATTTTTGTTACTTCTACTCCACTACAATGACAGCATTTGACAGCTTTAGTTACTTGTTACTTTGCAGATTTTATTATTAATTGTACACTGTAAGCTCCAAACTCCACCCCCCCCCCCCCCCCCAAACACACATACACCCCATACTCCACCGCCACCCCACCTCCCACACCACATGACATACCCCCCTCTGTCATACAAACTATACAAAAGAAAAGCTGATCTACAATGTGATGCGTGATGAGCTTGTAGATCTGCTATTTTGGAAAAAGCTTGACAGTCTTTGGAAAGTGTATGTAGAGGTGGTGGCAGTGGCTCAGGGGTAGAGTGGCCGGTAGAAAGACCGGATGGCAACTGCGAGGTTCACAGTTCGATCCCGGGCTCCCCCAGAATTAGTGTCGAAGTGTCCTTGAGCAAGATGCTGAACCCTTAATTGCTCCCGATGAGCAGGTGCCTTGCATGGTTTCCTCCGCCATCGGTGGGTAAAATATTGATGGCAATTCTTTTGTACATTTCAAGTGTGTATTGGTCAACATAACCCCCCCACACACACACACACACACACACACACACACACACACACACACACACACACACACACACACACACACACACACACACACACACACACACACAAACTTTAAACCATAGTAAATAGCTAATCTACAAGCTCACTGGAGCCAGGGGGAAGCACCCCGCACCCATCACTCCTGGCCCCTATACCCCTCCATCCCCTTACTACCATCTACCAGCTATTCAAGCAGGTGTTTAACTGATGGCAATTATGAGAATGATAACCGGTGCTCCCGATCTGATCAACCGGAGGCAAGTCTGCACTCACACACAACACAAAGACAGAGATACCGTTTCAAACTGAATTTGTACTTTTTATAACTACAGTTTTTTGGCTTTAAAGCAAGCCCACATTGTTTCTTCAGGAACAATATTTCTAGTTATTATTCAGCTCCTCAAAATTGCAGAGAGAGGGAAACAGAGGGATGGATGGAACTAGGGACGGGCAGACAGACAGACAGACAGACAGACAGGCAGGCAGGCAGGCAGGCAGGCAGGCAGGCAGGCAGACAGACAGACAGACAGACAGACAGACAGACAGACAGACAGACAGACAGACAGACAGGCAGGCAGGCAGGCAGGCAGGCAGGCAGGCAGACAGACAGACAGACAGACAGACAGACAGACAGACAGACAGACAGACAGACAGACAGACACACAGACACACAGACAGGGAGGGGGAGGGAAAGACCTAGGGACAGACAGACAGACAGGACAGACGGACAGCGGAAAGACCAAGGGACAGACAGAGGGAAGGAGGGAGAAGGACACACAGTAGTACACAACCAATTCCTCTGCTGTGCTCATGTGATTTACTGTTAACTACTGAGGTGACTCTTGCTGAGTGACTCACACTGTGAGGAATATCAGACTTGTCACTTAGCACTATTTGTTTAATCATTTATTTTATAGCATTATCTAACTCACCTTCTGTTACAATGGTCTTATGTTCTGTTCTGTATTCTAAATATGTTGGTGGTGATATCATGGGAGAGAGGGGTGGAGGGTCCCAACGAGAGCAGGTATTAAAGGGTAAGTTCAGATTTTTGGGCTTAAAGCTGTAGGAAATACTTACCATTAATGTAGTGGTTGCAAAGGTATTCATTGATTGCACGAGTCCCGTGGTCAGAGTTCTGGTCCGGCTCTGATGAATATTAAGTAGTTCCGGTGATTTGGTGGGGTCACTCATTAAAAATAAATTAATCACTGCGCTGCTGCAGCATACTCTCTCAAAACAAGGTGTACTGCCAGTGTTGCCATGTCCGCTTATTATAAGCGACATGTTAACCAATGAAGACGTGTTGTGAGCTTGTAGATCGGCTATTTTCAATATATATATATATATAGGTCATGTGGCCTATTGGTCCTGGCTGCTTATTTCTCTCGCAATCTGGCAATACTGGCAGTGCACCTTGTTTTGAGAGAGTATGCTGCAGCAGCGCAGTGATTCTGGACACAAAAAATAGTACCATGTGACAGAGAGGTCAAAGTTGAACGAAAGCTGCGCTATATGGTAGAAATAGGTCAACAATATGAATGACGCTAGTTTATTTGATTAATTCATTTTTAATGAGGGACCCCACCAAATCACCGGAACTACTATTGTCTGTTCTGGTGAACTACTATTCATCAGAACCGGACCAGAACTCTGACCACGGGACTTGTGCAATCAATTAATACCTTTGCAACCACTACATTAATGGTAAGTATTTCCTACAGCTTTAAGTCCAACAATCTGAACTATCCCTTTAAGTAATAAGTGATCCTTCATAGTTTGTCTGTTACATTTTTATGATAGAGTCGTTTGAGTCATATAAATACCTTACAATCAACTTTATGACAGCTGAATACTATATACTAACTAGAATGGTTCTAGTTAGTATATAGTATGAACAACACCCTACATTATCTTTTAATCATAAGACTAGAGAGATTTACTCTTGTATATTGTTTAAAACAATTACCCTACATTAACTTTGAGTTTTGAGCCGACGTCACAAAACAACATGGCGTGTTCAGTTCACCATGTTGTTGTTGTGTCGAAATGGTTGACTGTAAGATACTAACATTTCTATCACTGGGAGTGTCTACAGTGCTGTGTTTTTGTCTTTCTTTCTAAACTTTAATTGGGAGGAGTCACAGTGAGGCTGACAATTTACAATTTAGGCATTTAGCCTAATTAGAGGATTCATGGAGAGGAGGAGTCATGCGAAGAGAGGTGAAAGACACAGGTAACACCCCCCCCCCCCCCCCGACCAACCAATATGTCTCTCGCTTGTTCCTACTTCTCCCTCTCATATACACACACATGGGCGTACAGCATGGGGCACACATACACACACAGGCGCGCACCCACCCACCCCCACATTACAAGTCCATTAACCAGTGACACTGGTTAATGGACTTGTAATTCTCTGGTTAATGGACTTGTAATTCACTGGTTAATGGACTTGTAATTCACTGGCAGTGAATTACAAGACCATTAACCAGTGAATTACAAGTCCATTAACAAGTGAATTACTAGTCCATTAACCAGTGAATTACAAGTCCATTAACCAGTGAATTACAAGTCCATTAACCAGTGAATTACAAGACCATTAACCAGTGAATTACAAGTCCATTAACCAGTGAATTACAAGTCCATTAACCAGTGAATTACAAGTCCATTAACCAGTGAATTACAAGTCCATTTACCAGTGAATTACAAGACCATTAACCAGTGAATTACTAGTCCATTTACCAGTGAATTACAAGACCATTAACCAGTGAATTACAAGTCCATTAACCAGTGAATTACAAGTTCATTTACCAGTGAATTACAAGACCATTAACCAGTGAATTACAAGACCATTAACCAGTGAATTACTAGTCCATTAACCAGTGAATTACAAGTCCATTAACCAGTGAATTACAAGTCCATTAACCAGTGAATTACAAGTCCATTAACCAGTGAATTAGGCCATTAACCAGTGAAACAGAGAGAGATGGAGGGAGGGAGGGAGGGGGGAGGAGGGCCTAGGGACAGACCGAGACACACACACACACACACACACACACACACACACACACACACACACACACACACACACACACACACACACACACACACACACACACACACACACACACACACAAAGCACACAAAGCACACTCACACTGTGGTCACGTGATTTACTGTAAAACTGCAGACAGACAGAGAGCGAGAGAGAGGGAGGAGGAGGGCCTAGGGACAGACCGAGACACACACACACACACACAAAGCACACACACACTGTGGTCATGTGATTTACTGTAAAACTGCAGAGGAGACTCTTGCTGAGTGACTTACACTGTGCAAAAACAATGTCTATCACACAAAGATTTGGCGGCCACCCTGTAGTAACGTCAAAACGAGAGCAGCAGAGCTATTAAGTAAGAAGTGAACCGTCGCTTGTATGTTAAACTGTCATGGTAGAGTTGTTCTAGTCATATGAATACACTGCAATCAACTTTATAACAACCATGAAGGAGCTTGTTGTACAAAAACACACATTTCACCCACTTCTTTAAGTCTGTAAACCTGTGGTTGATTCTTAACTTTTACAGTGGTGGAAAAAGTACTCAAATTCTTTACTTAAGTAAAAGTATCAATACTGTAATATATAAGTACTCTGTTACAAGTATAAGTCCAGAATTCTAAATTTACTTGAGTAAAAGTACAAAAGTATTGGCATCAAACTACTTAAATTAGGCTACCAAAAGTAAAAGTACTAAAATGTTTGAAAATAGCTGATCTACAAGCTCACAACACGTCGCAGTGCGACGTGTTGTGAGCTTGTAGATCTGCTATTTTCAAATAGTCTATATATAAAATAGGGCTAAAGTGGTATGTTTCCTAATATCAAAATGTATATCTGAAAAGTAACTAGTAACTAAAGTTTTCAAATAATTGTAGTGGAGTAAAAGTACAATATTTGCCTCTGAGATGTAGTGGAGTAGAAGTAAAAGTACTGAAAATTGGAAATATTCCAGTAAAGTAAAAAATACCTCAAAATAGTACTTAAGTACAGTACTTGAGTAAATTGACTTAGTTAATTTCCACCACTGAACTTTTATAACACAAGACTGTTGCATATTGTTTAAAACAAGTCACTTACCCTAACCTGACACCGTCAAATGGAAGAAGCTTGCGACACACATTTGTTTCACAGCTCCTTCCTGAAATCAAATGCAAATGAGATTTCCGGAGGGAGGGGGTTTACCAGGCTACACTTACCCTACATTAATCTGTAAACTTTGATCCAACGTCACAAAACAAAATGGAGTGTTCAGTTCACCGTGCTGTTGTCGTGTCAAAATGGTCGACTGTGTATCAAGACACTAACATTTCCTATCATACCTGGTGTGTTTACAGTTTTCTCTTTCTCTGTATACTTCAACATGGGTGGAGTCTGAGGATCCTTGCCATACCTTAGCTTTTGCTGAACTGATGCCACTGGACATACACACAAAATAAACTGGTACAGAGAAAAGAATATGATGTCAAAATGTACATTTTCTTGTGTGTTACAAAATCGAAAAATCCAAAATAGGACCGTCATTTTTATGGCGGCCCCTTGGACTTTTGGTATTTTGCTGAGTGGCCCCTGATACATCTTAAGTTGAGTAGCCCTGTTCTAGCTTATGTTGGTTTCAGGGTGCAAGTCCCTGCAGTGCTGTATCCTGCTGACTGTCTCACCTTTGTCCTGTATGTTTACATGAAATGTTATCACTCAATTAGTTGTCACGCTGTCCAGTTAACAAATTTGGTTCCATTTGTACACTCTCAGAGTTAGGATTTTATAGTATAGATTGTGGTCCCAGAGATAAAAATCAAATGGGGGTCCATGGTCTAATGCATATCAAACTGGGGGTCCTTGAAATTAAAAGGTTTGAGAGCCACTGTGACAGGGGATACTGTGTGTTCATATTTGAGACAGTTATTTATGCAAATATTCCACTTTCACTTTTCAATTCATTAATGTTTTTAAATAGCCGATCTACAAGCTTGTAGATTGGCTATTTTCAAATAGCTGATGTATATAGGGTATATAGTAGCTTGCTGATTTTTATGCTATAGATATTAACACATTTTTCTGGGGACCCCAGTACAGTTCATCAGTACAGTTATTTAACATGACAGTGTGGTGCTAAAGCTGCAGTCGAAATCCAGCTCTTAGAGAACCACTGTGATATCCCCTGGTGTGTGTTCATATTATTTTAGATATTAAATGATGTGCAGGCCTATTGGCTTTGGACTGACAGAGACAGGCAGAAAGCTGTTCAATACATGTTCATCCTGTGTGCTGTTGCAGTGGTTCTCAAACCTTTTCATGTCAAGGACTCAAAATGAATATATTTTTGGCCATTTGAAGATTTTTTGAAAATAGCCAATCTACAAGCTTGTAGATCGGTTATTTTCAACCAGGTGATGAAAGGTTTAAAGTGGCTAAAATGTGCAACATGGATTATAGGCCAAATGCTACAGCAGAGGAAATGGTGAGAAATCAAATGAGTGATTGACTGTTTTAGACAATATGCATTGCAGATATGTTGATTCTAACCAAATGACTGTATCTGAGATATTTATTTATGTCTAGGCTCCTATGCTCTTGTTTAGTGTACATGATAGGGCAGTGGTTCTCAAACAGAGGGTGCACAAATGGAACCAAATGGACCCTCACAGGTCCATTTGGTTCCATTTATACACTCTTAGAGTAAATGTATACAATTTAAAATTATAAGTATAGTATAGATTGCTGTCCCAGAGGTAGAAAATGCTCAAATAGGGGTTCTTGAAATGAAAAGGTTTGAGAATCACTGTGATAGGGGATACTATGCGTTCATATTATTGTCTCCGCCAGGCCGAAAGGCATGGCGAGAGAGTATGTTTTGCACCCTGTCTGACCAGCTAATCTCCAGGACCGTTGGCATGATCGCAGCGAAACTGTGCACACCAAAATCCCCCAAATCTTTCACATGGGCCTGTTGTAGCGCCACCAGGAGGCCGCTTTTTGCAAAACCCATTTTTGACAGTACTCCTACAGATTCTGTCCAAACGTCACGTAAATCGGTACACAGTGGCCCTCATTTATCAACGGAGCGTATAAACCGGCTAATATTTTTACTGTAATATATAAGTACTCTGTTACAAGTATAAGTCCAGAATTCTAAATTTACTTGAGTAAAAGTACAAAAGTATTGGCATCAAACTACTTAAATTAGGCTACCAAAAGTAAAAGTACCCAAATGTTTGAAAATAGCTGATCTACAAGCTCACAACACGTCGCAGTGCGACGCGTTGTGAGCTTGTAGATCTGCTATTTTCAAATAGTCTATACATAAAATAGGGCTAAAGTGGTATGTTTCCTAATATCAAAATGTATATCTGAAAAGTAACTAGTAACTTAAGTTTTCAAATAATTGTAGTGGAGTATAAGTACAATATTTTCCTCTGAGATGTATGGAGTAGAAGTAAAAGTACTGAAAATTGGAAATATTCCAGTAAAAATACCTCTAAATAGTACTTAAGTACAGTACTTGAGTAAATTGACTTAGTTAATTTCCACCACTGAACTTTTATAACACAAGACTGTTGCATATTGTTTAAAACGGTCACCAGAGATTTCGACCCAGGACGATTCGACCCGGACCATTCGACCCGCTCTCGACCCGCTTGGACCTGACTTTTCGACCCGGACCGCGAGAGAGAGAGACAGAGAGAGACATAGAGAGAGAGAGAGAGAGAGAGAGACAGAGACATAATAATAATAATATGTACATCGACCAAACAATTACAAAGCTAATGGAGGCTAATGGAGGCTAAAGGGAGGGTCACCAGAGATTTCGACCCAGGACGATTCGACCCGGACCATTCGACCCGCTCTCGACCCGCTTGGACCTGACTTTTCGACCCGGACCGCGAGAGAGAGAGACAGAGCGAGACATAGAGAGAGAGAGAGAGAGAGAGAGACAGAGACATAATAATAATAATATGTACATCGACCAAACAATTACAAAGCTAATGGAGGCTAATGGAGGCTAAAGGGAGCGGTCACCAGAGATTTCGACCCAGGACGATTCGACCCGGACCATTCGACCCGCTCTCGACCCGCTTGGACCTGACTTTTCGACCCGGACCGCGAGAGAGAGAGACAGAGAGAGACATAGAGAGAGAGAGAGAGAGAGAGACAGAGACATAATAATAATAATATGTACATCGACCAAACAATTACAAAGCTAATGGAGGCTAAAGGGAGCCACCCATAGAGACACAGAGACACAGGCCATCAACGATCACATTCCTAAGGCTAGCAGCCACCATCCTCATCCCCATAGCAGAGTATGACGTTTTTTGCTAGTGGGGTTTTGTGAATAATCACATGAAGTATAAAAGTATGATATATAAGAAAAGTTATAGCTATAATGGTAATGCCTTTATTGATTGTATGCTGTGATTTGAATACACTATATTATTTGTATGTGTTATGGAAATGATTATTTTGTCATTCAAAGTGACGTTCAGTCTACACATTAGCAGCAGCTCTGTGTTGTCTGACAATTATTCTTGCACTCATTTTATTCTCCCATATAGAACGACACAATGTAACATAGCTCTGTTTACACATATACTACTATTTTTTACTTGAAAACTATGGGATGCCTATGCAATGAACGAGTTGGACATCACCCAGCTGCTGGCAGCTGTTGCTGAGGTGAACACGATGCCACACGGGGTCGGACTGGCAAGAGCGGACAGAGCCTGGTCTCCTTTCTCTTTTTCATTCCCCCATTTTTTTTGTATATAACTATTTTTGATAACTTGTTTTTCTATGACTGAAATAGTGCACATTCAATCAGACTCAGCCTTTTTGTAATATACATTTTATTTCAATTGTTTTTGTATATACTACTATTTTTGACTTGAAATTGTTTTACACTGCCCTGTTTTGTCAAATAAAATAACAGTTACGTTAATTCATTTCACCTCTTGTGTTGTGTTTAATGATGGGGACTACTGTAGATCTGCTACTTTCAAATGATTTTAGAGGAGAGAAGGACAAAACAGACAACATTACAATAAGGCATACATTATTATTTCATTTAGAAAAGAAGGTTTACAAAAAAATCTTCTTAAAAAAGTATGCAACTGGGGGAGCATGCTTACAATATTTACTCTTAAATATACTCAATCTTAATCACCACCGTCACCTTGTACTCTACTACCCTCTAGGGGTTACACCGTTTGTCTGTTTTCTGTTTTTATGTTTTGTGTGAGGACTGCGGATGAAAATTGGCATCTTTGCTAATCCCGGTGTATTTACGTTCATGTGACGTTCATTAATATGCTCTGTCCTGTCTAAATAAACAAATAAAGTAAAGTAAAGTAAAGATAATTCGACCCGGTAAAAACGGGTCGAACGGACTCGAATTTGCGGTTGGGCGAGTTGTCCTGGGTCGAAATCTCTGGTGACCGTTTAAAACACTTACCCTACATTAATCTGTAAACTTTGATCCAACGTCACAAAACAAAATGGAGTGTGCAGTTCACCGTGTTGTTGTCGTGTCAAAAATAAATGGTCGACTGTGTATCAAAACACTAACATTTCCTATCCTCTTTCTCTGTATACTTCAACATGGGAGGAGTCTGAGGACACACACACACACACACACACACACACACACACACACACACACACACACACACACACACACACACACACACAAAAGTCCAAAGTCCACTTTGGACTTTTGTGTCCACTCCAAAGTCCCACAGAGCAGAGGCAGACAGAGGAGGGTGGTGTTACGTAATAACTGGTTTTCAAGCTAAACTACTGCAGGCCTGTATAAGTTAGAATGTCTGTTTCTGTACATGTGTGTTGTAGGTCTGATATGTTGTTTTCAGTGACATGGGCGTGTTAGTGAACCATGAGGTGCAAGCATGAATAGAAATGACACAGGATGAGGGCTTCGGCTAGCGTCCAGCAGTGCACTTTTGTTTAAATACAACCCAAATATAAGTGAACAAAAAGCTGAAACTACATTAATCCTCCTGTCATTGAATGAGTCTCCCTCTTAGCTTTGTAGCCTATATTATGGTATTTATATCAAATGTAAATATGGATTTTGTTTACTGTACCCATGCACTTGTTTTTTTATTCTGTTTAAAGAAAAAAATTCTATAAAATGTGTTACAAAATGTCTTCCATGTGTATTGTTAACTCTGTGTTTCTTTCAGTATTGTATGCGCTTGCCAATTCTTTTTTATATTAAGTATTAATCTGTGATTAATCTGACTAAAAATAATAATTGTTTGCGGCCTTAATATATAATTTGCGCCCACAGTACTGAACAGTTTGGATAAAAGCATCCAACAGCACCACTACTACTACTACCGCTGCTAATCAGTCCCCAGTTTAACAGTTCTGCTATGCAGATAAATGTTCACGTTCTATTATTTAGATTTGTTGTTCCTTGATCACAAATGCTAAGAATGTTAGTTAGTAAGCATGTTGTCTTTTGTTTGTTGAGCCATGGGTTTGTGCGATTTACTCTGATTTTGCACTTGTAAGTCACTCTGGATAAGAAATAACTGTAAAATGTTTGTAGATTGGTACTGAGAGAAAGCACATTCCCCATTCAAGTGAATTCTGTTTCAATAACAATGTATTTTAAATGTGCAATTACTGTGATTGTCTGCACTTGGCATGATAAAAAACTTTGGTGCTATAATCAGTCTGACTCTCACCTAATGTTTTTCTTGTTTTTTTCATTAAAGACTTCACTTGTAACCAATTACATATATATATATTCATTTTATAGGAGAAAACTGCATGAACATACATGTAATGTCCACTAATGCCTTATGCTTAATTTAAAGTATTGAATGGAGTGATTTATAGCCCATTTTAATCTTAATCATAGAAATTGTGGGGATACCAATTATGTTCCTAATCAACTGGTTTGATGAAATTATGTCACGAAATGTTGCCCACACACACACACACACACACCCACACACACACACATAGTTTACTGTTTCACATGTTCTGTCCAGACTGGAAGCTTGCCACAAGTTCTTAATATTAGTTCAATCAATGATGTCAGTTTATGGCTGAGACTCTAGTTTTGTTGAAGAAACTGAATAGTTTTCCTATGGCATATTTCCTAACTTCTTAATGCAATTCTCTAGATTGAACAGTAGATGGCAGCAAACATGCTGCCTCATTCAGGAATTTTTGGAGGGGTCATGTCAATGAAACTTAATGACAGATCAGTCTTATGTGCTACCACTTTGCAACTTTGATCAAAATGTAGGCCATGAGATATAGCCACGAAGATAACTTACAGATCTGCTATTTTTGGTTAATGTTCCCCCCAGAATATAGATGCTGGGTTTCAAGTGGTTAAAATGTATTTTTAATAGACAGGCCTTTCCCAAATTTAAAATGCAGAATTCTTTGATATGTGGGAAAAAAAAGAATCTGTTTTCTAATTCAGCCAATGTTGTTATTAGTCACATTGTCATAAGCTCCGTTCTTAATAGGGCCTATGCTTTTCATTGGTTCAAAATATTCATAAAACACATACTTAATCACTTTCACTTTTAAACGTTTTCAAAAATAGCAGATCTACAAGCTACGAATGGCGATGCAACGGGTTGTGAACTTGTAGATCTATTGTTGCTACTTTTGTGCAACACTGTTGTACAATGAAGTAGCACATTAATTTATGAAAAAAATAGAATACGTTGAAATATGTTGATACAATGTTTCTGCTCATCATAAATATAGATATATATTAAAGAACTGGGGTACATGAAAACATAAGCCTGTAATTTGGGTTACTTACATGCAGTCATCGCAAACCAAGTTCCAAGGGCAATCTATTTGTGGACATGTCAAATGGGTTGGGAGGTGTAATACATTTAGTTTTTTACGCAGGAACATAGTGAAAATAAATAATGGTAAATGGACTGCATTTACTACAAATTGGTGTCTGCATACATGCACACATTCAAGAAGAGCAAGAGCAACATGGGCTGCACTCAATACAAGACAATCTAATGACCTTCCAGACAACTGAAGTACTATTGTCATGACAAGAGGTCCTTGTGAAGGGGTCTACTGTCTATCTTGCGTCAATTATTTCTGTGCATTACCGCTATTCTCTGAAGATCTCAGATGCTAATAAATTCATACAGTAAAGCTTTGAGAAGTATTCTTAGTCAGGTTTTTATTGTTATGTTGGTGAGTTAAGAGTAAAAGTGCCTTATTCAGTGGAGAGTACAACACAGTAAGACAAAGGTGATGAACTGATGATAAGAACATGTGTCCATCCAAACTGACAGACAAACTGTTTTATATTATTCATGAAATCAGTATCGAGTACATAATGATTAAAGCTGTTCTTGGATTACTTAAATCAAAAACTGGAGCTGACCCAAATCATGATCTGGCCCTTGCAAATTTCACAAGTGTATGATTGAACACAGTTTTTTTTGTGTAGAAACACTGGTGCAGATTACGTTTGAGTGGACAGGATGTAAATCTTGTATCTTGCATTAAATGTACATTATGCAGAAGAAGTGACATTTTGTGCATGATTATAGCTGGCTTCGCAGTATAAAATTGTGAGGTGATCTTTGATTTTTTTCTCCATAAAGCTCTAAACCTCCCTTGACTTAACTTGACACTGCCATGGATCATTTACAACTAATAGCAGTAATTACAAGCTATGTAGCTCAATCTGTTACCTTCCCCTTTGCTATAGCACAGAATTAGGGAAGCGGGGGGTCTGAAACTGTCTATACATTTTATTTAAAACGTAACGGTAGCCCAGATACAGATGTCTTTAGTAAACCTGATCAGATCTGCGGCTGATGGGGAACGCGCTTCCGTGTAAAATTTGGCACAGGCTCCTTGAGTTACAGTGAAGTGGGTGTTGGACTACAAGCTATGCTGATTAAATACAGAAAGCATTGTGGATAAATTGCAGTTAAATGCTCATCAGGATGTCCCCTCCTCTTCATAAGCAATAGCTATGCCTCTCCTCCCCTCCACTGCTTTCAACACAGGTGTCTCTCCCAGCTTCTGTTCTAAACCCTGCCAGCTACGACCAGCCAGGAAGGAAGCTGCAGAAGAGAAAAAGAAAACACAATTTTTAACAACGCCTTAAGATAATTTATGCTTTGTCAAAAAAATATATATTGTGACATGTTGCTCGGGGGGAAAAAAGCGTATTTTCAGGACGATTGTTATTCTTTCGTTTTTTTATAAATAATTATTACACCTTTTCAGCAAATCTTATTGGTCTTTAAGGTCTTTATACACCGGGGGCAAAAGTGCACCTCATTCCAAAATAAAACAATGTGTCAGTTTATCTCTGCTTAATATTTACATTCCACGTATATATTTTCAGGCAAATTAATTCCACATAAAAAATGCAACCTGTGCGTATGGTCTTCAGTCTCTGCAAAAATATGTGAATAAAACTCTGCATGCTACATGTGTGTGAATGTGTCTGGTTCCCTGCATGCCGCAGCGCTGCTCCATTTGTCCACTGTACCTGCAGAGTTGGTGTTGGCCACAGTGAGCGTGGGGTTCCTCAGGACCACCGAGGCGTCAGACGGCCGAGGCGGGGGCCCGCTGAGGATGTTGAGTCGCGTTCGAAGCGCTCCGGTGATCAGTGACACATCGGTATCATCGCACTCCTCTTCCTCACTGGCCAAGGGAACATGACTCAGCCCGCCTAGAGAGAGAGAGAATGAATACCTGAATACAAGGCTAAAAGCCTGGTGTCACACACCAAAATTATAAACAAGCTCATAATGGGTCGGGATGCGACGCGTTGTGAGCTGGTGTTCAACACGGCACACAATCAAGTATAATTCAGGCATTAGCGGCTTCGATATCATACTTCCTAGTGAATCCTGGTCCTCTGGTACCCCTGGTAATCTATGTTCCCAGGTAGTTAATTGTTATACTTTGCCAGGTCTACCTAAATCATGACTAAACAGATAGAATGAGGAGGTCACAAGGAGAATGCAATCAAGTACCTGGTAGGATAGAAAAGCAATAATACCAGGGGTTGGGAACCAGTGCGATCGACTACTCGAGCTTCTCGAGGCTTCTTTGGCTCAGCATCTTTCTGATGCACAGTATACATTTCTTGTTAAAATATTTAACAGGAATAAAGCCTCCTTTATACTTCATCATGGGGCGGAGCATTGGTTACATTCAGTGATCGACACCATCATACAAATATATAATAAATGTGGTACTTTCTCATACCCCACCCCCAAAATGCAACATAAGGGTTGTGGGTGGCCTTTTAACACTTTCAACCTGGCATTACTATTTTGAGAAAATCATCATAGAAAGATTATTTTTTTCATAACAGCATAAAATTAAATGTAGTGCAGTGTGGGGTTTAAGGGGTTAACCCCAATCTAACCTGGCAGCAGGTGGCGAAAGTCTGTCACATACTCCTCTGACCACTCCCTGTGCTTGTTGCAGGCCACCTCCATTTCAAACGGCGTGACCACTGGCTTGTAGAACTCACTGGAGTCCAACAGGGTGTTCTCGGGGCAAGCGATCAGCACGTAAACGTCAATCTCCAGGAAGTTGGCCAGCTTGGCCACGTTGAGTTTCCCCATAGCAAACAAGTAGCTCTTCTTGCCCGCTCTGTGGACGGTCTCCTTCAGCTGCTGGATGATGGTGAGGTAGTCCGCCACGCCCAGCGTGCCGACTAGAATGCCCACCACGTTGGCGTCTTTGGCTTTTTCTATGGCGTAATAGCGCTTCATCAAGGCCCGGTTGATACTCACCGACTCTGCGCGGCCCGTCGCCGCCGACGGGTCGAAGGAACAAAAAGAACAGCCGTTCCACGTCATCATGAAGTTCCTTAAGGCTGTGCCTTCCACGCCGATGAAGAACATGCCGTAATCCTTTATGCTCATGCCGCTTTTCAAGGCGAAGCACCTGCCAAACTGGCAAACAACCTCACCGTCGCTTTGACCCGAAACACGGGTTTCATGTTGACTTTGCGTCCGTCCAGTACTGTAGCACTGTTCACCGTCCATGAGGAGCGTTGAGGCGACGACGTTCGGATACTCTCGGGTCAGGAGGGCGAGGAGATCATCTGAGCAAAAAAAGTCACCGTATTATAGACAACTTAAAGAACTATGTTTACAACCCTAAAATTTGGTGAACCAAACTCCCTTTGTTTAAACAGTGACTAGAGTAAATGTGACTGTCTATCAGCCTACTAAACACAGTAAAGATAAGCCATGCATACAAACTGAAAAAACTCTTGAAAAAGAACATACAAAAACAACCTGTTAATTGTATTTTAACCACATGCCAGTGACATTGTTATGTCTTCCACTACTTATTATTTGTAGTAATTCCTCATTCTATAGTTGTAATTAATATCACATTCTAGGCCTGTTTCATTCAAACAACCTAAAGACATCAGGTGAAAAATATATTATTTTGGAGCATCTTACCGATAATATGGGCGTAGTTCCCATCATACAGGACTATGACGTGACTCTGCGTGTCGGGATAGAGGTCTTTGAAGGACGCGACGCACTTCTCCAGGTCCACGGGTCTTTTCTCAAAGACGTACATCAGCGGCAGCCTTCTGGAGGGGCTGAGGCACGCCCTGCCGTAGTGCACGATGCAGTCCGCTCCGGCGTGTTCCGCAGCCACTTCATCCACGCAGCAACTGGCCCAGAACGGAACAGGAGAGGTGAATGGCTGCTTCATCTGCAGTTATGCTCCATTTACTTTTGTTTACCCTTGCTTTTGCTGTATTGTTAACCAGATTTCTGTCTATAATGACATGCCCAAAATAGGGACACCAGGATGAAAGTGGTTAAATACAGCCTAAATGCTGTATGTGACTATGTGTTGAAGAGTCTCACTAGAACATGCCTCAGTCTGAAGTTTGCCACTAGGGGGCACAAACTGGTTTTTATCAATGTAAACAGGCAATAGTGTGAATAATACCAGTGAGCTTTTGGCAATAGAACCAAAGCTATAATATGAGATATCACCCAAAAATATACAATCAAATAGTACAATGTAGTATTCGGGTCAGTAATGAATTCACACCAACAGCGATAGAGGTTTTAATTTAGACCTGGAACACCTATACGTTATTATACCTTTCAAGCCGGGAACACCTCTGAGTGCAGTTATTGCTATATACAATATACAGCAACATTAATTTTGTAAAAAAATGTAATACAAATTTGAAGTTTTTCAGAAAACAAGATTTAGAAAGCGTTTTTAGAATCGGCCTCAGGTCTAAATGGGTTCAGCATTTTTCGGCTAAATGGGTGTAAACAAAACAACTGCAAACACCCACGTCACCTTTGCGTGTACACCTAGTCTACGCCTACTTCAGACCACAGCACGATGCTGGTTGGCCGCCGCTGTTGGACTCCAGTTGTTTCGCCATAAACCTCAGGGAATAAGTTGAGGAAACTTTTTCGTACCACGTTTTTCTGGCTCAGCCTCCTGCCGCAGCAGCGGGGTCGCTCCCCGCCATAGACAGTGCACGGAACTAACGCCGCTTTCTAACAACATGGACGTGGAATAGCAGTCATGGTGTGAATTCAGCATAGCAGAGTAGTTGTTTCTGTTACCTGCCATAGGACGTGTCTCCTAGTATGTACATTTTGGCTTGGGTTTCCTTCTCTATCTCGTCAGCTATTGCTACTGAATAAACCAGTAACTCATCAGGAAACTGAAGGGCAACCTATAGGGAGGATTTATGTGAAATCAAGTCATTTATAAAAATGCTGTATCGAAAGAATAGAAGTATATTTGAGGCAAAACTTAACAACTTTAGTTTATAATCTATAGAACATTAGGATAATTAAAAAAATATTGACCTTAATGTCAGACCTGAGAATACAAGAGAAATGCTTAACACACTTAATGTTTACTGGACTGTTTGCTTTAGCTCATTATCAAATCCTGCATTTCACTATTGAACACAGTGCATTTCCCGGTACACATCCACATGTGCCTACCTTTTTGTACTGATTGTGACTGATGAACTCACAGGTCTTCTTAATCTGATAAACCTCTTCCAGGCTTTCCAAGGGAACGTTCCTCTCTACCGTTGCATCCAGCACACGCTGAAGAACTGCCTCCGAGCTGCTGCTGAATGCATCAGCCATGGTTGGATCTCAAACAGGAGGCTGTAATATCAATCAGTCAGTAGTATTTAAGCATTAATCAACAGGATGCTCCAGAACTACATTGGGAATGACACAGAATTAAATGACAAATGACATGTAAAGTAATGACAAGTAAATTCATGATCATTTTCGGGGGAAAAAACAAAAAAAGTCCTAGCAGCTAGCTACTCAGAGGACGTTTGCATTGTAATGTGACTTTTTTTTAATATAACTTTGTTTTTATTGAGGATACTTTAAGACACTTGTCAGTTACACTTGTCATTTTTTAAATAATGTAATGCGACCTTTTAAATCACAATTCCCTCCAAAGACATCATGAGAAATACAACTCCTATCTGATTTTAACGACAGTAAACTCAACCAATATCACACCAGCTTGGATCATCCTCTTTGTATGCCTTTGGTTTCACAAATATCCAACTTTTTCCTGTGTAAAACACAGCAAAAGAAGAACGCTTCACAGAGTTTATTGACAGAAAGTTGCTCTAAACAGTGGATTTTCATGAAACCACAGGTTTGCAGATACAGTACAAAGAGAATAACCCAAGCTGTCCGTAGAGGTACAATATTGGCGAGTTTATCGCTGTTAAATAAAATCAGATTCTCACAAAAGAGGGCAGGCTAAGTTAAAAAGTCACAATACACAATGCAAAAAAGTCCTTAGTCACTTGCTGATAAGAAAATCCAACATATCATGTGAGAGTGAAGCAGGGCGTTCCTGAAAATGAGAATTTGATCTCAGCGAACTTTCCCTGGGTAAATAATAAAAGTAAAAAAATATGTTGTAACATTGCCATCAGGGGAACTGGGCCCATGAGAGAACTGGGCCTGTATTTGGGGGAAGAACTTGAGAGAACTGAGCCTGTTTTGGGGGGAGGGGAAGTGGGACCATTCCCCATTTACATTATAAATTATAATCCAATCACTCATGAACAATGAGGTGCGTTATTAACATCCAGTGTACAATGTTTAGATTTACAGTAGATGCCCTCATAATGGATCCTAAAACACAACATTCTGTCTTGATATGGATATGTAATACAATAGCTTAGGATCTACTGTACAACATTTGTATTAATGCACACAAAATAGCAGCAGGGAAGCACAACAAGTTGAATCCGACCTTATTGCACTGACAGATCTCTCCTTGGATCAAGATGTGTTTTATCGAGTTTGACTTTTACTTTCGTATCACATAGTCTTGGGCTTCACCCCCAATAGTCACTGGATAAAGTGCTGACACTGTAGCATCAAATGTTAACTCGACATTCGGAACCTGTATGCTCATCCATATCTTTCAATAGATATGGCGTTTTAATGTTAATCCCGTCTGTGTCGGAAATTCCCTGTACTCATCAATGGGCGGTAGTGACGGGGCGCATCCGGTGAAAGCCGGAATTACACTCAATGTAAACAGGAAGTAAACGAGGGGGGGAAATGGCGTTCAGGCACAGACGGGATTAAAACACATATCTATTGAAAAATACGGACTAATACATTGCACAAAGACTCCGAAGGACGAGTTAACATTTGGGGCAACCGGGTAAGCACCTTGTATTTTGAATTCGTAAATGTTCGGAGAGATACAAGCTTTACTGGTGAAAGTGCAGGACACCCTGGGGGGTGCAGCCCAAGACTATCATAGATTTGCATATGTAAAAATCGATACAATACATCTATGACAGTCTTGATCCAAGGCTAGGGTTCTAGCGTATAGTAGGTGGTCTACAAATGGAAACAAATGGACCCATAATCGTACACTCTCAGTCTCAAGAGTTAAATAGATCCGCTATGATACAGTCCACAGATGATGATTGTACCTCACTGTGTTGAAGTGCTCCACAACTCTTCAGGCTCCACAACTCTGTAACATGTCGTCATTAAACACCAGTCTTCAGAGGAACATTAGTTGTGTTATCAGCAACATGTGGTGTGAGTTAATATAGTGATCAAAGTGTTATACTAGCTGTTATTTAACCATCCGTTTAGTTTATTAAGAAGACATGTGCTGGTCAGTCATCACATCATTGCGTCACGTACTCCAACCAGTGTTGCCAGATTTTGCGAGATAAATAAGCACCCAGTCTATGAAGCCCAAAAGATGCAGCTTCCTTAGGCCACAGCATTTGAAAAAATAGTAGATCTACCAGCTCACAGCTTGAGGATCTGCTATTTAAAAAAATACAATCTTGAAAAAAAGTGACAAATGTGGATTTTTTTTTGGAAACATTATCATAATGCATTTATTTTTATTTTTGTTTTTAACATGTTCAAAATAAAGATTTCATTCATTCAGATTTAATTCATTCATTCATTCATTCAAGTATTTTCAAATGGGGGTCCACCATAGAGGGGTCCATCCACAGACAAATACATATTAATTTGGGGCGTCCTTGACTTGAAAATGTTTGAGAACCAACAAACAACATTAGGAAACAAGCCCAAATAAGCAACTACACTTTAGAAACAAGCTAAAAAAAAATAACGCAACCCGCAACTACCAATATTTACAAGAGACTTTACAGAAAGGTCGCTTATAATAAAACGACATGGCAACACTGAAACCAACCTGGATGTAAATATCCGGTTTGAGTTTTGTAAGAGTTGTGATAATTCATTACCGCCACCTAGTGGACAGGAGAGCTATAGCGCTTGATTTATGGCATTGTGCAAAACAGCAAAAGACCAGTGGAAGCAGTCTATGGGTGGAAGACGTTCACATTTTGTACTTAAGTAAAAGTATCGAATTCTAAATTTACTTGAGTAACAGTACAAACGTATTGGCATCAAATTGTACTTAAGTTAAAAGTACGAAAAGCAGAAAGTACTCATTGTGCAGAATGTCCCGTTTCATAAGTTTTCAAATGCATACAAATCTTTTGAAAATAGCAGATCTATAAGCTCACAATGCGTCGCATCACAACGCATTGTGAGCTTGTAGATCTGCTATTTTCAAAAGGCCGAAATGTAGGCTGAAGTGGTTAATGTATGTTTTGTAATAATCAACATCTAAGTAACTAGAAACTAAAGTTTTCAAATAATTGTAGTGGAGTAAAAGTACAATATTTAATAAAGTATAAATACCTCAATTGTACTTAAGTACAGTACTTGAGTAAATGTACTTGGTTTCTTACACCACAGTGGAAGTTAGTAAGTCCTAGCTAGCTCAGAGAAGCACAGGGATGCCGATAGGGAATCATCACAAAACTGCAATTCGTGCTTTGGCCACACGGTGACAGCAGTGATTAAAAACACTCAGTCAGTGTTCTAGGCTCAACACAAGTTCATTTGTCTTTAGCAGTGGTGGAAAGTGAGTAGAGGTGGAAAGTGAGTAGATTTACTTAAGTACTGTACTTAAGTTAAATCTTGAGTTATTTGTACTTTACTTGAGTATTTCCAATTTCCATCCAAATATTGTACTTTTACTCCACGCCATTTATTTGAACACTTTAGTTACTAGTTACTTTAAAGATTTTGATTATTATTACAAAACATACATTAACCACTTCAGCCCTATATACATTTTGGCCATTTGAAAACAGCAGATCTACAAGCTCAATGTGACGCATTGCGAGCTTGTAGATCTGCTATTTTCAAAGGTTTTTTATGCTTTTGAAAACTTGAAATGGGACATTCAGCATAATTAGTAAATTTACTTTTGGTACTTTAAGTACATTTTGATGCCAACACTTTTGCACTGTTTGAATTCAGGACTTAAAACAGAGTATTTCTATATTGCAGTATTGATACTTTTACTTCAGTAAAAAAAAAAAACAGGTGAATGAAAGATGCCATGAGATAAACAATGACGGTGCTTGAAAATGACTAAATATCTTATCCCGCTTTCATTTATTTATTTAAAGAGAAGATATTATCGTTATCTATTTGGGCAAATTGGCCCAAATTGTAGCATCCAGAGTGACAAGATGCACTATTTATATTAAGACAATTTTTTTTATAGCTCAGTGAATTCTTAAGAAAGATTCTTTTTGTATATTTTAGTTTTTGAACATTTCCACATGTGTGTAATGAATGAGCCAACATAAAAACAACTGTGCAAAATTAGCATTTATTATTTTAAGTAAAATCAACATGGAAAGCACCAAATCTGGGACTGTTATAATTATTGCAGTACATTTCTCAAAACCACACACCATACGAAGATCATTCAAAGAATTCAACAAAAGTTTGTTTAACCACTTTTAATCTGGCATCCCTATTTTGGTCATGTCATTATAGGTGAACATTGTCAAACATGTTAAATAGCAGATAAGCTCACAATGCACCGTAGATCGGCTATTTTCACTGTGCGACATCATCATACGATGAAGTGTACAGAGGCATGAGGAAGAGTAGCACCCAGGATTACTTAGGCAATTGGCACTAGGTGAAAAAATGGGTACAATTGGATTGAAGTGGTTAAGGGGGGGTTGCGTTCAGATTTAGCATCTGAAACATTGGCAATTATTTTTGGAGGTAATACTATATACAATGTCCAACAAAACCTGATATCAGTTAAAAGCTCAAAAAACATTAGTTTTAGTATTTTTTGACCGCTTTAAAATGTGCTCACCTCCTCCCATGCTTCCTCCTATGATGTTTTCCAGTGCAAGAGGACTAATAACTGTATAGAATTATAGTAACACATTTTGCCCCACAGTATGTTATGTGCGTGTAAAGGTTTTTGATAGACAACGGCCGGGAGGCCGGGGAATGTGCCTCAGGCGAGGAGGACAGGTTTTGTTTTCAAACACAACAACTTAACGTAGTTCCCTTTGTTTATCCATAGGGGCTACATATCACACCATGGAGCTTTAAAGGTGCATTGAGGTAATATGGTTGGTTGATAATGGCCATTTGCATAGTTTAATTTTGCCCTTTCTAACACCACAAATCTATACTCCCAGAATGTTCTCTCATTATTCATTCCCCTTCTGTGCTTCACCTAGTCCTTCTAGAACTGCCTCCTCTCCAAGTTTAACATTCCTGGTCGATTACTTCTTGCACAATAAACATACAAAATACGTCACAATAACTTAGTTAAAAAATGTAGTTCCAACTTCTTTCCCCACCAGCGAAACTTTTTTTGTGTGAATAAAATGTAATTTTGACCAGTCAGTATGGTAGACTACGAGTTATTTAGACCCTGTCGTCGGGGTAGGACCACTACTGGTTGGCAAGTTGTATTGCGCGAAGCTCAAATTGCAACTTATGCTCTGCCTAAAAGTGCTGTCCGTTATAGTGCAACAGCAGACATTTAGCAACAGGGGACCTGGGTTCGAATTCCAGGCAGGACATAATAAGTTGCAGCTAGAGATGAATGTCTAGAAAAAGATCTTTTGAATGTAAAGAACGCTGCAAAACGATATAGTGGACGTACAGACCCTCGGCAACATAGCCTACAGGTACGCTTCTTGTTCCACCGGTTATGGTTCAACATAAACCTTGTGTATCTCCATATTTCAACTTTTTGGGTTGTTTCGTGAATGAATGCCCTACTTTGTCATAGAGTGTCGAGCAATAGTAACAAAAAAATTGCTGTTCTACAAGCTCACAAGATCTCCGACTCGCTGTGAGCTTGTAGATCTGCCATTTTTCAGATAAAGTGAAAGTGGTTTAGTGCAGTGGTTCTCAAAGAGCGGGTCCAAGGACCCTCAGGGTTCCTTGAGGGGGTTCTAAAATTGACCTTTACAAACCTATATCTCTGAGAGTGTACAAATGGAACCGTCCATTTGGTTCCATTTGTACAGTACACTCTCAGAGTTATGGTGGTCCTTGAAATCATAAAGTTTGAGAACCACAGGTATTGTTATTGTATAGCCGACATGAAGTCCACATACCAGCTCTGCCAATGTGATAGAAACGGTTCCGGGAACGGTTACAAATTGTGATGGAACCACTTCCTGGTTCCTCAATGTTGAGTCCGGTTCCTCTGGTTCCTCCGGTTTCGCATTCCCAACCCCTACATGCAACTAGCCAGGCTTGCACTGTGACGAGACTACTACAGAGTCCCAGAACCAATTCATTCACCATGTGACAAAAGTGAACGTGCAACAGACATGTGTGACAGAGGCGTGGGGGTCTCATAACAAGTGGATGGTCTGACGGGAGCCCACCATGACGTGACCAATGTGATCGTCATCATAGTTTTCCATCACATCCAAATGCGATAGAAACCCAGCACCACGGTGAGACAAGTGAATACTGAACCTGAAGGAAGAGACATAAACATTCATTTCACTTACTTTCATATATATAACATTTAGTATTGGATGGAAACATATCCAGTCAATGATATTTCACCACATAAGCTTCCATTTTTTTTGAATGAAATTTATATAATTTTTTATACCGAAAATAGACAAGCTCACGGCTTATAATGTTCAAAAAGGTTTCAGAGTTCACATTTTCGCCCGTAATGACATGCCCAAAACAGGGACACCAGGGTTAACGTTGTTAATAAAAAGTGAGCACATGAATGCTTTTCATATTAAATAGTAATATACATACATTACATTTCTTAAAAAAAAAGAGAATACTTGATTTCATAGCTGATTCCAGACGATAATGATGAATGTGTATGTGTATGTGTATGTGTATCGTTTCTTACCTGCAAGGTATTTGATGGTGTCCAGTTTGTGAGATTCCAACATGGTTTTCAAACCAGCCACTTCAGTGTCTATTTTCATGTTGGTCTGAGTTATATGACGATCTTGTTCTGAAGTCTTCAAAAGGCACAAATGGATATATAGACATCATAAACAGACTTTTGCTGACAGCAGACTTAGAAACCAATGTAAATATTCTTAAAAAAACAGATTGTGTTATATAATTAGGGCATGGTCAAAGTCAACAGCATACAAAGGGTTTAACCTCATTTCTTAATCCATTAAAGGGAGTGTTCAGTTGTTTTTTGTGGGCGGAGGGTTTTGACACAAGGTGGTATGAGTTACTGGGAAGTAGTGATCGATGTACTATGGCTGGGCAATTAACGAAATATATTGAAACCGAAATTTAGAACCAATAACCGACTTAATCTTGCTCATGTAGGTTAATCGGATTATCGAGAAGCAGGGCTTTTTGTGATTTAAAATAAATATTTGTATTACTTCTTAATAAAATAAATCGACATGAAAAAAATTCTAATAGATTTGTTCTAATCGACTAAATTAGTCTGATTAACCACTTAAGCCCTATAGTATACAGTACTTAGTTATAAAGTTATGGTGTGCAAAAACAGTGAAAATTATCGTTCATTAATTGTAATCAAGACAAAAGTTTAAAATAATTGCGATACTGATTTGAAATCATAACACCCAGCCTACGGATGTCAGCTTATGCACTACTACAGTATCTGTAGTAAACAGTCTGTTTAAAAAAACATTTAAAGCGTCAAAACATGCACTAAAAACAGAATAAGACATGTTGCATGTGTTACCGATGCTCTTTCTCGCCACTGAATATTTGCAGGCATGAGTGCAAATACAGGACTATCTACATAAGCTAACATCCATAAATCTAGCCTTATCCCTTTTTAAATACACGTCGCCTTTCCTGGAAAGTGGGCTGTAAAACACAAAAGAGTTTTATTTGAACAGAGCTGCCTGCAATAAAGAAACTCTGCTCATAATTAGGCTTTACTGGTACTCCACATAATTATTGTAACTTTTCAAAAGCAATTCTGTTTGGTCTGGTAAGTGAAAAGTGTTGACCTTGTAGAAAGACTATGTGTGCCTTCACACCAAATAAAGATAGTGAAAATTGTGGGTGAAAATATTCAGCCGTCTGTACAAACCATTTCCATTATATCTGATCTGGTCTCCAGAAGCCTCTTTTCATGTTCTACTTTCTGGGGGAGAAAAAGAAAGTAAAAAACCCAGGAACATTGCGGTCACCGAGGCTTAAGCAGTTCTGAAATAAAGAGTAACATACAGTATCCTCCTCAGCGACCTTGCTATATTAGTTATCTTTATGAGCTTTATTTTATGTAAAATAGATAAAGCTATATACTTTTATTCACAAAGAACAATACAGTAGAACAGCTTATCTTAGGTGTAGTTTCTATTCTAAAGGCAAACACAGTCAGCCACAAATACTGGCACAGGTCAATTATATTTGTTACTGTAGTAGTAGATTTGTATAACAATTCACAGAAGAGCTGTTGCATCTCCAACACATAGTATTATTAGGAAGGGAAATGTTATATTATACAAGTATTACTGAGCTGAAATATAATAAAATAAAATGGCTCTAGATTTTTTTAAAGCTTTGTTTTTCATAGTGTCTTCTGCTTCAACTACACTGTCTTCAATCACTCATCATTCAATAAAATACTCCAGTGGTTTTGAAACTTACCAATTCCTTCGTACGACTTTTCTCCATATTCATATCCAACATTGTGTCTGAACGTATTTTATTCATTACATCCTTCAATGGGGAACAAGAGGGAGGGACACTTTCAGCACAATTGCAAACATGTATTCCAAATCCGAAATAAAAAAATAGCAAACGTAGCAGACCTACAAGCTCGAAACGCGTCGCTTCGCGCCGCGTTTCGAGCTGCGTTTCGAGCTTGTGGATCTGCTACGTTTTGATGCTTTTGTGTGACGTGAAGAGGTTTCTGCCTGACAGCAACGATATGTGCGTTCGGTGACCATAGACAAGAGCTGTGATTCTCGTAGTGGATCAGAGTGAATACTTACAGCTAACTGAATCTTCAGCTGCATCAGTTGTATCTTTACTTTCTGAGAGGAAGGTACATAATGCTTATGAATGTTAATTTAACCACTTTCAACTTTCAAGTCCATATTTTGGGCATGACATTAAGCAGCCGCTTCACATCAACACTCACCTCATTCTCTGTGACCAAAGCAGAAAACTCGCTCTTCTCCAGGATAATCATGTCCTTCTTTACGGACGTTATCTGAGACATGATCCTCTGCAACATGATCTCCTGTCAAATCACAATAATCCATAATTAAGAACCACGTCACAGGCTGCATCATGAATTTGTATATTGTCTCTGTCGGTTGGAAACCTCATACGTCCAAAAATGTTACGTTTCAGGATTCAAATTCAAAAGTTATACAGATAGTATTAGATCTACAAGCTCAAAACGTTTCGAGCTTGTAGATCTGCTACTTTTGATTATTTTGTGTGACGGTGTAGTATGATCAAGTAAGGTGTTAATTTACGGAAAAACACAATAAGTTAAAATAGAGAGATAAGCAATGATATAACATAACCTAATGGTGTTAGTTTTTTATCTTGCTGTTGTGATTATCATAATATGATCACAACTTTCTAACTCCATGTTGTGTTTTTATGAATATAATAAATACATGCATTATTATAATTAAATTGATACACTATATTTCCTCATAACATCTGCACATTTGTTGGGTGTGTAACATACAGAACAGGAGACTTGTGGCAGTAATCTTTCATTGAATGGAGATAGGAGTTGGTCTCACCTGTTGCACTTTAGTCACCATGTCACTATAAATGGCATCCATGTTGGAGTGGGTTGTGTTCACAAGAACCTGGACAATTATCTCAGCCTGTTGGGCGCTGAAGCCTATTCAATGGGGAAGAAAAGGATTTTCAAGATTAATATTAAACAGCGTGCGTGTGCGTGTGTGTGTGTGTGTGTGTGTGTGTGTGTTAAAGCGGTGGGATACAGTGAACAAACAACAGGACTCTCTGAAACTGGATCGATTAGTCTCTATAGAGACAATTAGCGTACTACTTGAGGATGTATTACATACTGCACCTACTTTGCGTAAACCCTTATTTATCCGCATTGCGATGTGTTTAATGTTGTTCATTATATTGCACTTTATCTAAAATTGTATTAGATAAAGTAGTTTCACCTGTACAAGCCGTTTGTACTTAGACATGCATGGCTTAATCTTTGAGACAAGCATATACTACTGGCAGGATCAACCAGCTTTCTGTACGGTATATATTGTGATCATGTTGTACTACGTTTGGCATCCTTGAAAAAGAGAGCTTGCTCTCAACGGTCTTCCCTGAATAAATAAAGTCAATAAAATGAAACAATAATACAAATAGCTGTGATCCAAACCATTTTCTTCAAGGAGTCGAACCACTGCATGCGTGTCAAAGAAGAGTTTCCGGCCTGCAGACTGTGGCATGTCTGCCCTCATATCGTATTGCAGGGCTCTGACAGAGGTGCACAGCTCTGAAATCAAGCAAAACAAGACGAAAATTAAGACTACTGATAGATCAACTTTAAACACCAGATTTAGGCTACCCTAATATTTGAAGGCATTACCTTGAAAAATCACCAGAATAACAAAATGAATGCTGTGAATGTCGGATGAATGGAGAATTCATGGAGGTGGAAACCTCATTATGTCCTATCAAAAGTCCAATCAAAAGCATCAAAAGTAGCAGACCTAGCTCAAAACACATCGCTTTGTGCAGCGTTTCGAGATGGCAGATCTACTACTTTTCAAGCATTTGTTTTATGTGATGCTGCAGTATGATCAAGTAGGGCATTAATTTACGAAAAAACACAAAAAGTTAAAATACGGAGATAAGAGGTTTCTGGCCGACAACAACAATATGAAAATAGGTATTTTCAGCCTTTGCATAAAAAAGCACAACAGCAGAGCTGTGTACCGAACTTGTACTTGTAACAGACTATCGATTTCTACAATTGGGTATTATTGATACTTTTACTGAAGTACAAAATGTGATAACTTCTTCCATCACTGGGTGTGTGAGTTTAATGCACATTGTAAAGCACCTTGGATAAAGGGTGATATATATATATATATATGTTACAGGGTGAATGGAGAACCAGGGTGATTGAAGAAGGCTCGCTCGTTTTTACCCACCCAGCAATTCTGTAGAAGAAACACTAGAGGGAGCCACAAGCCAGGCTTGTGCACAAGCACATATGGCCGTGACCACCCACACACACACAGTCACACACACACACACATGCGCGCGCACGCACACGCGCTCATGCTTTCAATGGACTGTTAAGATACTTTTATTGTGTTCTGCTGGCTTTTGTTTTAGTTTCTCCCTGACACACACACACACACACACACACACACACACACACACACACACACACACACACACACACACACACACACACACACACACACACAGTGATCCATGAAAAGAACTATTCTGTCCCTATCGGTTTACAAATCAAACGGCGCTGAGTCGACTAGTGGAGCGTCGGCCGGTCAGTGCGGGCACTCGCGCCCGGAGGCGCGAGGGCGCACTTCCTCGGCCTCAAGCTCCACTAAGTCGGCGCGCCGTGCGTGTGAACGCGTGTTCAGCGTTCCCCTCATAGATATTATGGTTGCTATGTGGGGGGGAACAACAAAAGACAGGTCTCCACTCTCCGTCGGCGCATCAAAGCCCCGCCTCTCCGCGCTCTCCTTCTCCTCCTCCTCGGAGGAGGAGAAGGAGAGAAGGAGAGGACGGGACGGTTTAAAACGCGAGGAGGAGGAGGAGGAGGAGGCTCCTCTTCCTCGCGAGCCTCGCGTAATAACCCCCCGCATCGCAGCGCCGTCCTCCTCCTCCTCCTCACGAGCCTCGCTAATAAACCCTGTCTCGAAAAGCCCCGCCTCGCCCCGAAGGAGCCCCGTGCCTAAAAACGAGCGCTCTGTCTTCAATCACCCTGGATCTCCATTCACCCGGTGACATATATACACACAGTAAATGCAGTGTCAAATTTCCACTGACACAGCAGAAAATATTATAAGGCACTGTTGTCTGTAGCATATTATGTAAACATTGTAGAGATCTGGGCAGTAGTTGGTACTAATGACGGTCTGTATCCCTAATGACAACATGGTGGGTCAATATGTCACACTATGGAGTTAGATAACAGAAAGAAAGAACATATTCTGAGTAGTTGTCAAATATTTATTTATGCTGCATATTTGCATATTCTGAATTGTATATTTGAAAATTACTCAACAGAGCGTGTGTTTTTTCCCCCTTCTGTCTACAGCAGATTATAGTAACAATGTTTTCTCTCACTATACACCAAAACCTAATGAAACATACTGTAAATTAACTTTTAGTGTCAGTCAACTCTCTTTACATTAAGTTTTGGGTAGACTTATCTAAATGGCATGCAACATTTACTGTATCAAAACAAAGCAACTTCCATCACAGCTGTTTCACTGAATCTCATGACACCTCCAGAAGACATTCATTCTAGTTGTCAACAGTGGTGGAAAAAGTAATCACATTTTCTGTATCTCTGTTACGAGTAAAAGTGTAATATTTGCCTCCGGGATGTACTAGTGGAGTAGAAGTAAAAGTACAGAAAATTGAACATTGTAATTGAAACATTGTAGTACAAATTGAACATTGTACTTAAGTACAGTACGTGAGTAATGTACTTAGTTACTTTACACCACTGGTTTTCAACAGTAGCCTATTTAAAATATTAGCATCCTGAAAATGAACCAACAGTATAAAACTCTAATGGTAGCACGAGCATCCTGAGGATGAATCATAAATAGAATATAGCAAACATAAAAGTCCTCCAATAACCTTCACATCCTTTATTGTGTTACAACAAAATTGGTTACCCATCGAATTGTGAAATTTGGCCAGATTATTACTTTATTTCAATGTGTGCAAAAGGTGAGGATGGGAAAGTCACCTGAACATTATTTATTGTTACAACAATCAGGTCCCATTATTAATGTGATGGCATTTGTGTGAAAATGGTGATGCATTGTGAAAATAACTACTTTTTGGCGGTTATGCTAAACAACGTGCTATAGCTCTTGACAGCAAAAACAGCGACGCCTGGAGTCGCACAATTCGACAAGCCTCGGGTAGGCGCTAGCCATGAATCACACGGCGGTCGTCTGTCACGACCGTCATGGATGAACTTCAACCTGGTGTTTGCACTTTCTCCATTTACGGCCCGTACATCTACATAGACGTTCAAATTTCAAATTTTAAGTGCTTGCCCCATGGCCATAGATGTTACAATTATGTACGGGCCCTCAGAAGTACCCGTATGTTCCGTATTGTTCAATAAAAAGCATTTTAATCCAATTGGTGGCTATTTTCTCATAGAGTTATAATGTATCAAAGTGCAATACACCTCCCAACCAATAGGGTCGCGTAATTGAAAGCATATGGGGAAAATACGGAAGAAATGGCCACCGATCGGAGTAAAATGCGTTTTATTGAACAATACGTAATATACAGGTATTTCTGAGGACCCGTACAGAAATGCAACATCCATGGCCATAGGGTAAGTACTTTATATTTGAGATCTGAACCTTTATGTAGATGTACGGGTTGTAAATAAAGAAAGTGCAAACACCAGGTTAAAGTTCATCAGTAAGTTCATGTATCAGGGCTAGGGAAGGAGCTTGTCTCTAAAGTTTTCATGAGTTGTTTTAGTTATTTAAACGAAGAACGATTACAATGAAATAACGTTGGAAGAGACTCCAGATCGTACCTCTCACACATAAACATGTGTACTTGAACTTGTGTCCAGATGCTTGTCTTCTTGCATCAGCAGCAGCAGTGTTGTTGAGGACACCATGTGTCCATGGATTCACAGTCAGACCTGTCTTCAGTAGGTTTGATGCATTTTTAACTCTATGGTTTGATGCTGCTGAGGGCTCCGATCTGTGTTTAAAATCACGCCATAAATAAGCAGAAGGTTTAATCCGTGGGCGACACTGTTTCAGGACCATTCTGATCGTCTGTGGTGTAAATGGTTAAATAGTCCTCCCCCGTAATCATGGGTGTGTGAAGGGCAGCAAATCTAAACTTCTCTCCACTCTGCTGCTGCTGCTCTTGCCTTTCTTCAGGTGAATTAACGCAGGAGTTGAGGTTGTTGTGATACAGAACGGTTCGGATACATCATGTCTTCCTCAAGAACAACACACTGTCTGCTATAATCTGAGTGTCTGAAGTCATTTGCGTTTTTGACAGGTCACTTGATTTCGCGAGAGCTTGCACGTTAATCTCGCGAGTCGCGATAGTGGCCTGGGTCCACCCCCTTCAGTGGTTCTCAACCTGTGGGTCAGGACCGCCATGGGGGGACCCCACATGATTTGTGGGGGGTCCCCACTCCCTAGATGACAGTGAAGTGACAATTTAATGACTTTTAAGAGTTCAAATATAATTATTTTGGGGGGGTGGGGGTGGGGGGGGGGGTTACGGCCTGAAAAGGTTGAGAACCACAGCCTTATAATAACCTCTGATAACATACAGGATAGGTGGGCGCTAGGGACACCTGGGCACCTCGATGTAAAATTGGCTATTTTCTCCAAAATGTAAAAAAATACATTTAAAAAATGGTCTTAAGCAATGTAAAGTATAGATGATGTGAACATGCACGGTACATCATTATCAGACTTTTATCCTTCAACTTCTTGATTCCCCAAAATGACTGGATATACAGGTTGTGTAGCAGCAAGTGTAGAAATATTAGACCTTAATTGTCCAATGTTTAAGCATGTTCTAATCATGTGTACTTTACTTAAAAGCAGTTTCCAAATATATATTTCTTTTACATTTTGGAAAAAATAGCCAATTTGAAACAGTGTAAGCAAATTACCATCCAATTGTTGCAACAAAAGTCAGGGTATGAAGAGCAGGAAAAATAAACACATTTTTATTATACAAATGTTATATCTAATGCAGAATATGTGTCTGGGACTTTTTGAACAGTGACTATTGTGCAGAGTTATGCTTTTTGAGAATGTATATCTGTACTCATAATTATTTGTAATTATTATGACTACAGAATGAATCATAATTACAATTTCCTTCAAACTCGCATTACTTTGTTACTATAACATTAATAACGTTGTCTTAATCTTGCATTCAAATAAAAAAAATTAAACAAACAATTACATCATTACAGTAAAGTACGGTAGAGACCTGCAGTACTTTTATTATTACACACATCGACTTCTCTAATTTGTCTTCTTCAATATTGTCAAAGACAACGCATACAGCTTTTGCACCAGCAACTTTATTACAAATACATTTGCATATGAACATTTTCCTCTGGGATCCATTTGGAGTGATGGAAACAATGCTTGTGGTGCAGACATTCAAAACTTCAAACACACTTTTCTTTTTAACTTAAATAAATGTAGCAATACCATAATGTAGAATTCTCTCTTACAAATAAAAGTCCTGCGTTCCGAATGTTAAATGAGTAAAATTATTCAATTATTGGCAATAAATTGACAAAACGTAAAAGTACTCATTATGCAGAAGTAGTAATACATTAATGTATCCATGTGGGGCTGCTATGAATTACTTTATGTGCTGCTCGGTAGCTTAATACATCATAATCACAAAATCTGTAGTAACTAGTAACAAAAGCAGTCAAATAATTGTAGCGGTGAGAAATTTGCCTCCGAGATGCAGTGGATAGTGTAATACTGTAAGTATTAAAAAAAATTAATTTCTCAAGTAAAGTAAATATATGTTTGGTATTTTGATATGGCAAAAATCCATCACCAGGCATTGGTTGCTTACTGACCCTTTTACAATAGAGGATCGGACAGAGAATAGTTAATACTTAATAGAAATACAAAGGGAAAGATTGACTAAGTTATGGTCAAACTGGATTGCCTATGTAAGGTTCTGTTTTAGGGAGATAACATATTAATGGATTCAGAGAGGGGGGTAGGAGTTTAAAAGTTTACATTTCACCCCACTCCTTTTCAAACATTGTTTTGTTATGCTTGTTTTTTTCTGTTTTGCATTTTATTTGTTTTCAATTCATTCATTCATTGTTTATGGATTTTGTTTTACTTTCCCTCATGTGATTACCTCCAATAATGGACAGTGGAATGCCATTTTGTCTCTTAACTATAACGAAACCTTTTTTTTAGCATGAAGATCTTATTGTTTGGATTGTCCATCACTAAGGTGCGGCTCTGCTTATTGCACATCCCTGGTCTCAGAATGAATAGTTTTTATTTTTCCCTCTTTTTGCTCTCCTAAAGGAGGTATGTTTGTTTTGTATTAAAAACAACCCCCCCCCCCCCCCAAAAAAAGGATAATACTTTGAGGGTTTTAAACCAAGATGTTCATCTACTACTGGGTGTTCATCTATTACTGGGTTATTGTTTTTGAACATTATGTAATCATAAGGAGATTCTTTGTAGTAAGATGTACACACTTGTCATAAGATGTACACACGTAAATACCTAGTCTCAAATCATCAATAATGGGGAAACATCCATCACAAGACAATCACATACTTGTACCATTGTAATTACAAGGCATGTTGTAATTTCAGTATGTCTTTACAAAGAATATAATAAGCTACATGGATTCCAGAAAAATAAAGTTTATAAAATAAAATGTAAGGGGTCATTGAAAGAGGAAATTCTCCATCCTACAGTGGATCAAGTGTGCAACTAAAAGGCAGCAACACAAAATGTCTCGATCTTCTTTTAAAGCAGAATAAAAAAAAAGTTTTTCTTCCATTGTATATGTGGACATGACATTTCCATGGCATTAATTGCATGTCATCTATTTGGATTTGTCAGTTCATTTGACAAAAGCAGTGTATGGCAGCTTTGGCATTAGATCCCATGGCATCTTGTTCGGGTTTGTCAGAAAATAGGAGTCACGTGCCAACGCATGCATATGTCCGATTCCACGCAGGTGTGTGTGCATGTACAGTATACGTTCATATCCATATCGGCACAGTAAAGTCCTTAGTGTTAATGTAACTCTGAAGAGCGTACGAATGGGTCCATTTGGTTCCATTCGTACGCTCTTCAGAGTTATATTAACACTAAAGATTTGACTGTGTGCAGGTTGTCCTCATTTGAAGAAGACAATACAGACCGACAGAGTGGCCGCGACCACAGCGACGGCACCGAACAGTAAAGCTATGCGGATCTGACTGGGCTGACACACAGGCTTGGGCCCCGGCTGCAACCCCTCCTCCACCGCCTCCGCCTCCTCCACGGAGAGGGGGAGCCCCAGGGAGGCGCTGTCCGTGCTGTCGAGCGGCATGTCGACGTGCAGCGGGCCGCGGGCCTCCACCGTCCAGCGCAGGACGTTGACCTTCATCTCCATGTCCTCGATCATGTGGTCCAAAAGGGCGGTCTCCTGCTCCATTGCGCCGCGCTCCTGCGCCTCCAGGCCCTCGGGGGGAGCCTGTGTCTGGTTCACGTCCGGCAGGCTGAGGGCCCGGGCCGCCACCTCACTGCCGCCCCCTGCAGGACGAGAATTCAAAGAGACGTTTCACTGCATGGGTCCCTTGGCTAACCTAACCCCCCCGAGGCTCCAGTGGATCTCAAATGTTTTCATGTAAAGGACCCCCAAATGTAATTGGCCGCGGACCCACATCTGAAACAAGGGGTAGAGAACCAACCACTGCCATACTGGACCACCCACAATGATCTCTATTGGTACATGACTGGATGGATAATGGAGGACACCAGTAGAATTCATAACAATTTATAGTTCGATAGCACTTTTCTTATTTCGTCTCTGTCGGGTGGAAACCTCATTATGTCCAAAACAGTTACTTTTCAGGATTCCAAAAGAGCAAAAGTAGCAGATCTACAAGCTCAAAACGCGTCACTTCGTGCCATGTTTCGGGCTTGCAGATCTGTTACTTTTGAGTGACGCTGCAGTATGATCAAGTAGGGCGTTAATTTACCAAAGAACACAAAAAGTTGAAATATGGAGCCAAGAGGTTCCTGCCCGACAGCAACGATTTGTTAAATGTGCTTCCTGAGGTACACACAGAAATGTGTGTGTGATATAACTACCTTCCAGGCCAGTCTGCACGCGGCCAGCGGCGTTGGCCATAGAAAAGATGTCGCCCATGTTGAAGACTTTGCACATGTCGGCGTGGAGCAGCTCGAGGCTGGAAGACAAGGCCACCCACAGGAGCTCCATCTCCTTGCGCTCATCCTCGGGCAGGCTCTTGTCGCGGAGACGAGACGTCAGGTGCCGACAGCAGGTGTCGGCCAACTTCTGGGCCTTCTCTCGCGTTTGTCGCAGCTCGTCCCGAAGTTGTAAGCTGTCCACGCTGCTGCCGACACACGAGGCCAAGTGCCGGTAACATGCCACCACCTGTATATGTATGGGGTTAAGACAAATGGAGAGGCTTCTTACACACGACCGGACTACAACCAACTGGGGCTACAAATTAAAGAAAACAAAATGAAAAATGTGAGATTATTTGTTGTGCCATAATTGAAGGGGTTCACTGAAGAATTAAGATTGTTTTAAAAAAAACTTAAAAGTAGGCCTGGACTGCTGGCTTAGCGGTCAAGGCACCTAAGCTCAATGTAGCCTGACAGGGCGTCGCGGGTTCGACTCCCTATCCCGACGGCCTTTGCTGCATGTCACTCCCCTTCTCGCTCCCCATTTCCTGTCAGCCTACTGTCCTGTCAAATAAAGGCATAAAAGCCCCAAAATACATCATTTTAAAAAAACAGTAAAAGTGAAAAGTGTTAAATTAAATAAAGTACCATAATTAATAAGCATTATTGGGCTACTGTGCTGTACCCACCACTGCGACAAAAAAGAGAGTTGAGAGATGAGTTCTATCAGGAGGGTGTGGCTGGCATCTCCCATGGGGATGAGGTCGTCATCTAGGTAGGAGATGCTTGGAGTAGAGCCGCTGCTCCATTGCATAGACAAGAGCCAGTTGAAGTGGTTCGGGCACCTATAGTAAGGATGCCTCCTGATCCCATCCCCAGAGAGGTTTTCCAGGCACACCCAGCTGGGAACAGGCCACGGAGCAGCCCGAGGACAAGGAGGGGTATAATATATTTCCATGCTAGTCTGGGAACGCCTAATCTCCCAGTCAGTCACTGGCTGATGTGGAAACTTAAAGGAGTTGTTAACCCAAAAAAAAATATTTTTTCTATCAATTACAATCCGTGAATTCATTGATTGATTGTTGGTCGGGAGGAGGAGGATGAAGGCCCTACGTCCTCCCGTTGGGGGCTTCTCACTGGCAGGTGAGGTCAGTAGGATACAACAGCAGTGACAACACAGAACACAGTTTGTGGGGAGGAATCAATTGGCATAATGACTAAATTGGGGCGAAAAAGGGGGTAAAAAAGTATTGGCTACTCTAAATTTAGAAAAATAAAGAAATGACAGTTTATTTAGATCATGTTAAAGTCACTTAAGTGCAGTAGGAAGTTTTCCAATGTGTGTTCTGTGCAAAGTTCCTTAGCACAGAAGTGTTCTTTGTAATTGAGACTAGTGGAGGCGGGCTGGCATGGTGAAAGTCTTTCCATGTTCGTATGAATGATGAATGATAATTTTCGTGTTTATGTTCGAGTACCTGGCTGATAAGAGCACAGGCACAGGCTCTCATGGTGCGTTTTCTCTTTCATCAGTTGAGAGGTATAGACCAGTGGATGGAGATGGATGATTCTCTCTTTGATGTGATGGACACACTCCACTCAAAGCTCCTCTGACCCGTTGTGCTATTTTGGTTCATGTGCCATTGAAAATGTCGCAATATAGCTTTTGTCCAGCTACATGGTGAAAAAGAGTAGCTTATTTACTTGGCTTATTATTAGCGTAGCACCATCAAGGTCCTGCACCAACCTTCCTATAGTATTTTTTCCCTCTTGCTGTCAGGAAGACGTATTGGAGAACCTGTGCTAAATCCTGCAGAATGTTTTCAGGAACATTTTCAGGATCATCAATAGACTTAGCTCCTACAATTTTATTTGTAGAGATAGAGATGGAGAGAGAGAGAGAGAAACCTCTGTTCCACATGGTTCTCCTCAGTGGGTTAAGCAATTGATCTGAATTTGCACACAGACATTGACCATTTGAACATGTAGACATTGACAAGGCCGCTTTTTTTACTTTCCCAAAATGTAAGCCGTTTATTAGCGTTTTTGTGTAAAGACCGGAGATTCGGAGTTCAGGCTATGCGATGTGTCGTCACAGAGAGAACAGCAGAATATACAGACGCTGCAAACGTATAAAGGGCTTTCATTTAGGGCCACACACTGCATTTTATGAGCGTGAGGGCGCTTTGGATATCCTCTCCATAGCACTAGCACGCACATTGACACGTGCACCGTTCAAATCCACATTGTGTTATTAGCATACAAAGCTTAGCTGAATAACCTCAACTTCTCTTGTGGGTGGCAACAATTCCACGTCAGGTTGTAAATGACCGGGTTGTCTCTCACACACACCCCACACAATTAAATGACTGTCCAAACACAGATAATAGGAGGAGTTTATATTTGGGGTCCTAGCTTTTACTTTGCTTTGAGGCAGGCACGTTGATGTCCACATAAGCCAATCCTTGACCGACATATCTTTTGGCAACTGGTGAACTTGAACTCCTGGCCTGATGTCTGAGTGGACGTATCACCCTTTCGATGAGCACGTTTGTGCTTTGCAGCTGTCTGCTTGATGTTGCTGAGCTTCATGCCATGGCAGCCACACACACACACACACACACACACACACACCTCAAGAAATGACAATAAACCAACATTGAATGTTGAGGACGGTCTCTCTATGAGTGTACATAACATTACACCTGCTTTTTCTATGCAAATTAAATCCAAGGGAAAGTTCTACCATATTGATAAACTGATAAATAGACGAGTAGCGTTCAAGTTCACAAATATTAGTCATATATTAATAGGACAGATGCAGAGTAAGATTCAAAGCCATTTGTTTCACCGTGGGAGAGTGCGTTTGATTTGACCAACCAAGTGATATATATATATAAGCCTAAAGTCAATGCTAGTGGTTATAAACTGGGATGAGATGATCCTATCCCCTGAATATTAACTTTTTTTCAACACTGAAATTCACTCATACATGTCATACACTGAATATCACGGTAGTAGTTGGTCTTGTGCCGTTTAGCAGAGGTTGCTCATATACTATATGTTGTGACTGACAGACAGTGTGACTAAGTTCTTGTTGTCCTAGTCTAGTCTTCTTTGTCTTGTTTTTCCGTTTCTTTTCTCTTTCTTCGGACTGCGCCCCGGGCCAGTTAATAACTGGATGGGGGACGCACTACAAATACCAAACCTATGAAACTATCGTAGCGTCCCCATATCTGGCCATAACTTCCTCCACTGAGAGCGCTAGCTTTCTTGGCGCAGGGGGTTGTTGGCCGGACTAGTGAGCCGTGGATCGAAGGTTAGATCCTGACTCGGGGCGCTGCAATGTCGTCATTACACTGGTGTCAGAAGTGGCGCGTTGCTCGCGTGAGGGAACTAAAGAAGAGTGACTGGAGTCCGTCACTGGAGTGAAGTGCAAGGGCGCGCTCGGATTCGAACCGTGGGGAGAATGTAGCGTCCCCGTAACTTCCTCCACTGAGAGCGCTAGCTTTCTTGGCACAGGGGGTTGTTGGCCGGACTAGCGAGCTGTGGATCGAAGGTTCGATCTCGGGGCGCTGCACTGTGGGTCGTTACACTATGAACCTATGTGGCCTAATCTGAACCAGCAGGCAGTCGATGTGCTGTAACAGACATTGTGAATCTGAGACGTTTAATTCTACAAAGATCTCCATAATGATAATGAATGATAATAAATCTGACCCAGTTAACCACTTGAACCCTACTCCCAGAATTCTAGTGTGTAATTAGTTGCCAAACAACACTTGCATGGTAGTTGTAATAACACTCGTTTATTAACCCATATCGACCCGAGGCCGATTCTAAAAATGTCTTTTCAGTTTTCTGAAAACTTTAATTTTTTTTTTTTTTTTTTTTTATTTAAAAAATATATATATTATGTTGCTATATATAATGTATATATAGCAACATCTAAAATGTGACACAAATGCTGTCCCGGATTGAAAGCAGTGTTGCCAGATTTTGCTAGAGAAATAAGCAACCAGCAGGTCTAGGAAAACAACTTTATACGTCGGCTATAAAATGTGGACTATTTGGAAGCTTTTTGAAACATTCTAACACAAATCTGATAAGGGACTCCCGGGCACAAAACATTTTCAAGGGGGACAAATACGGTACATATACATTTGGGGGTCCATGACATGAACCACTTTAAAAGGGCAAGACCACTTTGGTAGAGGTCCAGGTGGACAAGTAATAAAAAATAACTGCTCCATTGATTAGAAATTGATAATTCAAAAGAAGCTCCTCATTGACTTACATTGTAAGCTAAAACAGCTCTCAAAGTCACTCTTATCACATAAACAAACGCAAACAAAGTTGATTCAGACAATATAGAGAATCACAAAACCCAGTACTGTTTTTCTTTAAATAAAAATGTTACTTGCCATTTTTATTAGGAAGAAACCCCGGATCCGGATCTTCAAATAGTAAAATCAACAGGAAGATTTTTTTATACATTTCATATGTAAAAAAAAAAATCTGAAGTCTGAATCAACTTGGTTTGCGTTCGTTTATGTGCTAAAAGAGTGACTGTTTTAGCGTACAATGTAAGTCAATGAGGAGCATATTTAGAATGATTAATTTCTAATCAATCGAGCAATTATTTTTCCACCTTTGGAGTTACATCATGGCAAGGTAACTACACAACCCAAACCTCTACCAAAGTGGTCTTGCCCTTTAAATATTATATTGTTTAAGCAAGCCCAAATAAGCAACTACACTTTAGAAACAAGCCCAAAAAAACGCAGCGGACAATATTTACAAGCGACTTTGAAGAAAAACAAGCCCAAAGTCGCTTATAATAAGTGGACATGGAAAAACTGATTGAAAAGTATAAAGACGTATAGGTTTGCAACAGGTCTAAATGAAAGCCTTAATAAGTACACACCCTTTGCAGATTTTCTTAAGCTTTCAGACACAATAAGTCCATTATACACACAGACAATTTACAAGGTGTTTCAAGTGCTACTGTATCTCTTCCTCAGGCAGCGATTAATAGGCCTATCAGGGCTTAGCCCTGGAGGATTAGACGGTGTGGCTTTGATACAGACAAATATCAGACATAATCTGATTAACATCAATCTATTTTTAGATAACCCAAAGGACCTTTTGCAGTCCTAATTAGAATGCAAGTGTCCCGTGGCATCTAATATCTAATGTATTGCCATGTAATACGCGATATAATATAAACTTAATATACATAATATATCATTATAATACATACGTATATCATACACTATTGTGTATCAATATCAATAGCAGTTGCAGAATTTGATTCTTGCAATATCTTAGTACAAAGCTATTGCAACAAACTAATTACGGAGAACTGAAGCCTACTTTGTAATCATTTTTAGTTTTTTAAATAACTTTACAGTTTCTAGCTTTCAAGTTATGCCTTTACCACACATTACATGACCAAGGCATGTGTGAACAAGCAAGGCAGTACAGACCACATTCATATGTCCAGGAGACAAGCTACGCCACATAGACCGTATCTTGGCATTTCCATCGTATAGACCTACTTAAGATGGGAGATGCACTGAACCTGGACAATTCTTTTCAGTCAAAGTGCTTTTTCACCCACAGGGTAAAAATACGTTTTCTTTGTCTTAGCTTTTAAAGTAGAACATTGTGAGGACAGAATGAATGCCGATGCATTTATGGAGGTCATAGGGTCGTGTAGTTATGTTATGGATGTAATAGGGGAGTGGTTATGTTATGGATGTAATAGGGCAGTGTAGTTATGTATACAAGTAGCCTGTGCATGTTGTACTGTTGTAAGTTGAAGGTACAGTAAGTGTGTGTGTTGATATATATATATATATAGAGGAATAAATAGATTTATTTTCTTTTGCATTGCTTTATAGTTTGATATGGAATGATATATTGTTTTTAATGTAACCTATGTGACTGCTATTTTTGGGAAGAGGATCACTGCGTTTTAATGTGATCCTCAAAATATTGAATTAATATGCATTTGTTGCAGTGTATGATCCGTTATATATTCTTGTTATATTAAAGAAGAAGAAATAAACTGAATCAGCTTAAGTTCGATCATTATTGTTTCCAGCATTGACACAACAAACAAATGTTTTTAAAAGCAGACATACTGAAACCATTCTGCATTTACTGTAGCATTTCAACAAACACTGGCATATCTAATATATTTTTCTAATCCAGATATCCTATGGCAAATGCCTTGACAAATACCCCAACAACAGCTAATTTGAGGACACACAAAAAAAGCTATATTATATCATTCTCTGGGACCAAAAGCAAATTAGCCATAGCATTAAATCATTTTAGTTCAAATTAACTTGGACAGCTCACCTTAATCAAGGAATAAACATCAGTCGTTCCATCAGCCAAAGTGTCGTCTGTGCCGGCTGTGCCATCATCACCCACTTTGTTGTTAACAAGTGGCATGAGGGCTAATGGACCAGAGCCCCAGACTCTGTCACTTCACTGTTGGCCCTTGCTCCACGTCCCTCCGCTGGAAGATGATGCTTCATTCAGCGCTCCTCGGCTGGGACAGGCTCGGTCCCAAGGCCAGACGCGCTGCGCGACATTCTGCTAGAACGCTCCTCTCTGACAACCCTAATTACAGGTAGCAAACATCCCTCTAAAAGGAAATAACAAAAATCTGAAATCTACAAACTTTGTAATAAACTAATGTATTGTAATTGTAACCTCCAAAGAAAGAGTGATAATCCTGCGATTGACCCCTTTGCACTGACGCAGACGAGGGTGAAACGCTAATCTCATTACCTTTCACTGAGACCAGCAGCAACCCACTGGTAGTGCAGCTGCTTGTCTCCGCTCTCCACCACAATCGCCCTGTCACTGACTAAAGAGGAGGCTGGGACTAACCCTGTTATCCCTCCAACACGCTGCACTGTCACATCCCATTTTGGTCAGTCTGTTCACTATTGAATATCAAACATCAGTATTTTATAGCCAAATCAAAATAAGTAGATGGTAAACCCATGAAGTGTTTCACATTTTGGCTAATTGTTTTCATCAACAATGTAGGCTCTGGATCATTATAAAATAAGACTTCTATAATATGGAGTACAATAGTAGGCTAATAGGCCATGCACTTAGTGAATTAGAATCTATAGAGGGCACCTTTAGAATCTGTAGAGGGCATCTTTGTCCTATCAGGGTCCTTTGTAGTATGATTTCCCCCAGGATCTACGCAATGGATGGGTTCCTTTGACGAGGCTCATTTGAGGTATACATGCAGTGCATCAGCCATGAATGCCTTTACGGGACTTTACAATGGCACTTTATATGCATAGAATTGAGAAGTAGTGGCGGATTTAGGCGGTCTTAGGAGCAGGGCAAGAAATAAATTAAAAGGGCACCAGCTGCATGTCATGATGTGCACACGCACACAGAGATCATCAAGCATTATGGTAAAAAAAAAAAAAAAAAAAAAAAAAAAAAGACTGTTCCAAACCCCAGTTAAGATTCAAATTTTTTGAATCCGGGTGACACAGGGGTCAAGTTCCTGCACACCAAAGTGGAGACTGCGTTTCGATTCTTACGCGGTGCACTCAAATATACTGCACACAATATAATAGGCTCCGCTCTTAGCTGTAGTCCAAGTTTCCAGAAGGGGACATACCCGTTTCCTAAATCTTACAAATGGTCTCCTAACTGGGCACCGTCTGGCGGTAGAACTGGTGCTATATCCCGCAAGAGTGTATTGCTGGGACAGAGAAATGTAGATAAGTTAATTTTGTCCTGATTTGTCTCTCTGAAAAAAGCAATTTAGTACAAAAATCTTGGGGAGATTGTGTGACTTGTGACGATTGGGTCCAATATTTAGTTCAGTGACCATGGGGCTAAAGAATGGTTCAAAAGCCGTGTTCACGTTCACTATTCCATTGAAAATAATACTCCAACATGCTTCCGGTCTCCTAAAAAGGCGGCCACCTACTTCACGCAGATACAGGAAGTAAACCGTAGATGGTCATGTCTTTCCTTTTATTTTTTGTCTTGGATTTCCCATAACTTTTGTTTGTTTGGCTCAGCAGCTAGTGAACTGGAAACGCATGAAGGGGTCACGCGTTTCTATACACAATCGATCTGAACCAGGAAACGGGTATGCCACCTTATGAAACCCTGGGACAACAGTTAAGCACAGAGCCGATTGGCCATGTTCACAGGTGGGAGGCCGGCTTGGGAGGGTCCTCTGTTGCTGCATTGGCGACACCAACAGGTTGGTCCGACTGTTCAGCAGGGAGCGGAACTGGGAGGGATAGCGTGGTCCTCCGCACACGTAAAGCCTTCCCTGTCAAACTCCTCACTGTCAGGTGGCTGATGACTTAATCTGTGTATCCTAGTATGAGGATTCACGGTAACCCCTATTGTTTGGCCTTGGGAGAGGACACAAAAGACATGTCTCATCTCATACTAGATCCTCATTCTAGGATACACAGATCGAGTCATCAGCCACCTGGCAGGGAGGAGTTTCACGGGGGGGGCTTAAAGGACAACTAATGTGTAATGACAACTAATAACAGATGCATGGAGGAAAAAAAATCACTTTTGACAAATAAAATCGCTTAAGGAGCAATTATGGGCTCAACTATGCTATGAGGGCTGCTGGGGTCTGCACAGGAAACTGGACGACAGGGGCAATTCTGCAAATAGACCCCATGGCCAGTCATTTGGGATCAATATAAGTAGGAAAATTAGCCTATATGTTATTTAGTCCGGACTTGTCCTTTTAAGGTAGGGCAAGTGATATTAGTTTGTTAAAATAAATTGCTCTATATTGCAATGTGTGTTCAGTAGCAGGGGTCTCCCCTCTCTCCAGCACTTCAATAAACAGAAATAATTTGTTCAGGTTGGGAAACCAATTTCATCCAAACAACTTTTACAGGATACAAGATAAACAAGTACATTGGAAGTGAAGGCGCCAAGAGGCGAGCAGACAATTTTACTGGAACACTATAAAACTGAAGCTGATAAATGGTTACGCTCTCCTGATTGGCTGAAATTGTATTTTATTTTTCTTCCTTTTATTAAAGAGCTACAGGGACACCACTGTTACTGAACCCTTTACGTTTGTAGCAATGAACAGAATACAGAGCTTTAACAAAAAAACATTTTGTTTTAGACAAAAATACATGACTTGCCCTACCTTTAACAAGTGCCGAAGACCACGCTATCCAGTTCCGCTCCCTGCTGAACAGTCAACCAACCTGTAGGTGTCGCTAATACAGCAACAGAGGACCCTCCCTAGCCGGCTTCCCAACTGCGGAAATGGCCAATGGCAGTGACACGGATTACTGTATGCGGAAATTGGCATATGGACTAAATTGGAGAAAATGAGGCCCAAAATAAATAAACTAAAGTTAAAGTTGATTTAAAAAATATATATATATATTTCACACACCATGAGGTCAGTGAAAATTTGCTATATCTTGAGTTTAGTCAGGGGAGGGTAAGTCAGGGTGGTGGGAGCCGAATATTTCTTGGCCATGCGTTGTCTGGAATGTCTCCCTCAAAGGATAGCATCTGAGAGCCTGCCTTCCACACATCCGTTCCTGTGTTGGGTCTTCGCTCTACTGAAGCGGTTGTCACTGGCAATTTTGAGGAGCTTCGTCAGGGCACATAATCTGTGTCCACACAGTTGACTTTAAGGCACCATAGTACAGGTATATTTTACAAGGTCACCCTAGTGTGTATGTAGTGTTGAATTTCCTGGAGGCAGTATGTGCTTTAAGTCAAATTCTTTGAGTCAACCCCAACCCCATGTACAGTACTGCAGTACATGCCATTCGTAAACCCCTAAAAAAGTGAAACATAAAATCTCTACAGGCTCTTTTTCCAAACTAATGAGGCTCTTTTTTCAAAACTTAAAAATTCCATATAAGAAAAGCATTCCAACATTGAAAACCTTTTGCTTCCGATACTACCGCCTTTATTCTGAGGTAAAAGTGGCCTTTATTCTGAGGCAAACTTAAAAATGTAAGTGTATTTTAAAAAAAGGGAAGAAATTAAAAATAAAATACATTTAAAAAAATGGTTCCAATTTCCATCTAGCTGCTGAGTTTCTTCATTGATGTACTCCTGACCGTCTTCCTGAGCGTTCGGCTGAGTGTACTCGTCCGCGGGGACGTGACCGAGAGCTTGATGTTGGCCAGCAGACCTCGTTTGGGCTTGGGCTGCACGGGGACAGTCGCGGACAGCCTCGCGATTTCCTCCTTAAGCGACATAATCTCCTTGTCCTTGTCACCGTTCTTCCTCAGCAGATCGTCTGTATGTTTTGCCTTCAGGTGAAAACGGAAGAGCCACACTCAAAATCAAGATTCAAACAGATATATGAGGGCGCCTCTGGCCTAGCGCTTAAGGCGCATACCACATGTGCTCTAATGCTCTCTGACAAACGAGTCGCAGCCATTGAGTTAAAAATAATAGAGAGGGCACCGGATATCGCCTCCCATCCACTTGCATTGAGTTGCTCACCCAGCGCATGGGCCTAATTGAACCCTTCTTCCGGGTTGGAAACGTATTGGAAAATGTGATGGGCGCGGCCTATTTGGGTCCTCAGTGACGTCACTGGAGCCCCATGGGCTCGTTCATATACATTGGCCACACCTGCAATACCTCAAATGGCCAGCATGTCCATTTGGCTTCAATGAAACCACTGGGTTCTGGGGGCTTGGTCGCAGCAGGTTCCAGACCTTTGGTGCGTGTCACTTCCTGTTTCTCTGTACCGTGTACTATCAATAAAGGCAGAAAACCCCCAACAATAAAAACACATGTTTTGCCTTCAGGTGAAACAGAACAGAAGAGCCACGCAGACATTTATAATCTACCCAGACTAGGTTTATCAACTTAATTATTCCATGTACTACAAGCTTTTATAATAAAAGTTAAATCATGGGTTGTCAGTGGGATTATACCTAGTCTCACGTGGCCAGACTGTTGCCTCCCACAATTTTCAAATGTTTCCGGTCATACAGTCTGGGACTCGGAAGCTCTGATCATGATTAGAATATAAACCGGATATGAAGCCTCCTCCCCACTTCCGTTTCGTCTTTACAGTCGCGCAAATTTATCCTAATATAAATACAAATCATCTAAGTATATTTAGCTTGCTGTTTAGCAGAAATGGAAATAAAATTATAAAATGTAAAGATATTTTAAAATATATTTTCGTGAACGGAAGTGCCAGCTTCCTCTCTCGGATTTCGGGAGTTGTAGTTCCAGACTCTATACAGTAGCATTCAGAGATTGTATATAGCATTCAGAGATTGTGGAATAGTTGTCTGGCTACGCGAGACTAGATTATACCCATATATGGACATACCGGTATTGCTCGACTACAATAATGATGTCATAGCCGTCTGAAATTAGCCAGATCCCAATACTCCTCTGCCTCCACCAGCATGGCAGTGTTATGGTGAAATTGATGAATTGATGTGCATTATTATTATTATATGAAGTAGAGAAGATGGTCTCATATTTCGGCAGGTCACCAATTTCACCGAAACACCTGCCAGGCTTGACGACGGAGCAGGAGAGGAGACAGAAATTTTAGTATTGCGACTACCATGTGGGCCAAGACTCCAAATTTGACAAATCAGTACCATCTGGGTGGGCAAATTTTAGTATTTTTTTACAAGCTCACAACATGTCGCACGCAACATCTTGTGAGCTTGTAGATCGGCTATTTTCTGTGAATATTAGCCTGAGAAAAAGGAGCCTGGGGTTTTAAGAGGTGCAACTTGGTTGTATGGCTCAGACAAAATGATGTCACTTTACCTGATCGTCGACCGCCATCTGCAGAGCCTCTGCCTTGGCCGATTCCTTCGTGAGGTTATGTCTGACCATTTGAAGCGATTCATTTAGAGTCCCCAGTCGTTTCTCAAGAGACACAATCAGCTGGAAGACAAAATGCCCGCAATGTACAGAATCTGAGGTACAATAAACAGGCAACCAATTACAGTTGAATTTAGCTTGAATATCTCCAACTCGTTTACACAATTCAAATTCCGTCCTTTTACCTTTTGTTTATCCTCGCACATATCCTCCACCGCACATTTCTGTTTATAAAGCTGTTTGTGTCGCTCTGCATCTGTGAAGACAAAATTGTGGGAATTTTGTGAAACCTTTGTTGTGGATGTTTATCACTTTCAAACTGGCGTCCCTATATTTGGGTTAGGCTTATCATGTCATATGTGACATATCTACAACTGGTCTGATCTACAACTTCACAATGCATTAATTGCGACGGCAGTGACGCCTTGTGTTCTTGTACTTTATCAGTAGTTTTCGCTATAACAAGTATATAGGTGTTATACGTTTAACAGACGGCACATGATTTACGACATGCGAACCTGCATCATCCCTCTGTGTAGTCTGCTGGATGTTGTTCTCCGTCTGGCAGGACTTGTCCAGCGTTGGATTTGGAGGCTGCCCTGTCCTCCTGGTATTTGACAACTGGTTCTCCAACTCGCACAGCTTACGCGTCAGAGCCTACAGAGACAGTAATGATGGACAATTTTACTATTCAATATTGGAAAATCTAACATGAGTCATTGGCCGAATAAATAGATTTTTCAACTGGACATGTGTCATTGCCTTCAGTATCCAACCTCTGGCACTGATGAATGCATAGTTATAATTGTTCATCACATAGCCTTATTTATTCACAAAGACTGAGAATGACAGAAAAATTGCTTTTGAGACAGCCACTCTACAAGCTGTCGATGGTCACTTTTTTCACCACTCCGTTACGGTTCCAAAATTGTGAATGTCAACCGAGTTTTGTCCATGTTTGACAGTGAATTACTTCAACAGCGAGGGCGCTCGTGTTGACAGTTTTAGTCTGCAGCAAATGGTCCGCTTGCGTATTATCCATATAGGGCCGATATAGCAGCTGACCAATCAGTGCACGCTTATCATCCCCTTCACCCAGGGCAAATAAAGCTGGCAATGAGATGAATAGAAATGCGAAAAATGGATTAAAGCAGAATAGAATCTCATGACTGAAAGATGTTGCTAGGCCACGTCCTATACTGTGATTTGTTACACTTCTAGATAGCCTGTTTTCGGTGTGCGACGCGTGACACATGCCGACGGAATCCAAATGACTGAAATCAGACTGAGAACTTTGATCAATGAATGAGTGTGTGAAATACCTCTACTTTCTCCTGCTCATCAATGAACTCATCGACAGGCACGTAGTGGTCTTCCATGCGGTTCATGGCAGACTGGTAGGCGTGCTCTTTGACTGCATCCCTGTAGAGCTCGAAGGTTTCCTCCATCCTCTCCTGATAGCTCTCCTTCAGCTCCGCCGTCTTACGTCTGACAACAGTTTAAGTTTTACAAAAGCAGGATTGTGACAGTTCAGACTAAAGACTAAAACTTTTAGGATTAATATCCAGGTGGACAAATATGATTTGAAGTGGAATGTGTACCGTAGTCATATCGTAGGCCCTTGCTATGATCTATAGTCAGATAATGCCCTTTTGATTGTTCGCTGTAATTTTTTATATACATTACATAACATATGAGATGGTGGATGATGCTGCATTATTGGTCATGAAAACTGTATGGTCTTTTATCTTGTAAAATTCTCTTTTGAATATTTTATATTTTTGTTCTCTCATATATGTATAATATATTTGTATATTGTCGTTTGTGTTTTGTCATTTCTTACTTTGATTCTCTTTGAATATTTGTATTATATGTTTATTTGTATATTTGTTTTATCATTTGTTCTGCTAAAAGTTCAACTAAAAGTATCCATAAAACATTAGAGGGAGATTTCAAGACCGGTCGGTCACCGTTAATGGAGAATAATGGCACATGTACCTGTGGGCTTCTTCACTTTCCACCATGAGCTTTAACATGGCATCCCCCATTTCCTTGCGAATCTCGATCTCCTGCATCAGGTTTTTTCTCCGTTCTGCCAGTAGTTTTGCTCGCAGATTTTCACATGCTATCAGAAGATCCTAGGAATGGCACAGGACAACATTTTAAAACATTTATCGGAAAACGTGGTGCGTGTCATATACCGCATAGTCCAGGGTAAACTGTTGCGCCCTTCTTCAGAGTGAGTGGTTTTGCAGTGCAAATGTGAAAACTGAATACAAACATAAAATATAGTATATTTTTGTTCAGGGTTGACTGCAGGTGCGGTGGTCTCAAAAACAAAGGAAAACTGGCAGAAAAAGACTCGTAGTCCACAAAAACATATCCATGAATTCAAGTCTCCATGAGGTGACTAATCGATAGAAATGTTTTCAAAAAGTCTTTCAAAAAGTCTACAATTGGCTATTTAAAAAATGTTTGCCTCTATATTATTTGACAATTTGGCCAATGTTTGACCAGTTATAGTAAAGTTTGTTGATTACTTTTGATGCATAATGTTTTTTAGGTATTAAAAAGGTCTTTAAAGTCCTTAAATTGTCACTTCACTGTCATCTGGGGACCCCCCCCCAAAAAAAAATCATATGGGGACCCCCCAAACCACCGTGATAAAAGACATGGATACTAGATCTGTACCTCCTGGGGCAGAATGGACATGTCAGCCTCATCCTCCTCATCCAGCAGCTCGTCTTCAGACAGGAAGCTCTCCAGGGCCTGGCTGTCCATCCTCAGCAGAGGCTTGCCATCCCGACCCACCAGACAAGGAGCCTGGTACTCCAGGGACTCGGCCAGAGACACCTGGACCACCTGCCGACAATATCAGACATTAGCATTTTACAAGCGTACCTCATCCCGATTTTTACAAGCTTGGTGAAATTATGTTTTATTAAGTTGCACAATGTAAAAAGATTCTATACAACAAAATCCAAAGGGGGGGATACCAAAAAAAGAAAACCTGCAATCCCTCCCACCCATACTGTTCAGCGATATTACATAACTAGTCATTTAATTGAGCCAATGTTCAAATGTAGGAGCCTCCTCCTTTTTCCAATGTGTCAAAAAGATTTAGCGCCGTCTAAACCAAGCACCATAACTATAAATATATTGTTTAAAAAAATTTAAATTTAGAAAAATCGCTGCAACTCAAGTGGATGGCAGAGACCACGCTACACCTACAGCCCTTAACTTTCTGCTTTGGTTGGATGACCTTCACCAACAAGGGTGGTGCTTGGCCAAAGGATGTAATAATGTCACCTGACTGGCAATGGCAGAAAACTTCATAACATGGAGAGTCTCGTCATAGGTGGAAGCACACGGTTGGATGTTAACAATCATTGATGTTCTTCCGTTCCCACAGAAAGTGTTCTGGAAGATCTTGGTCAGTTTGCTCTCTCTGAAAGGAATGTAGCCGCTCTTCGTCCTGACAATGTCAACGAGAGAAGTACAGATCTTTACCAAAGCACAAATACTTTAACAAGGCCCATATCAAGATAGGAACGTTTTCTACAAGGCTGGTACAAAACCTTGAACTGAGTGGGAGTCTAACCTTCCCTAGAACATTGCTGTCCACTGCATTTTGTAATTCTGTCCTCGGGTTAACAAATATCCAGCGTTGGAGCTTCAGCAGCCGGCAACAAGGGAGGTGCACAAATTTTGACTAGCTTGGCAAGTGGCTGGCTACTATCTGAGACTGTGGGATCCCTGACTAACTATGCATACTGTCAACATAACTATGTACTATCCATCACAATGAGCATTAACTCAAACCTAGTGACTAACACATACTGTACTGTCAAACATAGGGAGCATTCACTTCACACCTGGTGACTAACTATGTATACTGTCAAACATACAGAGCATTAATTCAATCCTGGTGACTAACAAGCATATAGAGCATTAATTAAAACCTGGTGACCATCTATGTACTAACATACAGAGTCTTAATTGACTAACTATTTAATGTATACTGCTTAACATACAGAGCATTTATTCAAACATGTTACAAACTGATATCGTTTACAGCAGAAAGTGGATTGATGCATTTTAACTGCAAGAGGGAACATATTGAGGAGACTTCAGGTCAGAAAATCAAAGGGTGTTGGTTAAAATAAATTATACCATGAAATTATATATATATATATATATATATATATATATGTGCAGAATATTTTTTTTTTACCTTCAGCATGACACAACATCTAAATGGGTTCATCCAAATGTAGCCAACCTGCAGAAGCCCTGGCCTAGATGAAGCCAGTAGTATGTTCATTGAATGTCAGCTGTAGTGTACCTGTCAGTCTGGTTGTTACGAAGTGCAGTGATGCACTTCCCCAGAATGAATAGAGAGTTGTTGATGTTCCCTGCCTCTTTCAGTCTCTCTCCAAAGGTCTTCGCTTTGTTACATCGTTCAGTGCCAGCTAGATCACACATCGAGAACCTGAAAAACACAAGACTGTATTAACAGATCATCTGTGTGTCTTGACCTGAGCCCACTTCATAGCAAGCCCACAAAATGTTCCTAAATTCAGTACTAGAGACTGCACGAGACCCTTTCTGTGAAATTCACGGCCCGGCCCCATTACCCGTTTGCTCTGCCTGCAACCTTGCAGTGCAAAAATATACTATATTTAAAGTTTGTATTCAGTTTTCACTGCAAAATCACTCACTCTGAAATCCTTTCGACTGTGCCACCATCGATCTTCATTAACTTCATGGTAAATATGCTATGACTTAGGACATTTGGATAAAAGGACATCGTATCAGTATTTGCATTCAGTCAATCTTGCATGAGAAAAAAATAAAAAATAAAAAATACTAAAACAAATGATTTACCTTCTGCTAGAGGACTGGTTCATCTTAGTGGATGCAGCACTTCTGTGTTTGTTTCCAAACCGAAGAAGTTTACATGCTTCCTCCATGTTTTGGATGTTGATCCACTTTAGATCTAGAGGAAAGCGAAAACTTTAAAAGATGTCCCGAAATGAAAATCATCAGAAAATGTATGCCGATGAAAATGATGCCTGTACATTGCCTGTCAAATAAAAAAAATAGCAAAAGTAGCAGATCTACAAGCTCAAAGCGCGTCGCGGTTTCGAGCTTGTATATCTGCTACTTTAGATACTTGTGTGACGCTGCAGTATGATCAAGTAGGGCGTTAATTTACTAAAAAACACAAAAAGTTAAAATATGGAGATGGCAGGTTTCTGCCCAACAGCAACGACATAATATACAAATACATACAGATAAAAGAACAAGGGAAGTTAAAGGAGCATTTCACCCCTGGAAGAAACTGCAATCACTCAATGGTAATAGTATTTGTAGTAGATAACAGTAGCACAATTTAAAATTTGCACCCTATGGCCAGAAAAATAATGAAATCTGTGTGTTTGACTAGGGTTTGACTGGACTGCTGCATTACTACAATGACCATAATGCTTTGGTGCACTGCCCCTCCTTGAGGGGAGGGGAGGTTGCATGTGGGTGTGATCTCCAACAACAACATACAAACAGCATGCCAGTGTTGCCATGTCTGCTTATTATAAGCGGCTTCTTTCTAAAATGTAGTTGATATTTGGGCTCGTTTCCAAATGTTTTGATTGTTGTTTAAACCAGTGGTTCTCAAACATGTTCATGTATTTTTCCACAGACCCCCATCTGAAATTATAATTTGTGCCAGGGAGCCCCTAACAAATATGTGTCAAAACTATTCCACATTTTGGACTTTTTCCCCCTCAAGATTTTTTTGTAAATAGCAGATCTACAAGCTCACAATGGGTCGCGAAGCGTTGTGAGCTTGTAGATCGGCAATTTTCAAATATACAATATTTTCAAATATATAATATCCCATGTCTAGGTAAAGTGCTCTTGGCCTAGTTATCTTCTTTTGGGCTTGTTTTCATAGACCTGGTTGCTTATTTCTCTCACAATATCTGGCAACACTGGCTGAAGAACGTGAACCTCGCACACGTTCATCTAGTTACATATATGTCCAAGGATTCGTTAGTGATGTCACATCACTGCCAAATCCTTGGTATCTTTATGCAGTTCTACTTCCGTGTCGCATAGTAGTGACATCACTGTCGAATCCTTGGTATTGTGATCCTAGCCTTTCGCTATGGTGTTTGTTTACCAGCGCCGCCACTCCACGCTGTATTTTCTTTTTTTTTCACGCTTGCGCTTATGAAACACTAAACAGGATTATTATTTCATGTCAACATTCAAGTACAACTATCAGAAGATAACTCAGGTAAAGTAATGCCTCACTCTGCAAGGGGGGTTGCCCGCTGGCCGCAGCTAATGGGAGTGGCCGAGTGGGGAATGAAGGTTGAACAGGTTGAAAGTGTTACGGACACCCCTTGGGGCTGTCTTTGGAGCTGGTCTGACTTGGGGCTGTCTTTGGAGCTGGTCTGACTGAGACGCGTCGAGACAACATGTAGTGCGGAAAGGAATGAGACCAATATCTCGTGACGTAAATAACGTCACGAAATCTTCGAAGATTACTAGATATCTAAAAACACAGATTATACACAAAAAAAAAACAGGATCTTGTTTCTTGAGTCCTAAACTTAATTAAAATAAGATCTGGTTGCAAAATCGGCGAAATGTCCCTTTAAAGTTGAGTTGCCGTGTGTGTACCTCTAACATAGGTGTATCCAGTGCTGTCCTCACATACGCGCAGAGCAGAACGTCTATTGGACTTTGAGAAAGATGGAGGCTGAAGTAGGTCATAGACATACTCATTGTAGATTTCGAAGAATGCGACCCATAAGGCAAACTGGCTGCCATCTGGGTCTATAGGGGTGTTCCCCGACTCCACTAGACAGGAAGGCAGGAAGGCCGAGGGAGGCAGGGGAAGGGAGGAAAAGATAATGTTGTTTATGAGAACAAGGTATGGTAATGCTGTGCAAGTATCCAAGACATTAAAAGGAACACACAGATTTTCAATAAATATTGTTCCCCACTGTCTTTGTGTGATACGTTTTTGTTGTGCAATTGGTTTATTCTCTTCCCTTCAAAAGAAGCATGTAGATTTTAAATGTGAATGTCCAATTCTGTAAAGTGATGCTTCATAATAAATCTTCCTGAGCAGTTAGCGGACCAGTCAAGGCACTAAATTGCCGCCACGGGCTGAACTTGACCCCACAGTGACCTCCCGGCTGAAGTCAACACTCCATTGTCAAACATGGAACAAGTTCGGCCATGGTAGAATTCTCGGCTGGGGAGACATTGCCGTTTGTCCGGCGCAAATGAACAAAATCACAGAGCAGAAAACTGTGACCTTTGACAGTTTACAGAATGTCTTTGAACCATGCAGCCATGCCTGCAGTGATTTCCGTATTCTCTCCACACTGTTAGAACGTGTGGGGAGAAAGAGCTTGTTGTGTTGGCACCCACTGACCAGCTGCCTACCAGTTCAGTTCCACTGATTTCTTTTTTTCTGTCACAGCTTGTGAAATAAACTTGTCAGACAGTAGAGGGTGCTGATACCTCATTCAACTAAAACAGTACATACATACACTACACTACCATACTGTCATGACATCATATAGCTTGTATATCAATAACACTAAGTACTAAGTAAAAAGGGGATTACACAAATCTGAATTGTAAAGTGGTATTTTAAATACACCTATGCATGCCACTGAAAAGGGGTATTTACCAGGTTTAATTAAAATAAAAAGCCATCTAGGCTATTTGACTTGATCATAATGTCCAGCTTCCACTCTCAAGCTCTGAATTATGCTGAATAATATATTCTGCAATAAATAATTCTATATTCATTTACATTTAACATTTATGTTTCTGACCCGAGTCATAATGGAGGCTAGCATCGATGCTATGCCTTCATGTCTGTCCGATTACTTTTGTAATAGTGCCCTCCAGTTGTAGTAAAATGAAACTACAGACATGTCACATTAAATGTGACATGTCTGTAGTCTGTCTGTATTGCAGACACATTTTGTCTGCAATCGATATGCAAGGATAATGGAAGAATAGGAGGCAAACGATAGCCTAAATTTACACTTTTATGAAAATAAATGTCTCAGTCCAGTGTAGCAGAGTGGACTGGTAAGAAATCCATAGTGGTTTGAGATGCCACGGTGTCAGTTTGCTTGCCACTAGTTGCGGGTGCCTGACACAGTGCCCTGGCTGCCAGCCTCATCCTTCGCTCTCTCCGACAGGTCCTCGTACAAGACCACATTTCTGATGCGGTCCGGCCATGTGATGACACCGAGTGCCATTCGTAGCAATGTATACGTAGTACAGAGACTAATCCCAACCCTTTCTCAAAGTGATCTGATGTACGAGATTAACTATAGCCAGTACGCAGATGTAACCATCAAACTACATGTTTACGGCCTAGTTCATATGACAAATACCAGCCATGTCAACCAGAGGCCCTTTTGCCTGATTTATACTTGTAGATCGGCTATCTTCGGTGTGAGACACAAAGTATAAATATCAAAACCGCCAAAAAAGAGCACCTGTCTGCAATTTGTAACTGCCCCTAGAAAAGTCCTCTAAGCTTAACACCAGATATGTCCCCCCCCCCCCCTCCAACTGTACATTTGCTACTAGTGTTGATGAGGTCTTGTTTATTATTGTATGACTTTAAATGTCTCGGTGAATTGAATACACAGGACCACAATGGAAACAAGCCCTGGCCTAGGGCCTTTTGTGTTATCCTTTTTGCAATCATTGTAAAATCGTACCACTGTACTATTTGCAAGTATTCAATCAATCAGGCTTTACATCACCTCTGTGGCTGTAACTCTGGGGAAAAGTCTATTGCGGTTACCGGTTTGATGGGGAAAAGTGTATTGCTGTTACCTGTTTGATCAGAAGAAGCAGACAGACTGGTGATCGAGGATGACGAGGAGGAACGTGACCGCTTTGAGGAACGTATTGAGGTAGTACTACTTTTACGCTTAAGTTCACTCTCCTAAAGAAAAGGTTGGACAGAGAAAGAGAGCAGACCTGTGTACCATGGCCTCTCACGTGGCCCGATAAAAACATGGAATGAGTGGATATTGGAAATCATCTTGCCTCTTTGAGTATGGAAGCCTTGGTGATCTTCTCCTGTTTGACCTGGTCAGAGCCCAGTTTCTGGGCATCGCTCCCACGGTATGGCTTCAGGTCCATCCCCTCATACTGGCGCCCTCTGATGTGCTGGAAGATGGCACTGAGCGCACGTGGCAGCAATCCAGGCTCTTTTGCGCTTCCTGACGTACATTTCACATACACAAGTGACATTAACCCATTAAAACCAGGAAAGAATCTGTGTGTCGTGTTAGATTTTAGCGTTGGCTATTCAAAAATAAATTCATGCGACGCTGCGAGCTTGTACATCTGCCATTTTTGAAAATCTTTAAAGTGTGAGAACCACTGATCTAGATGGCATTTGTAGTATTGGCCTCAGGTCTTAATGGGTTAATTTAAGTCCCAAAAATGTATTCCAAGACACTTCAGCCAAATTCTGATTCTGATAATTAATTTTTCTTAATTTTTCATCAGAGAGTTGTTCCATTGCCACAATGTTTGATTATTTTTGTTAACAGAAGGCCAGACAGAACAGAGTGTTAAAAGTAATACAATGCAGGTCCACAAATAACGATTTTTAGCAGCCTCTGCTGGTCATTACCGTCACTGCAGGCCGTTCGTTTATTCCTGCGTTACCCAGAATTCCATTTGTTTTCACCGGAAGCGTTTAAAAAAGCGTTCTTTTAATTGTTTTATACTATCTGTGGATCGTTTCTCTTAGCCAGTGGAGCTTTAGTTACCATGAGCTGTGTTTTATTTTTCTGTTGTTTTTCGATCTTCAAATCCTACAATCTCTTAAAAACAGCGTGAGATTCCTTTTTGTTATTAGCGCGGTAGTTCCTGGCCAAACAGGAAACCGGTGCGGCAGTTCCTGGCCAAACAGGAAACCGGTGCATTTCCGTTTTCCGGCCGGATGACGGCATTTTCGCGGGAATGACTAACCTAGCCACCGTTTCGGGGGTGAAATTCATGGAGTGGGTGTTGTGAAACATTGCCACTCACAAAAGATATACAATTTAACTTTAGTTTTGTTGAAAAAGTTACCTAGTATTACTTTAAGAGTCAGAAAAATATACTGATTAACATGCTGTTCAAAACACACCTCAGGAGAGAGTAGTAGTAAGTACACCAGGGCTTTTCAGCATTTAGCATCAACAAGAAATAATTACTCACCCCGATTAACTTGGATCTAATGGGGCTAAATTATTCAAAGTCTTACCCTGAACAGTGTAGGTTTTTCCGGAGCTGGTCACACCGTAGTTGAATATCAAGGCGTTCTGCCCGTCCAGGTAATCAGACACATGACTCTTAATGCTGCCCTCATAGAGGTCAGCTTGCTGTGTCTCAGGTCCAAAGATCTAAAAAGGCAGGACAGGAAATTTCTAAACTCTACACTACATCATCTTCATCATATTAACCACTTTCAACCTGGTTTTCCTATTTTTGGCAGGTCATAACGGAAAAACAAAACAAAACTTGTAGATCTGCCATTGTTCTTCATCGTATGATAAATTATACAATGGGTGTGCATCGTTTCATCAAGTCTACTAGTCTTGTTCTTGTTCTGTAATTTCATAGATCTGAAATTACTTCAGGTTACAAAAACATGCTGGTTTAAGTCCATGTTGTCCTCACCTGAGAGAAGGTGAATTTGTGGAGCGGAGCGCCAACGCCCCTTTCACTGCACTTCTTGGTGGCAGAGCCCTTAGGTGCATGCAACACCACAGTCTGACTGTCCTCAGTCACCACACAGCTCTGAAAGAAATATCAGAAATTACAAATATCAAAAAAAATTATCATGTGGTCGTTTAAAGTGGATCTTGGACTTCATTTGGCCAGCCAGTCATCTGCAACGTTAGGACTCTTAGGAAGTTTGGGCAAGTTTTCAGTCCAATCAGCTCAATTGGATTTCCATTATTATTATAAATTGAAGTCAAAATATTTTTTAAACGTATAACTCTGACCTCCGGTGAGTTAAAAATGGGTTAAAATGTTCATCCAATCAGGAGAGAGAACCCCACAAAGTTTATTTATCAGCTTGTATTCCAATTGTGACTACTAATTTGTTTCATCACTTACACGTTCACTTGCTTATCCTGCATGCGTTCTCTCTCTCCTATTTGGATGAACTTAGCATCCCGACCTGAAAATGCATTTTCTTTACCAAAGAGCTGGAGAGATGGGGTGACCCCTGTTACTGAACACTCTGCTATATCAATGGTTATTATTTGAATTCTGCTATGGAACTATTTAACATTTGTTAAACAAAAATCACTTACTGCACCTTTAAATGAACACTGAAGATTCTACTGTAAATCGTCTGTCGGGTGGAAACCTCATTATGTCCAAAACTGTTACTTTTCAGGATTCAAAAGCATCAAAAGTATCGGATCTACAAGCTCAAAACTTTGAGCTTGCGGATCGGATACTTTTGTGCGATGCAGTAGTATGATCAAGTAGGGCCTTCATTTATGAAAAAACACAAAAAGTTAAAATATGGAGATAAGAGGTTTCTGCCCGACAGCAATGATATTTCACCTGATCCTCATTGTCAGCGAGCTCCTCCTTGGAGAAGGGTCGAACTCTCAGGTAGACAGTCAGGTTCTGCTGTTCAGCTTCACCCAGCGTTTCACCCTAACAAAACAAGAGTTCAAACATCATTCTGCTGTTCAACACATACTGTATCTTCACCCAAAACAAGACAATCATCATAATGTGGCTTACAACATCAACACTTGAGTCCTTATTCAAATCAAGTTGAAGGATTCAAACCATAATTGGCGAAAGGATCAAAGATTCCCTTAGTGACCTCGGAACAGTGGGCACCTGGTATTTCTGGGCACCAAAACCAACTGGGGCTTTGTGTGTGAAGTCTCAACCAGTTAAACGCTCTAGTCTTAGTGAAACAAACTTGAGTTACAACTGTACTCAGACCACCGAGCCGACCGAGTACAGTTGGGGCCAGTCGGACCAAATGACATATGGCACCCGACTCCCAACCCAAAACTAACCTAAAAGAAGTCCTGTTCTCAAAATACAAGTGGACATAGCTTTAAACTCCCTGAACATCTTGATAGTAGAATCCTCTGCCCCCACCTTTCTCTGTGTACACACACACACACACACACACACACACACACACACACACACACACACACACACACACACACACCTGAGCTTTATCCCAATTTTTTGTATAGTATTTGTGTTGCATTGTAACGTATTATATGCATTACTGAAGAATTGAGTACAATGGACCACAATGGAAACGACCTTTTGACTGTACTACCTGTACTGTGAATAATCTTGTTAAAGTAATCAATCTATCATAAAGTACGATCAAGTCCAGGATTTTAAAAAGGTGCCCAGTGTTCTGGATTACTCGGCCCCTCCGGTGTCCACTGGAAAAATAACAAGGTGCCCAGTGTTCTCACGGTTTCACTATTCCGATAACCATTCCCTTGACCCCTTGGGCAGTCCTCAATGCAACCTGCTCTTTCAAGCGTCATACAGGTCGTACACAAAAGTACAGATCCATGTGTCAGTATTTGACCAGTGGAGTTTATAGGGCCACCAGTAAAAAAAATACTTATGGAAACTATTTAATAAGACATATTCATAACATTCTTGGTTGGTTATCATAGTGCGTTAGAAACTATATTTAAATAAAGAATACAGATTCCAAGAGACCAGTGGTGGAAAGTAACAAAGTACATGTACTAAAGTACTGTACTTAAGTACAATTTTGAGATATTTTCAATTTTCAGTAGCCTACTTTTACTTCGATTCCACTACATCTCAGAGGCAAATATTGTACTTTTACTCCACTACAATTATTGGACAACTTTAGTTAGTAGTTGCTTTGTAGATTTGAAACATTATTACAAAACATACATTAACCACTTCAGCCCTATATAGACATCGGCTATTTTCAAATGATTTTATACATTTTGAAAACATGAAATAGAAGATTTCTGCATAATGAGTACTTTTACTTTTGATACTTTAAGTAAATGTTTTGATGCCAATGCTTGTACTTGTAGATTGTAGATTTGTACTTGTAACAGTGTATTTCTGCATTGCAGTATTGATACTATTACTTAAGTAACAAATGTGAGTAGCCTACTTCCTCCACCACTGCAAGAGACTGATGAACATACCTGCATTGAAATGCTGCTGGCTGGTCCATCATTGGATTGTATTGCATCAGTGTTGTGTTCAATGGTCAAATCAATTATGTCCATGTCCATCTCTACATAAATATACAACTAAAGACAATGTTAAAACAGATCTGTATGCTTAACAGTGAGTTGTGCTGACTGACACCACTGAAAGCCAACTGCAGTCTGCAAATGAAGACTAATGGAAAGCAGGTGATAAGTCAACAAATCAGGAACAACCAATCAGCAAAGAACCAATCAGCCTGAAGAGGAGGCTAAAACCAGTGGTTCTCTAAAGTGGGGTCCAGGGACCCTCAGGGTTCCTTGATGGGGTTCCAAATGGACCCTTGGAGATCTGTATCTCCGAGAGTGTCCAAATCTTGATCCATTCGTAGACTCAGAGTTATGGGGAGCATTGAAATTAAAACGTTTGAGAACCACTGAACCAAACAAGTATCTCTAGCACAACCTGGAGATCATCATTTAATATGTACAGCCAGTTGGTACTGATAATGTTCTGTCAAACTAAAGTGACATAAATTCTTAAAATACTCTTTTACCAAATGAAATGTTATTACACATTTTTAAAGCATCTCAAATAGCTTTGTTTTGTATGTCGTTTTGTCATAATTTCATGAAAATAGTAATCTTCCTACATTGATGTTGCTTACATATCCGGCTCTCCAGCTCAAGTGGATGCTTGGGTCATAGTCGGATGTATTTTGTTCTCTGGGCCCATTTCAAGGCTTTTCATATTTTTTTAAAGGAAGGCCTATGCACACCTCAAAGGTTAGTGACAGGTGTGTAGGACAACCAGGAAGGTCCAAATGTTCAGAAAGGGATCTATGATATCAAATAACAATGTCCATTGATAGGCCAGTGAGGGCTCTGGCAAATTGCACATTGGTGAAGAAAGATATTGGTAAGAAATGTTGCAGATGGCTAAAGAAGTTGGCATAATTGGTAAAAATTTGATATTGTAGTGGCAGCAGTCATTTGCACACCAGTATGCCACAGATACATGTGATCACTTCGTTTCATTGTGATCCTTGACCCTCAAATAGGTCTAGACACTAGTGATGAGCGGGCCGACCCGTAACCCGCGGGTCAACCCGCGGCGTGGGTGGTCGAGTCAGGATTTCATAGGCAATTATGCGGGCTGCGGGTGAGCGGGTCAGCCGCTCACACAAAAAAAAAATATAAACTATTTTGAACAACATTGTTTATTTAGCCCATGACAATGTTGTGCTACTGTAGACATTTAAAGCGACTTTGGGTACTTAAAAGAGCGCTATATAATATATATATATTCCCGTCGCGGGGCGGGTTGAGCCATAGATTTATATATGGGTTCGCGGGTTGGGGCGGGGCGGGTCATGAAAAAACCCGACCCGCACATCACTACTAGACACCCTAAGTTCAGTAAAGTGCAATACTGGCTGACTTGGTGAATAGATTCCCAGTCTACAGCAACTCCCAGTGCCATTCTGCTTTATATAAATGGTTGACATCACCTCACCATGAACTGCTTCTCCAAATGCAAAGTTTCACTGTATACAGTTTAACTTCAGCATTTTGTACAGAAGTAGACCAAAAATAAAAAGTAGCAAATGCCATAAGGTAGAAATTATGGATTTTGTAATTACACCCACACAAGATTACCCTATACGTTTGTCCTATTGCAAAAATGCCATCATAGCCAATTGACATTAAAATGAGCCACTCAAAACAATACAGGGCTGCAACCACATACAAATTCAATATTTGCATGAGATCAGCAGTGACATTGCAATTGTAAAATGCTCATCTTAGTATCATCTTGCCTTCATGTGTACTTCAAAGTTACACAATGAGACTAATTTTACATTACTTTTCTTAATCAAATTCACCAAGCCACAACACATTGCTCTTGATTATGACAGTTGTACTAGACTAGAGCACTGTTCTCAAAGTCAGGCGTGGTTGTACATCTGCAATGTTGGGGGGGGGGGGGGGGGGGGAGTATTGCATGAAAACTGTAAAATACTGGAAAATGATGAATCATTTTTGAATAAATCTTTGGGGGTCCATGGCACAAAACATGAGGCTTAATAGTCAAGGAATCTGCCAGACACATGACACCACCATCTTATTTCTCTGCCTTTATTTGAACATTAGACAGGCTGGAACGTCAGGTTGGTTTATGCATCAGCGATGGTGACCTCAACCTCTACACCAGGCTCAATGCTGATGGAGGTGATCTGTTTGACAATCTCGGACGGGCTGTGCAGATCAATCAGCCGCTTGTGAATCCGCATCTGGAAGCGATCCCAGGTCTTAGACCCCTCACCACAGGGGGTCTTCCTGGTGGTAATGCGCAGAGTCTAGGAAAGGAGGGACACAGGGAAACAGGCGTTAGCCAACGTTGACAAAAATGACAAGCGCTTTCACCTGTGTGAGACTTACAAAATGCCCACACATTTAAGTTCAGATGAAACATAGCTGCAATCTGGGACTTAAAAATATTTTGATCAATTTGTATTGCAAAAGTGTTAATACAAAATAACCATTACATCTGCAGTGGTTGGAGGTGGTCTCTCACTGAGACATTTAGTTAGTCAGAGTACGACACCTGCTGGTTGACAAGTAGTACTACCTTATGTACCTCATGGTAAAGAGGCAGAAATGTTGTCTTTTATGCACAGGGTTTGATTCTAGGACATCAAAGTTACAGATGCAGCTTTAACATGGAGAATCACACGTCTTTTAAATTTTTTGGTGTAAACGCCACCATAGCACCAAGCATGGCAATGCCATCTAATCCAAGGTTAGAGTTTTGCGATTTCCACACATGCCAAGGAAGCTTCAATTAGATCTATTCTCTACCTGATCGACCACACACTGGTTTTGCTTACATACACAAGCAAGCGCTTTGAATTAATTCATTAGGTTTATTGCAAAGGAAAGGGCCAAATTGAAAATGTGTTTTAGTGTCAATACGGTACAAATTAAATACCATCAATGGCAGTAAACCAAATGGTCTACCTTGGGACTGCCTTTAGACATGAAGCATTCACATAGCATTCTTCCTTTAACCACCCGTGTCTTTTCTGACCAGGTCAGGTGATATGCATATTTTCATAATCAGTATATCTGATCCTAAATACTTCAATAATTCCTGCATATTTTCATACTCAGTATATCTGAACTTCAATGATTCCATTTGGGAAGTATGCATAAGTATCAGTCAAGCTATACATAAGAGCAGTGATCCTCAACCTTTTTCATTTAAAGTACATCCATAACTCTTGAGGGCACATATGGACAGGGTCCCTTTTGTTGCAGTTGTACACCAAATTAAAGACCCATAAGGGTCCACACTTTGAGAACCAAAATAAGGCAGTTGATCAAAACTCAGGTTGGTTGAATGAATATTTTATTAACAGTTTGCAAAGACAAGCACAGGGAAGTACAGTTCAATACAAGGTCTGTTATGAGGATTTAAACAGAGGGGTCCATTGGGGTCCTTTGTATTCAATTCGCCACAAAATGTACACAGAATGCACATGCAAGACCAGTTTACAGGACTTCCATTAAATCATGTTATTAGCAATGTAACTATTGCACATGTACATTAATTTGTAGCTGCTGCAACCGGTGCAGTGATGAGCTTTAATGACTTGCATCCGATAGTAAAATCTCTCAAATTAAATCTGTGTCAATGAGAAGCCAATTTACTTCCATTCGTTTACTAGCTGAATGGACCATTTATATAGATTCTGTAGGAATGTGGTTGTGCAATCCCTGCTGTGACTGGCACGCAAATTGGCTTCACACAATTATTTGCTTTTCTTTTTAAATACATCTAACAGCAATTATGCATGTCCAGAATTGTAACCATTTTAAACTAATTTTCAAAACTTAATAGCTGCTCTATAAGCTCACGTGTGAAATAGGGCTGTGGTTAAATAGGTTGCATTATAACATTTTGCACTACACGTCACCTGTAGTCTCCAAAATTGGGACCAGACCGAAAAACACCCAAATACAACATTTTCAGTTGATTGCAACTTTACATACAGCCAGTAACCAATATATTCCAGTACCTTGGTTGGCATGCGGACTGGTCCCTTGACCTTGAGACTCTTCTCCTTGGCACCACGGATCAAGTCTGCGCAGACTAAAAAATAAAAAAGTGAAATGTTAACAAAAGACCAATACCAAGTTGCGGGTGCAGTAGATTTGACATCTGGCTCAGAATAGCGTATTCAGATATCAGGGTTAATCATATTATAATTTTTATCCTCACAGTCCAGATCAAGATTCCCAGCAGTTACCCCCCCCCTCCCCCCAAATGACAATGTAAAGATGAGTTACCCTTCTCCAGAGATTTCACATTGCGGCTGGTCAAAGTGATGCGGATGCGGTGAATGGCCACCTCGGTCTCCACAGGTGCCTTACCAGAGTCCTTGAAAGCCTGAAGGAAGAAATGAAAGCAACAATTAATCCATCAGGCTTAATCAATTTATGTCTCCATTATGACAAGTTTTAAGTTAACAAGGAAGTGGATAGGAGTCTAGATCTTCGAAAAATCATATCTCCTTGGTCTTTGGGTAAAAAAAAAGGGGGAAAAAATGTCAGATTTTTTTTTTGAAAGATCAAGTTAACTTGATCTTGGCAATCAAGTGATGGATTTGAAAGATCAAGTTGATCTTGGCAATAAAGGTGTTAAGATCCGAGGCAAGCGTGGTTACCTCTGCCAAATACGGGGTCAAATATTGGGTCTGCGGCCAAATACATATCATTTTGGGGGTCCTTGACATGAAAAAGGTTTGAGAACCACTGAATCACATACTCAATTCATGGAGCTGTGCGTTAAGCTCAGGACTTCCGTTAAAATCAGGTGTTCAGAAACACGGGAAAATGGAAGATCATCATCGCTCGACTAGGCTGACGTTATCTTTAATATTATTAAAGCAACATACGCTTTTTCAAAAGGAAAGAAAATCGAAAAATCGCTGACAGTGGGTGCACGCAGCCAGAAATAAGTCTGGCAGTGAAAGAGTTAATGTAAAATTGGCTATTTGGTCCAAAGTTGAAAAACAAAATATTTGGAAAACGGTCAGTTAGTAATGTGATGCACATTGTAAAGCAGTCTCGGGTTAAGGCGCCATTAACACCTACTGGCAAATACACTTAAAACACGCAACTAGGGAGAAGACAATTGGCTGAAAAGTGTTCGAACAATAAGAGCTCTTCAGTTCAAACATGTGATTCTACGAGTCGTTCCTAAAAACAAATCATCACTAACACGGAGCAGCAGCACGTGTGTTTGACAGGCTAACCTGTTAGCAAAGTGTCTCTGATCACATAGATAAAAGCCCAATTTCAATAAAATAGAGACCAGACTCCAAACCACTTTGCCCTGAAATGATTAAAAAGTACAATTAACCATATAAGCTCCATTCTGTACTAAGTATAAAACATAACTCTACTTACAAAGTTCACGCTAGCAAAGACATTACGAAAATAGCACAAGCTAGCTGCTAGCTTGTGCCATTTTTGCTGAGGAAAAAAAATACTTTCCGCCTCTAATCAACGACGTTCCCCCCAAAACGACGGCCATTTGAACATGTTTATGTTGTTGTTTAAGAGACACAATGGAAACCTACCATGGCTTTTTAATCCCTGACCGACTTATTCGGTAGATAAACGAACAGCGGTGAGTCAGGAACGTGTCGTTGCGACGAAGCTTCTTGACGGAAAGACAGAAGAGAGGTCTGCGCTTTTTATATATACCACCAGTGTTGCCATGTCCGCTGTTTATAAGCGACCAATGGTGTAAAGTGGCCAAGTACATTTACTCAGTCAAGTGCTGTACCTTACTTTACTGGAGTATTTCCAATTTTCTATACCTTCATTTCTACTCCTCTACATCTCAGAGGCAAATATTGTACTTTTACTGGACCACTACTTTTATTTGAAAACTTTAGTTACTAGTTACTTTGTAGATTTGAATTATTATTACAAAACATACATTAACCACTTCAACCCTATTTAAACGTTGGCTATTACTACGTTTCTTTTGGGCTTGTGTTTTCGTAAACCCGGCCTACTTGTTTCTCTCGCAAAATCTGGCAACACTGATGCCAAACATCCGGGGCCTTGAAGGACGATTCGTACTTCGTCGCACGACGGTGTCGCGCGTCAAAGATAGCCAACCTACAAGCTCACACCAAGTGGCATCTGCGACGCGGTTAGAGCTTGTAGATCTGCTATTTTTGGCGCTCGACACCGTCGTACAACTGAACATACATTATGCTTCACTCTTCTTCTCGTTTGGGGGGAACGGGGGAGGTGATAAACAGCGCCATCTAGCTGCAAAGAAGCGGCCACGCCAAGCAAGCAGGCAGTTTCACTTTATTTGATAATCACCAGAAGTACTCACGTGTTTTACTTAAGTAAAAGTATCAATACTGCAATGTAGAAATTCTCTGTTACAAGTACAATTCCAGTATCTCGAGTTTCGAATTGCAGCCACCTGTTGGTACTCTTTTAGAGCGGTTTTGAAGGAGAGTAGGGTTTTACACTCCTTCATGGCTTTTGGTAGGGCATTCCAAATTTGTGTGGCATAGCAGGACCCCAAACAGCAATTGTCTCATTTATTTCATATCCGTTTGATTGGTTGATTGATTGAATATTTTATTAGGCTTTTAAAACAGCACAGTTTCATTTAAAATACTTAAAAAGTCTGTTCTTGCGGTCTTGTTTCCATTGAGGTCCTTGGTATTCAATTCATAGTATGTAGTGGCACCAACAGTTCAAATATCAACACAAAAATACAGAAAAAAATAACACTATATGTACAAACAACAAAAAAAGTAGAAAAATAATAATACTATATGTAACATACATATATACTATATGTCCGTGACAGAAGACAAGCTGAGCCAGTTGATTCGCCTTATCGTATGCAGGCCGTTTGTGATCTGCTCCCTGAAACACTAGTTTGTGTCGTCTTGGAGACAACATGGGAAGTCTACCATAGGCACTGCTACCTGAACTTTACATCAAATCAATTGAAAAACTCAACAAGTGCTACTTCAGACCAGCCCTCTGCAATAAAGCAGTTGTCTCCTCGAAAGCGGCAGCATGTTCTCTCTTTCCTAAACAATGCATTTTCTGTGACATATTTGAAATAAAAGAGGACTATCAAGTTTCAAACATGGAAGCACAAAGGCTGAGGCTTTTGAAAAAAGCTGATTGCCGGCGCCCTGGTGGCGCAGTGGTAAAGTCCCTGCCCACCACCACGGCCGGTTGTGGGTTCGAGTCTTCGAATCCACCATGGTGCATCCGGCAACAGGGCCACACAGAGATCCGGCCAGCCACCATACACACGAAGCGCTGTGCACGTCTTTGTTTGACAGCCAGGACTACATAGTGCGGAACAGCTGCTGGCAATGCTCAGTGAATGCTCTGAATATCATGAGCAACTGGTCAAAGCAGCAGCTATGGGCCAGGGGTTTGACCCGCATCTGTTTGCCCTGGCTGCGATACCTGGCCAACTCAAACTCCACGCGCCAGGCGTGTAAGTTGTTTAGGGCAGTGGTTCCTCAACCTTTTCAGGCCGCGACCCCTCAAAATAATCATATGACCCCCCCACCCTGACAAGCACTTGGAATTGCAGGAGTTGAGGAATTACATTTAGTTTGACTCGGTTCCCACAGATACAAAAAAATTAAAATAGCAGATCTACAAGCTCACAACGCCTTACAACTTCGAGATGGCAAGCCGTGGTGGATGGATTTAGATGATCACGTTTCGAATTTGCTCATACAGTAGAGTAGACATTGAGTGATGATCCACAAAATAACTTGCTTTGAGATTCTAACAGAGTTATGTTTTTGACTGTGAAACACCCTTGGGTATCTGATAAATGAAAGGAAAGCCATATATGTAATGTCTATTTCATTTTTAAACACATATCAAAACATTGAAAGGTTACGTTGTGTCAAAATGCACACATATTTTGAGTAACTTTAACAGATTATCTCGGGTTTCTGTTTATTGTAAGCAACTCAAAGAAATGCTTTAGTTTAGGGAACTTCTGATCATCCATTGTGAAGATTGTATCCAAAGGTTTGAATTTTTTTTTACCTTAAGGCTCTGAAATTGGTATCAAAGTGATAGTGGAAAAACTAAATGACAATTTAAGTCGTGCATAGTTAATCACCAGTGTAGAAATGCCATATCCTATTTCTACACAGATTCCCCAAATACTCTAAGTTACTAAGTTCTCCTTTAACTGGTGCACTGGAGGTAGACAATTGGATTGTTATGTATACAATAGGAGATCCAAATGACAAAAATAAATGAACCAACAATTTAAGTATGAACATGTTTTAATGAAATCTCATATTTTAAAACACTATAGATTGCTGCATTTCAAAATGATTCTAAAAAAAACAATTCACACTGATAAAATAGTATAGATCATGACATTAAATGACAACGACAAATGAAAACAAACTAACTAAAACAGTTTGGAATGGCTTAACATAAAATGAAAACAAACTAAAATAGTTTAGAATGGCCTGACAAAAACAAACATTTTTAATAGGTTCAGTTTACAATGTCACACAACATAGGGCATCGTTGATGTGGGTGAGATGCTTCTCTGAAACCTGTCCAGCTTCAGTACACAACTACACAGTTGTATACCAAATGGACCCTTATGGACCCTTACCCGTTATTTAACTCAGAGAGAGTGTACAAATGTTAACCAAATGGATCCCTTTGCACACCATCAGAGTTCACACTCATGATTCTACAGTGATTGCAGGAGTTTCCAGTCGTTTTTGCTCGGGGGATTGCACTTTCTCAAGCTGCACCAGCACGTCCTGAGCACTCGGCCTGGAGCGTGCCTCTCCGCTCCAACACTGGCACAGCATGCCCCTGCAGACCACCCCCTGCTGGGTCTGGAAGAATGGCACTTCTTTGACCGACGGCCTCAGATCGTAAGCCACCACCGCGTACATGACGTACTCCCTCTCTGCCCCCGTGTAGGGCTGCTCTCTGGTCACCAGCTGCCACAGGATGATGGCAAACGAGTAGATGTCCGCCTTGCACGACACGCCTTCCCCCTTCAGCAACTCGGGCGCCCTGTGCGTGGGAGTGGGCACCTCAATGTGAAATTGGCTATTTAGTAAAGAATAAATACATAATGTACTTGAACACAAGATTTGAACATGCACGGTACATCATTATCAGACCTAAATTTACCCTTCAACTTATTGTTTAATGCCGTAATGAGAATGACTGGCTGTGGCTAGTGTCCACAAGTTGTAGAGCGATTTGTAGCAATTGTTGGAATATTAGGCTTTAAATGTCAAATGTTCAAGCATGATGTTCAAATCATGTATACTCTACCTTATTTCAGACCATTTCCAAAAGCACACATTTATTCTTAATTTCTTACATTTTGGAAAGAAATAGCCAATTTATCATTGATGTGACCAGACTTCTCAGGTGCCCACTCACTCTTCCAGTTACCTGTGCGAGTATGTGCCTCCTATCTGACTCAACTGGGGCCTCATCACCTCCGACACGTCGCCATCAACACCTCTGGGACCATCCAGTTTCAGAGAACACCCGAAGTCCACCAGCTTGCACACGTCCTTGTTGGACACCAGAACGTTGGCCGGCTTCAAGTCCAGATGCACGATCCCGTGGGAGTGGAGGAAGCAGAGGCCGCGGATGATTTGGCTGGAGTACCTGCACCACCTGCAGTGGTGGACAAAGTATTTATACTCATGTAAATATACTAAAGTATTCAAAAAGTACAAATTACCAATGGACTGTTGAAAATTTAGAACATCTGACATCACAAAAAAAATAAAGAAAAAGGGAAAATAGAGCTACAAGGTCACAACACATCCCAGTGTGACACGTTGTGAGTTTGTAGACAGGCTATTGTCACTATATTTGAAACAGGGCGTAGGTTCATATAAAAAAATAATAGTTCATCCATGACGGTCATGACAGATCGGTCTTGGATCCATGGCTAAGTTGTAGGCCTGTCTGGTGTTGCATGCCGTAAATAGCAGATCTACAAGCTCACAACGCGTCTCATTCCTGACAAGTTGCGGGCTTGTAGATCTGCCATTTACTGAGCACACAACTAAGCTATAACTGAGGCTTTAGGTACTGTCCCACAGTGGTGTGTTCTAGGTTTCTATATATTCTAGGGATACGATAATCATTCCCTGCACGAAATGCGCGTGGTTGTGGAGATACACTAGCGCGTTTTCAATGGATGAAAATGGTTAGTGGAGGGCTACGTTTGGCTACGAAAATGTTCTGCAGGTCACACTACGTATATAGCGTAACACGGTAGAACACACCACTGCTGTCCCATCATTGAACCACCTGTCCGCGCCCAGTGAGTCGTCCGCGCAGCCGTAGATGACACGGTGCAGGGTCCGGTCACCAACGTACTCCATAACGATGGTGCCGACGTTGTCCCGGTACTCGGCGGTGTCCGGTGCACACGTCGTCGCCGCGATGAAGCGCACCACGTTCTCGTGGCGCAGGTGCGCCGCGTTCAGCTCGGCCCAGAAGCTCTGCCGGGACGCCAGCTTGTTCTTGGCCAACTTCTTCACCTTCCAGGGTTCAAACACATTTTTAACAATGAATTTTAAAAACTTTTCCATAACTTTTCCAAAGTATTTCATCTCATTCCCAGGCCTATAGCAATCATACGGTGCAATAATGAGGCTCTTACACCGGTGTTCTTTCAATGCACCAAGACAAACTCGAGAAAAGGTGTCACGTGACAAAAATAACAGATCTACAAGCTAATAACGTATCACGGTGAAATGTGTCGTATTCAATTTCACGCAATGCTAGACATGTTTTGAGACATGAACAAAATCAATAGCCAAATGTTTTGGAAAATGTTTGGATATAATTTACATAGTGTTTGGCTGCCAAAAAACACAAATTATATCCAAACATTTTCCAAAACATTCGATTCATTCCAAACCTTTTCCAGGCCTTGAAAAAGTTTTTTTTAATTCAAAATATTTCCAGGAATTGTCTCTAACATGCACCGCAGCCATATTGTAAAGACCTTACCAGGTGTTACCAATGATACTAATTAAGGTGCTGATATTGTGCATGTTGGCTCACTGGAAACACTCTGCTAACACCAGTGATTCTCAAAGTGTGGCCCAGGGACCCTCATGGTTCGTTGAGGGGGTTCCAAAATGCCCCCTAAGAGTGTGTAACACTGAGTGTACAAATCGGGTCCATTTGGTTCCATTTGTACATTATCAGAGTTATAGGGGTCCTTGAAATTAAAAGTTTTGAGAACCACTGTGACTGTGCTACACGAGCCTTCATTAGAATCATTAGTAACACCTGTGAAATGTGAAGGAATAAGAAGAGGCCCAATTTCCTTCCTGTATGGCTGCTGTGCATAGAGCCGAACCCTGACCTTCTTCACGGCCACGGCCTCGCCAAAGTACTCCGCCTTGTAGACGCAGCCGAAGCCCCCGGACGCCACTGGCTCCATGTGTCGCAGCTCCTTCCAGAAGATGACGCTCGACCAGCCACGTTTGACGGCGGGCTTGTTGTTCGGATGCCTCTGGAAAGCAGGCACTTGCAGGTTGCACCCGTAGCGTGTCGTGGGTTCTTTAGACAGTGGACTGCTGCACGGACCCAGGTCTAAAGAGAGGTCCCTTTGCAGGAAACGATTGATGGGGATGGGAGACGGCATTATTGCTACAAACAGACAGACTGCAGCTCTCATGAGCAGCAGCAACCTTTCAGGCTCCATGCACAGCAGCCATATTAGAAAGAAATTGGGCCTCTTCCTACTTCCTTCACAGGTGTTACCAATGATACTAATGAAAGCTCTGTTCCATTCTGGTCACACAGAGTCAGGGTGCTGATATTGTGCATGTTGGCTCACTGGAAACGCTCTGCTACACCAGTTTGGTCTCAAAGTGTGGTCCGGGGACCCTCATGGTTCCTTGAGAGGGTTCCTAATAGACCCTTACCGGTGTATAATTCTGAGTGTACAAATGGAATCAAATGGATCCGTAAGGGTCCATTTGTACACACTCCATTTGTACACTCTCAGAGTTATGGGGATCCTTGAAATAAAAGGTTTGAGAACCACTGTGCTACACTAAATGGAACAGAGCCTTCATTAGTATAATTGGTAAAACTTATGAGGGAAGTGGTCCAATTTCTTTCTAATATGGCTGCTGTCTGTGCATAGAGCACCCTGTAGCCATACTTTTTAATTTGGCGCGGGCGAATCAGGTGTCGCTGGCTTCCAGCTTACTTGTAGATCGGTTCTTTTTTGGGGGGCGAGGGGTCACGCCCCTTTGAAGGTCACTTTTTGGGTGTGTCAGGCAGTCACTCACTCAAGCTAGGGCAGTAAAAAGCTAACTATGGTGGAACAAGTGCTCAGATTTATTTATTTAGTAAGTAAGTAAGTAGGCCTAAGTAAGGAAAGGAGCAATGCCACAATATCGAAATACAAGTAAAAGTCCTGGATTGAAATCTTTACTAGGCCCACTGTATGTAAAAGTACATAAGTATTCAATGCTCAGTAGGCTAGTAGGCCATACCAAATGTAAAAAAAACACTCATCATTGTGAAGAATGGCTCATTACTGTAGGCTATATTATTGGAATGTGATTATTAATGCATTCATTTGTTAATCACTTTAATGTTGCAGGTGGGGCTGATTTAATGACTTGATGTGTTGCTGGGTATCTTTAACCTATAACAATAGCTGTCAGTGTACATGTTTTGGATTAATAACCTAACGCTGCAAAGTAACTAGGCCTACCAACTAAAGCTGTCAGATAATAGTGGAGTAAAAAAAATTATACAATATTTGCTCTAGGTGTAGTGGTGTAGAAGTATAGTAGGGCCTATAAAAAATGGAAGTAGGCCTGCTCAAAATTGTAAGTAAATGTACTTGGTTACTTTCCCCCCCACTGACAGATGAATGAATTTATATCAATGACATTGATGAATTATATAGCCTTCACACCAAACATTGTCCAAAACTGTAGTAGACAGCAGCAGGCAGGCAGTCTGTTTGTTTAGATAAGGGAGCCTGTTTGAAGAGGTTGCAATTACTTCTGGTTTGCTAGTTCAATAAAACATGATGCGTTTACACAGCATTGTAAATAGTGTTTCTGCTACTGTAGCCTACCTCCATCTGAAATAACTGGGGCTTCCATTATGTCTAGGTACAAGCATGCATGCTGGGATAAAGAAGTCCCCCTTTTGAAAAACAAAAAATAAATTGTAATCTATAATTGATGCAATTGATTTTTTGCTAAATATTCCAAAAATAGTGAAAATAGCAGATCTACAAGCTCCAACGGGTCGCATCACAGCAGGTTGTGAGCTTGCAGATCTGATATTTTCATAATTATTGTATGACACTGTTGTACGACAAAGTATACAGTTGTCTATTTCGATGAAGAGATTTGGTGTAGAGGGAAAAAAGGAGGGGGGCCTAGTGTCCTTGGAGGACTCCGGGGTTAAAGCCCCCAAAAGCCCCCGCTTTAATTAATAAAATAAAAAATCTAATATAATACCGGTGTGTGTGTGTGTGTGTATATATATATATATATATATATATATATATATATATCAAGATATTGTATATAAATAAATTGATGTCCCCACTTTGAGGCACAATCCTGGCATGGATGAGTGGTTCTCTGACATTAGAAAATTGCTTTGAAATGAAATGTACTCATAGACACAGACTAACTTCCCTCTCTCTTTCTCAGTGTCTCCCGTTCACACGGTGTGTGAGTGCTAGTAATTACCAGTCAGTCATGCAGGATCCTTCTTTTTTGTTTATTGAACTTTCATTACATTGTGTAAAAACACTGGAGTTGAAGACTGCAGCTCTTCTCTCTCTCTCGTAGCAGCAAGGTATGAAGATCAAATCAGGTTATTCTGCCAGACAATAAATAATCTGCCTCTTTGGATGATGTCAATGTTAAAAACTCGATCAAAAGCTGCAGCGTTAATTTCTATTTTACACAACTTATAAACATATATTTATATATGTTTGTGTGAATTACTTTTTTGCCTATATTTATAAAAATACAACAGTAGTTTGTAAAATAGATTTGAAGTAAAATATAGAGGATTAGCAACGAGTCCATCATTATCACAGGATGGCATTGTTGAAATGCAAATGAATAACAAAACCAACATGGCTGGAATGCAGTTTGCCTCTGAAATTCCTCATTATGAATCGTGTCATGCGGAGTCATCTTCATCATCATCTTCACCGAGGGTCATTGTCTCTGTGGAGTGAATCCACTCGACTCAACATCTCCCACTTGCGACAAAGCTCCCCCCAAAACCACAACACACAGGTGAAGAGAAAAAAAAGCATGTGATATTACAGGCAAGTCTGTAAATAGACTACAAAAGTCACAGTACAAAACAAAAAAAAAACAGATGGAGCTATATAGCACAACCAGGCACACACCGCCGACTGTTCAGCTAAAACTGGATAATTTGTTTTGTAAAAACGATACAATTAAGAACTAGAAAAGAGGTCTGTAGCACCTTATGGAGCTTTAGAAGTATATGTTAGCAGCTCAATCCAATACAAAAAAAATAAAAATATTGCAGTATTGCAGTGTTTCTTACATACACATTCAATAAGGTTCACTGGTACCACTGAAGCTTATAAAGAAGGTTGACATGAATTGCTAAAGGTCTGTGTCTCTCACTGAAGAGCATCTCCCATCTTGCTTTGTTCAACAGGAGGGCAGCGCACTCTACTAAGTGCTAGCTAGACCACCAATTACCAATGTTTTGAGCCTTATTCAAATGTCTTTTTCTCAGAAATAGCACATCTACGAGCTTACAACGCCTCGCATCGTGAACCATTGTGAGCTTTTAGATCAGATAATGTTGATGAAGATTTAACCTTTTCAACTAATGACCAACATAGGGACACCAGGCTTGAAGGTGGTTGACAATCGGGGCACATCGGCTGCATAGTTGCTGTTACCAATGTAGTTAAAAAAAGTCAAATGATTGCCGATATATCGGCCAAAGCAATACATCAGCTTGAGCAAAAAAAACTATCGCATCTGACTTCGCCTTTCCAATGTCGAAAATACCTCCAGGGACAATTGGAGGTAGTTTCATATTCATTCGGCGGCCATTTTTCTCTCACACCATTCACGTCATACGCGAGTATGACGTGAGAGAAAAATGTCCGTCATGTGAATTTGGATAATTGAGGGTCGTTATGTGATTGATTACACCAGTAGCGACTAGACTAGGTTTCTGGATGAATAAGAGATGTGAGGTCTGATCTACAATCAACTTTGAACCTAAATTAGCTTAATTTTCTTTTGCAACAGCATAACTGGGTCTGAATCGAAAGATTTAAAAATAAAAATGTCCCCAAGGTGTCCCTGGATTCAGCCAGTGTGTTACCATTATCCTTTAAACAAGCTGGGCTTCATAATGAAATTATAGATTAGATCTATTCACTTGAAAACAGTCTTCAGACTTGAAACAATAAGAAGACTGAACTCAAGTTATTTCTTTTTTAACTAAATTAAATATTGACTTTTTGAACAACAAACTAAACATATGGACATCGTATATAAGTGCTATAGTCAGCATGCTGTAAAATTGCCTGTGTGATCTCACCTATAGGGCTGAATCAACCAAACAAATAGCTTAATCTAAAACATAAGAAATCTGAATGTCAAGGTAGGGTTACTAGGGTACATACACTAACTGTTACAAGACTCCTCAATGAGATACACAGAGCACTTGTGCAAGTAAAGCAAAATGACACTTTGATAGGAAAAACACTGTCAAAATTGTACCTGTAAAAATAAAACATTTTATATTGTATTTACATGTTATTGTTCTCTAAAGAGCTAAATATATCATCTACACATTTTTGTAATAAAGGTTTTAAACAAAAAAGGTATTGGAGGAAACAAAGGCATTCAATGTACAAAAAGTGCTATGATTACAAAACAAAAAAAAAACAATTACCATATAGCGGCTTGCTAACATTTCTTGTAGAACCACAAACCTTCACAAGATACAATATAGCAAACTTCCATAATGCTTTAAAACATGACACATTCAGCTCCACATTTCAAACGTCACACAACCCTTTAAAACAATTGTACTATTTCCATTCATGTTTCCTCAAGTCCTGTCAGTCATGAGAGGAATAGGAGAATTTTAACACTATTGTTTAACCTTTTTTGATTCTCGGAGCAAGAGAGTATGATTATGTGAGGTAAATGGCAACACTATTAGGCACATGCTGATAGTGTACAGTATGCATGATCAACTAAACTAAACACAGAGGGTATACTAAGATGCGGCAACTCACAACAAAAGGGGCTCTTGGTGCAGTTGCTGCGATGGTGGCTTGTGCGTTGGGATATGACTTTGTCCGTGCTGATGACTGAGCAGCATATCTACTGTACATTGCTTCAATTTACAAAGGACACTTGGTGGGAATGAGCTTGGATAAAGTCTGTTTTCAATAACTGAGACAAACAAAGATTGTACTGCGAAATTCGAGTTGCTTGGAATGAAACAAAAAACAAAAACAATCTGACAAAGTAAATCTCATCCTATGTCTACTTTCAATTTTTTTTGCCATGCTGGTAAGGATTTCTCTACATTATGTATCACAGTCATAACTGTAGTTCATTTTAGTGATTTTAGCTCATTTTTATTTAAAGTGACAGGCGCTTACATATTACTGCCAAAGTACCAATCAGTTTTTTGTCTGATGTCTGAATTAACATTTTTAGTAGACTAAAGTCTTCCAAGCAAGTGTCAGTGGAGTTTTTTTTTAGGCACCTTGAATTAATTTTCTGGAATAAAGAACGAGGACTTGATTAAATCAAAGGATCAAAACAACAGCCATTAATTCATGAATTCCAAAGTGCCGTGCCATTTTTACCTATTCTTATCCTTGATATGTGGCCAATGCATGCTTGCAAAAAACGTGACACTTGACGTGTCGCTCATCAAAAAGACGCATTTTCACTTGAAAACTGTGTTGACGCAAAAATCTGTCATTTCTGTCAAGCAACATGTTACATGAAATGTTTTCACTAAAGCATAGATTCGGCTTGTCACTGTTCAAAAAAGACCTGCAAGCTCACAAGCCTACATCTTGGTCTGCTATTTTTGCAATTATTTTGAAAATCTTTTGAACATTTTTGTACATTTTAGAAACATTTAGATTTTTTTTTTACAATGTAACTTTTTTTTCTTTACATGAATGAATGCCCCCTCCCTAACTGTAAACTCCTGACACCATTTACTGTATGACACTAGGAGCGTTGACTCTTGGCACACTACATTATAGGTCTCTCAGTTCACATGGGGCTCTGTATAGCACTATGATTTCACATGTAGTTTTGAGTGGCAGTAGTGTAAATCACCCACGCTTTGGCCAAGGATTTCTTTAACCTTTGTCTTTGTTTTTATCCAGGGAAGGTTTGCTAAGCACACACACTCTTTTCCATCACAGCCCTGCTCTACATTCATACAATTAAGGCAAATTTATATTCATGATTAGGACACTTAAAAACTACGTATTTTTGTTGAACGACACGCACACACACACTGTGGATAACCACAGTGTTCTGCTGTGGGACACTGAGCAGCTCCATTAGAGCTGTTCAACGGCACATTGAAAGTATTCTTATATTCACAAGACACTGGGCCAAAACTACAGGAATAATTATGCAAATTCCACTCCAGGGTCGGTTTCGCATTCAGTCCAGATATAAAAGTCATTTTGCATCATCCCACGTGGTGAACAAACGTGCATTTGTATCATTTCTAACACCATTTAATGGAATTTTGGATACAAATGTCAATTTTGTCTGTATAGGATATAGGAAATATCTAAAAAGTTCAAATGGCTAATTTCAAGCACCATATGTACATTTTAATCCAAATTATTACACCGCTTGAATGCTCAATTCTTAAAGGTCAATCACAACATTTTGCATTCCGTTATTTCTCGATAACAGACCGCTGCTATGAATAACAGGCCGGTGCTACGTATGGAAACCTTTAACATTTTCAAATAATTCTTGTTTTTGTGTCAAATGTGGTCCAGGTAGCTCAGTCGGTAGAGATCTCACCTTTGAAGCACAAGGTTTTGGGTTCTATCCCAGGCACCGCCAACTCAGCGCATCAACAGCACGGCTTGGATGCCTAATTTAAACTCTGTTGTGCGGCGAAAATAGTCAATCTACAAGCTCCCTGGGTCTAGCACTTTGTAAGGGGGATAGACACCCTCATTGCTCAGCTGATACCGCCAATAAGCCAGTCCTACCTAAATACTTGGGTCAAAATATTGATAATCGAGGCGAGGCCTGCATCACCCTGTCAGGGATTATTTCTCAATAATGACCACCATACTGTTCATTATGACATATGTATTGTATATACGAACAATGCAAGCTTTTCACTTCTTTGCATTTGAAAATAGATACTAAATTCTAGTTGAACTGTGTAAAAAGGCAGCCTTGGCTTTATAAGCAGTTGTATGAGGAGTTGCCTTACCACTAACATTTGGATAATGGCTTGTGTGCTCATTGTCTTGTGTTTGTATGTATTTGGCCTATTTTATTTAATACATATTTTTATGTAGACTACAGGAAAGAAAAATACTAGTGATGTATTGATGTCATGGCTGATGGGATTCAAATAAAGATTTAAAGAAGTCAGGTTTAAAGTTAAAATGAAGATCCCAACAAAGTTGTAAAAGGATGATGCATTTCTTAGATATTGAAATGCTGCCTTACCAAAAATAAACACATAGCTTATTAGCAAGCAATACTTCATGTCATGTGTGCGATTTTGCCAACCAACCCATTTCTATCAATTCCATTTGACCACAAAAGGAGACTGTGTGCTTGTTTTCTTTCCTGTATAAAATTAGCCCTTTGATAAATAAAACAAAATGACATTAACAAGGGGGGGTAACAGGAACAGGTCAGTAGCCATGTTCAAAACCATCAGCAGGGACACAACATTGAACTAGTCTAACACACCATCATTATGCAGAACACAGTTCCTCGGCGCTGATGGCCATAAGTTAAAACGCCTCCAGTCAGTAAGTTGGGGATGGATCGCTTTCAGCTAGCCGGTTGGATAAGCCTACAGTAATAGCTCAGCAGTGTTTTTGTGTGCCGCAGTTCAGACCTGGAGTGTGAATGGTCAGATCTCAGCGTGGAAACATGTCTGTTTCATCGTCGCCTGTTGACCCAGATACGTAGTTGAGCTTTTACTCTCCAGCTGGGGTCGCTATGGCTCTACCGTCTTTCTAATGCTTGGTTTATGCTCCGTCGTACCATGGCGTTGCACACCCAAAAAAGCAGATGTATAAGCTCACAACTTGTGGATCTGCTTGTTTTGGCGTGCGGCGTGGTCGTTCGGTGAAGTATGCATCGGGTTAGATCGACTTTAGAGGGAGTGAGTAGAATGTGGCCGAAACAGCAAAATGATAGCCCTTAGGGTAAACTCAATGACCATACTGGCTGAGATATTGCTGTTTGGAGCCTGCTGAATGGATAACACTGCACATTTCATTAACTAGCAGCCATGCGTGTTTGCATTTGGTTGACTTTGATTTGGGGGCTGGGGAGGGCGGGGCTTGTTGAATAAAGAGCTAGAGAGTTTTTACGCTTATGACAAAAAAAAGCAGCCCTGTTGAAGAGTTGAGGTGAAACTTTGTCATGGATCAACTACCAAAGTGAAATATGAAAACCGTAATACTGTTGCTCAGTAGTTGCTACTCAGTACCTAGTGTAGAAAACAAAAACAAAACCAAGGATGAGTTTGTGGATTGCTTAAAAACTTACCACAAATCGTATAACGAAGACATAATATGACAAAAGTTCAATTGTGATGACTTAACATCACAATAGTTCAAAGTGCTATATGAAAAAAAATGCAAAATCTGCACGCTAAGGTCAATCAACTCTAAAGCAAGGGGGGGGGCAGTTAGGTATAGAATGGAAAAGAAAGAAAAAAAAATCACTGCAATCTTATTTCTATTTCAATTCATCTATATGAAAACGCCAAATCCCAAAAAGATGATTGAGTATAGTGGTGGTGGTGGTGGTGGTGGTGATGAGGGTTCACAACGTTGTAATGAAAGGATCTGTGTTACTCTCAAAAAAGATATCCCAACAGTACCCATTAAATTGCTGACTGAGCCAAACCACTTGTCGAGGTGTGTGTGTGTTTGTTTGAGTGTGTGCGTGCGTGTGTGTGTGTACTTCTCTCAGTGCCAATCATCACATCTATCGCTTATGTCAGTGTCTGCACATGTAATCATATTTACTGGACAGAAGTGCTATCATGTCAAATGCAATCTTGTGTGTGTGTGTGCGTGTGTGTGTGTGTGTGTGTGTGTGTGTGTGTGTGTGTGTGTGTGTGTGTGTGTGTGTGTGTGTGTTTTACTGGCATCATTAACTGTACTGAATAGACTGAGTGTTGGTGGTGGACTGGTGTGTGTGTGTGTGTGTGTGTGTGTGTGTGTGTGTGTGTGTGTGTGTGTGAGCTGGCAGTACATATTCTATCACTGGAAAGCATGATGGAAGCGGGGCAGTGTGGTGGGCGTGCCATGGTTGGATATGAAGGAGGCGGCCAGCCCCTGCAGGGAGCCGTCTGCCGCCTCGGGGCCGTCCGGGGGCTGATGGGGGGGCAGCTGGACTAAGGACATGGGCTCCTCGGCGGGGGGATAGGGGATACCTAGCCCCCCGCCGCTGCCTCCCGCCTGGTTGTACTGCGGCCCGTTCAGCGGCAGGAAGTTGAAGAGCTGCGAAAAGTCCAGCAGGGAGGAGGACGAGGCCAGCGAGTCGCCCGCCACGGCCACGGAGACGGGCGTGGCCATTTTGGACAGGGAAACCCCCTCGCTCGGCTCCTCCAGCATGCTCCCCTGCGGCTCCAGCTCGAGCTTGGAGCCGGAGAGCTGGGCGTCTTCGGCCGCGGATGAGGAGGAGGGCATGGCGCTCTGCAGCTCCATCAGGTACGTCTCCAGTTCTCCCTTTAGGTTCTGCTCCCGCTCCTGAGCGGAGACAGCGTATGAGGTAAAGTTGGGGCCCAGCGGGTACTTTAAAGAGAAGGGGTGCGTGGGGTTCTGCAGGGCCTCGGCGTCCAGGACGGGGTACATGCTGAGCTGGAGCTGCCTGGGCGCCAGCGCGCTCGGCAGCGCGCCCTTGACGTCCCCGCCGGACGCCAGGTCGCAGACGACGAACGGCTCCAGCGGGTCGGCCGGCTCCGTCTTGACTCTCAGCAGCTCCCGGGCGTGGCTCTTCTTCACGTGGCGCGTGAGGTGGTCCTTCCGGCCGAAGCGCTGGGCACAGTACTGGCACAGGAAGTCCTTGCGTCCGGTGTGCACCACCATGTGGCGCCGCACGTCCTTGCGGGTGTAAAAGCGGCGCTCGCAGTGCTCGCACCGGTGCTTCTTCTCTTTGGTCCCGCCGGAGGACTTGCCGGCGTGCGTCTTGAGGTGTTCCAGGAGCACGCCGGTGCTGGCAAACGGCTGCAGGCACACTTGGCAGGTGAGGTCTCCGCTGTTGGCCGCGTGCAGGGCGAGGTGGCGCTTGAAGCCCAGCTTGGTGTTGTAACTCTTGCCACACTCCTGGCAGGCGAACGCCTCCTTGTACGGGTCGTGAGTGTGCAGGTGATTCTTTAAGTGATCCTTGCGGTGGAACATTTTCTCACAGTATAAACACTTGTGGTTTTTCTCCGGCGAGTGAGTTGCCATATGCCTTTGAACACAAGATACATTCGATGAGAAAACGGGAATTATCAGCAAACCATCTTTTAAACCACTTAAACCCTAGATCAGGGGGTCTTCAACAGGGGGTCCCGGGACCCCTAGGGGGTCCTCAGAGTTACTACAGAGGGGCCGCCTTTTCTTTTTACACTACCACTTGAACCCTAGCATCCCTATTCTGAGAACTTCAGCCGAAAATAACAGATCTACAAGCGCACGTCTTGCAATATTGTGTGCTTGTAGATCGGCTATTTTCTGCAAAGAGGTTTGGTGTAGAGGAAAAAAGAGCAGACTAAGTACAGAGTGAAAGGTCAAGTTTACCGTATTCCGTGGCACCCCTGGCACCCACTTTGAGAAACCCTGCGCTAGATACTTAGTTGACCGGTATCCCCCAGGGTAGTAAACTGGGCCCATCATTTTCCCTTTATACCAAATCTCTTCTTTGAAAAGCCAATTTACAAGCTTGCAGATCCTCTATTTTTGCGGAATGTTTGCTCCATAATATAGAGACGCTGGGTTCATGTGGTTAAGTGTTTCATGATGGCTTGCTATTCAACACAAAACACACACACACACACACACACACACACACACACACACACACACACACAGTGTGAAAGCTGGAGTGCAATGACATGATCAACTATTGTTCATTATGAATTATTATGAACATTATTATCAAATCAACATCTTTGACTACTAAATGGTGTGAATACCGTAGCAGCTTGTATTTGGAGACGAACGCCTTGGTGCAGTCCGGATGGGAGCAGCGGTAGGGTCTTTCTCCCGTGTGCGAGTACGAGTGCACCTTCAGCTTCTCCACGCTGTTGAAGGCCTTCTGGCACACTTGGCAAGGGAAATTCTTCTTGGGCTTCCCCTCGGCTCTCCTGCGCCTCCCGGTGGCCGGCGTGAGCTTGGCTTTCTCCAGGACGTGGTCACGGTGGCCCTGGGTTCCTGTGGCCATGGCACCCTAAGGCAGACCAGCTACATGGACAGGGGCACGCGGCCCAACTACTGCTGATGGAAGGGCTCTATCCAGTTTTATGTGCTCAACACCGCCCGGACTCAAGGGCCTGGGGAACAACAAACAGCAACAACAAAAAAGGAAGAGAAGGGAAGAGAAGAGAAGGAGAGAGGGAAGGGGGGGACAGACAGAGTTAGAAGGATGATTTTCTGGTTGGTGACAGCTGAGCATTACAGTGCAGCGTATAAAAATGCTTGTGAACCGAACAATCCAAACGACAGATCAAAAATCAACCACAGATACAGTTTTGTGGCTGCTTGTTTGGCACAACTTCTCACATGTGCAAAATGCACCTCATATGATGCACATCACCATTCTGCAATCCCTTTAACAAACTCTTTAATTTCCATCCATATATATATATATATATATATATATATATATATATATATATATATATATATATATATCCTCAGACTCACCTCTTAAAGGTATCATGACATTCATTTTCACTTTTTTTATTTTCAATGTTTTATTTGGGGTTTTATGACCTCAATTACACCCAAAAAACCTGAACTTAGAACATTCAGTGGATTTTCTGTGGTCTGGGGTTTTCTGAATAATTAGGCTGAAAAGTAATCTGAGCTTGGCCCTTCGACAGTGAGGTCACAGTCGATTAATCCCGCCCACTCTCCTCCTCGCCCCTCCCCTCCCCTATCCTTTCCTTTGGGGGGGGGGCGGAGCAGAGGCGATGATTGACAGGCAAAATCCCTCACCAGCGACACCCGCAGGCAAAGATTTCTTTTTTCATTGCAGTTGAAAAGGCTTTAGAAATGTGAGAGAAAAACACCTGCCATGGACCACTGGAATGGAATTTTCACTTAAAACTTTTTGTACACTTTTGAAGGACCAGGACAAAGACTTTGAATGTGGTGTAAAAGTGAATGTCATTAAACCTTTAAGACTCCACCTCATCCTATAACACTTCCCTCTCTTTGTATCCCCACTTGTTACCTTTATTCGATAGCTTCTAGTTTACTATGGAGATAATATCTTGGTCACTTGTCCTCATGTTTGTGTTACTTAGATGTTACCACAAATGTAAAACTTTTATTTAGATAAGCATGGTGTTTGGACAAATGCTAGGTTCTTTGTTTGCCTGGTGTGTGAGCTATTCAGGATTTTGTATACATTTTATTTGTTGATGTTTTGTTTGGTAGAATTATTTTGATTACAGCCATATTATTTCAGTTAATTTGTGTTCCAGCAACATGCTTTTATTTTGAAGGTGTTGGGTAAATGAGGCGCACAGGTGGATTTATTTGAGACATAATCAGTGCACAGAATCAGTAGGCACCAAGGAACTACCGAGCCAGAAACGATACCTGCAGCGGTTTAGATGCCTCAAAATAATTATGTAGTGTGCACATTGAAAAACAATTGATCAGAAAACAACCTGTGATGTCTTCTTTTATATTCCTGAAATGGTGTTTGTTCACAATTTTTCCATCATGTTTGCTTATTTTCCTGTCAAAGAACATGGAATACCTGACTGGACATTGGGCTCATGTTCATCCCTGACATGTGTAAGATTCTATACCTGGCGCCTCAGTGGCTGGTTTGATTTGAGTTAGTTTTTTGACCAGTGGTTGGCTGGTTGCAGACAAATCTACTACACCTAGTATCCTAGTTTATTGTTCTCTCTGCACTCTACTTATGTGACTATTTACCTTGTTGTTTGTTGACTAGAATTCATGCTCACTCTGCTTATTCCAATCTCGCACTTGTAAGTCACACTGGAGAAGAGTGTCTGCTAAATGCTTACATTGTAAATTGTTTGCATTATGCTCCTGTGACATCAGCTGTTGTTTACTTATGTTATGCTCATTCATAGTCTGCAGTTCAGGCAGAATTGGTGGCCATTTTAACCACATGAACCCCCATAATAGAGACTATTCTGTGGGCGGACTTTCTGTGAAATTAGCAGATCTACAAGCTCACAACGTGTTGGTAGAGGGCCTAGCATAGACCCCTGGGGTTAAGAATGGCACCACGAGGGCAATTGGCAGTAATTGCTAATAAATGACTGTATGTTTACCGTCACTATTTGTGTGGATAATTAAGTGTTTCCTGTTCAAAGTGTACAATTATGAGCCTTATTGCTCTACTTTAGAAGTAGACATGGGCCTGGCACTATACCAATTGTCAAAAATTCAAAAAAATCTTCCCTATCTAGCCATCAGATCAGTATACATGCCATATTAGGCTTAAATGAAAGTGATGTTAACTTTGCATGAATCAATAACAGGGCTAATCTCACAACAAAGAATCTATAGATTTCCAGACCAAAACAAAGTTAAAACAGCTCAAAGCAAAGCCAGATCAAAACAAACTGAATAAACAGAGAACATATATCTAAGTAGAGAAGAAAAAAGAAGGATAAGTGCACACATTGCTAAACAGTAATAAAAGACAACACTTACATCTGATCAGCTGATTAACCACCTAAGCCCTATACTTCGTTGACAGTCCCTCAGGGCTCTAATAACTCTTCTGTGTTCGCTCTGCATTGAATATCCTCACTGAAAATAGCTATTTTCAGTGAAGGTTTTCCGCAGAATACAGAGCTGGGGTTGAAGTGGTCAAGGCTACTTTAAAAAACACTACAATACACACTTTCCCCAACCACAAGGTTTGCATGAACTTCATGTTATAAATGCCCATTTTTTAAGTAAACAGCTCTTAAAGGACCACTTCACCCATTTTCAACCTTTCTTCATATCATTTGTCCTCACTATTGCTCATTATAGAATTGCACCATTTCTGTTTTGATTGACTGATTGATGTAGTTTATTTAGTAAGACATGAGAATAGTACATGACAGTACATAACAGTACATGGAAGTACAAATTCACAATACAAGGTCTACTAAACTGGAACTCTCATTAAGCACGCAGTTGTTTAAGATGAGAACCCCTATTAGTTAGATGAAAACCCCCTGTTAGTCTGTGTCTCAGAGGAGGGCTGTGGACAGTTCAGAAACCTGCCTAGTGCCTACCAGTGACAACATTGGTATAAGCAGGTTTGGTCATTACAAACAAGATTTCAAACGGGATACGGAAATGATCAGTAAATCATCTTTTAACTACTTAAACCCTAGATCAGTGGTTCTCAAACATTTTTTGGCTCAAGGCACACCTGTAAATAACTTTTTCGGGAAGGAAAAACAGGTACTCACAGGACTCACCGGGCAATCGGTAGTTAGTTTTTTACATAATGCCTACCTGCAGTCAACCTGTCGCTCAAGTCAAATACAGCCCTGCTGCCTGTGAAAGGCTTTTAGTGAAGCTGGATTGATGTACAGCCCAAGAAGGGGAAGGATTACAGTAATTCTCACCTGTCGCACCTTGAGAGTCAGACCTGTTTCTATTCATGTGAGATTGACAGTTCTATAGAAGTAATTCCGCTCAAAAATGTTTACGTGACTTTTTTTCACCTTTAAAAATGTAGTCTATGTGTGTGCGTGCGCGCGTGTGTGTGTATGTTCCTTCCTGTGTACACACACGCACGCACGCACAAAGCAACTTTGACTTGTATAATGGAATAATATTACTTTGACTCAAGTATATGGGCTGTTCATTTTGTTCACCAATTTATGCAGGAATTCTCTGGTCCTTTATGTGCATCATTACCCTTTGCGCCTCAATTTTACAATGTGGTAGGGGATGAAAACACATTGAAAACAACAATAATACTAATCTTAATTCCTTCATTTTTTTTTGTTTAAAAATTACACTTACTTCAAATGTTGCCGTTATTCAATACTCAATTCCCTGAAATGCCTTTAAAGCCCAAGTAAGCTTTAAATTATCTGCCAAATCCATCTGATTTACTGTAGAAGCTGCCAATATGGGCTATCGCCTCTGTCGGGTGGAAACCTCATATGTCAAACTGTTACTTTTCAGGATTGAAATTCAAAAACGGCAAAAGTAGAAGATCTACAAGCTCAAAACGCGTCGCTTTGCACCGCGTTTCGAGCTTGTAGATCTGCTACTTTTGATGCTTTTGTGTGACGCTGTAGTATGATCAAATAGGGCGTTCATTTATGAAAAAACATAAGAGGTTTCTGCCCGAACAGGAACAATGTTTTTGAAACTCTGATTTTCCACTTTTCAGAATGCGTACACTTCAGTTTTGTCGGAAAGCATACAGTGGACAATGGCTGGAAACACTGTAAAGGGAACGGATAACATGAGACAAACATCATAAGACAGACTAAAAGGCGTGCACTAGAACTTTTATTCTGAAGAAGCCATGAGCACCCAAATGAGTCAACCACTTAGGGAGTTCTACTTTGCAGTGCGCAGATTTTTACATAATCTTCAATTACATTTGATATGTCCTGCACCTGTCCTACATTTTTGGAGGTGCGTAATTATTCTATTAATTTAGTTACAGTAAAATCCTCTGGAATTTGTTTTACACTCAGTCAGATTGAGAATGTTACTTAGCCCCTTTCGGGGACGTTGAGGGACGTTGAGTAAGTGGACGTTGAGTCGGGACGTTGAGTAAGTGTTGCAGAGATTTTTCAAAGATACCATCAAATGCAGTAGGCTCCCGCGGAAACATGTATAAATCGGCGGTGATCGGCGTTGCCGTTAAACATTTTTAATCATTTTTTTAAACTTTAGCTTCTCTCTTCCCCACTTCCCATGTCCCGCCTCCCCGCGTTGTGATTGGCCATTAAAAACATACATTAAAGCATGTACGAGCTCGGCCAAGGCAGTAACGTAGGACGTGCAGCTAGCCAATCACAACGCGGGAGGCGGGACACGGGAAGTGGGGAAGAGAGAAGCTTAAGTTTTAAAAAATGATTACAAATGTTTAACGGCAACGCCGATCACCGCCGATGTATACATGTTTCCGTGGGAGCCTACTGCATTTGATGGCATCTTTGAAAAATCTCTGCAACACTTAAGCGATGTTATATTTTCCCAGGACCAGATAGTGGTACCAGCGGGTACATGCGAGAGTGGATTGACTGTCAAGGGACCCTGGATACCGCCTTCCCAAAAAAGGTAAACAGGGTCCCGAAAGGGGCTAAATGTTACTGTGCACTGAACAACAATATTAAGAAGAATATATTAAGAAGATTATAATGAAATATAAATGCAAAATATCTAAGACAACTATGTTGTGCTGAAGGTACCATTTAGTAATTATAAGATGAGTATATATTACTTATCTTAGAACAGATATACATGCCTGACACTTTGGGTAAAACTCACCTGAACTTTGACTATGATCCAGTATATGAATATGATTTATGTTCAGGTTTTGTTTGGCTTCTCATCCAGTAAGCAGGATAAAACTCACCTCAAGTTTGATTAATTATGATACATATTCAATAACCATTCTTGAGAATTGGGACATAACTATATTTTAAAAGATCAAAGTGTTGACTATTAAATCATGTAATGGGTCAACCTCCAACAGTATCTATTTTTAGATGTCAACTCCATAAGATGGCATATCTGACTGACATATTTGTCTGAGTTGACAAAATGTTTTTTTCATTTCACAGCACTTTAGCAATTTATTTCTCAAAGTTGCTCAGAGTTCTATTAATGCTAATAGAATTAAACATTTTAAAACATATTTTTAATTTAGTTTGGATTTAGAAGAACTGACGGAGTTGACATTATGGTTGGGACACACCAGATAGTAATATTATTTAGTGCATTTATCAAAAAAATAGAAAGCTTACCAGAGCTTTCCCGCCTTTTTTTAAACCAGAAAATGAGACAGGGGACCTTAGTATACAGCTAAAACCTGTTTATGCCTGATAAAATTATGTTTTTGTAGAAATCTGACAGAGTTGACAACGATCTTGGACACAACTTTAAAGGGCAAAGACTTTTACAAAAAACTATTTTTAAACAAAGATGATATTAATAGCACATTGTTACACTTACAGTATGTTATCAATACACAGTTAGTTTTTGGGCGGTGAAACCGCCCCTATAAGTGAGATTTGGAAAAATGTACATTTTCCTGCGCTGTGATCTGGGCCCAGGAAATTTGTAGAATTATCCTGCACTGTGATTGGCCAATCACAGTCTATTCAGGACTGTGATTGGCCAGTGTCACATGACACATGTGCATAGCCCTATATAAGCAACCATAACTTGAAAAAAACCAAACATTTGTTTTTTTCAAGTTATGCTTTCGTCCATCATAAAGAGTGTTTCAATAAATGTATTTATCTTTTGTACATGATTGGTAGACTCCATTCAGTATTGTGATTAGCTAGCAAGACACCGCCCACTTCACACAGGGTGTGATTTTTTTTAATGCTCAAAATAATTGGTCCATTGATTAGAAATGGATCATTCAAAATATGCTCCTCATTGACTTACATTGTACGGTAAAACAGCTCTCAAAGTAACCTTTTTAGCACATAAACAAACGCAAACAAAGTTGATTCTGACAATGTAGAACATCACAAAACCCAGTACTGTTTTCTTTTTTTTAATAAAAATGTTAACTTCTTGTTGATTTTGCTATCGTTATTAAGAAGAAAACCTGGACTGGATCCACGGATCCGGATCTTTAAATAGTAAAATCAGCAGGAAGTTGACATTTTTATTTAAAAAATAAACAGTACTGGGTTTGGTGATGTTCTACATTGTTTGAATCAGCTTTGTTTGTGTTTATTTTACGTGCTAAAAGAGTGATTTTGAGAGCTGTTTTACCGTACAATGTAAGTCAATGAGGAGCATATTTTAAAAAAACCAAAGTGGTGTTGCCCTTTAACCACTTCAACCCTATGTACATTTTGGCCATTTGAAAATAGCCGATCTACAAGCTCAAGCTCACAATGCGTAGCAGTGTGACGCATTGTGAGCTTGTAGATCTGCTATTTTCAAAAGATTTTAATCCAATTTATACATTTGAAAACTTGTGAAATGGGACATTCTGCATAATGAGTAGGCTACTTTCTAATTTTGATATTTTAAGTACATTTTGATACCAATACTTTTGTACTTTTACTCAAGTACATTTTGAATTCCAGACTTTTACTTGTAACACGGTATTTCTACATTGCAGTATTGATACCTTTACTTAAGTAAAAAAAATAATAATCCACCACTGCTACTGTGTAGCCTAACAGGCTAACAATTTAAGTCTATGGTGTTATCGTTGAAGGCTATTTACTTTGAATCTTACACTGTACCACTCCTCGTGATTGCACTCGTGTCAGTTTTCAAATATATCTTAACATATTTATGTATCAACAATGCTGTAGTGAAATCTTTTACAGAAACAGTGTGTACATAATCAAAATCCTAATCCCTTAAAAAGCTAGCTCACTAAACAGATACTGATGCGCTCAGTTACTCTGAACAAGAACTTTTTCTTTTCTCTCTGCCAATACTGACTCAACAAAATTAACTATAGGTTATCAATTTTGGTGTTGTCATTACACATTTAATTAGATCATTAAGCTAAAGGTTTAGATTCTTTTTCAGTTTGTATCAATATGAAGTTCAGAGTGATTGTATTTTATTGTACAGTAAATATAAAAAAATATATCAATTTCTACTCTGATACGATATAAATGTACACACAATCATAATTAATTAATTACCCAATAAAAACTTTTAAAAATGTTTTAAAAAACCCATTTCAAACAAGACTATTGCTCTAAAATTCTACTCCAGCAAAATAACCCTACTGTAATTTATCAGCAACTATATTATACATTCTCAAATGGCAACATGGATGAGTGAACTAGATAACTGACAGTCACCTGTGAATATGTTTGACATGCTTTTAAAACCAATGATGTAGTTTTCAAAAAACATACAGTGATGTTAAATATACAAAACTGTACATTTGTAGCCTTGCGGGTTTGGAAATCTAACATTTTCACTTCCTCAATCTATCAAAAATACAGATCTATTTCCACTCCAAAGTTTTCAAATAAGGCATATGTAATTACATTATTTAATCACTTTCAACAACCTTAAAGCTCTCATCAGTCATTGTTAGGCCTTTTCCTGAGAGCATTTTAAATCATGAAAAAAAAAGAATGGCATGAATACCATGTTTTAGTTGCTTTAGCTTAATAAATGAGACAATTAAATTGTCAGGTAATTGATAAAAAACAAACAAATAAATACTCAGAAAACAGAGTTGCACTGCAAAACACCAAGTTTAACACAACGCAAAAGGCAAATAAATTATTAAATTAAATTCTGAAAATGTTAATTCAACCTGTACAGTATAGATACCTGTACATAAGATAAGAAGACTAATTTAAATGTAGCCATAGAGAGTGTCCCCACAACTGTCAGTCAACATGATGTCAACACCAAGAGCTCCCATTCATAAAGGAAGAGCCTACTAATCACAGCAATCAAATCATGACAGAACATTCACTGCCACCACATCCCATGTTTTGACAGCTTCAAAACACGACCACTCTCTCAACAACAATGCAATGACAAATAATCCATTTAGACTAAAAAAAAGGGGGTTCTCACAACAAACCAGCTGAACTTTCTGCATGTTTCACACAACAATCAGTAGCCATATATATACAATTAGCTCCTCGGCGGGCAACAGCACAATGTCATTATTATATAATGCAAGCTATTAGGCTATAAACAACACTTTTGCAACCTGCCACTGCAAAGATGTTTATGATCCAACGCACAGAACATGCAGGCTGCCTCAATAAAAACCTTAAAAGCACAACCTAATTAGTTTGCCTTAAGTTCTCCCTCCATTTTGGTAGTTTATTGACAAGCAAAACCTTCTTTCCGATTCTTGTTGATCGGTCCTATCAAGTCGAACTGTCATCGCATCTAGGAGGACATGGTCAATGCATGGCAAATGGATGTTAAACTATTATGATCACATCAGATCAAGCCTAATAAAATGCAATTGTAATAGTCCGCATGTTGGCCAGCATTTGTCGTCACCCCCATTCGGAAACGAGATGCCTTCAATCGATAAGCTCATGTTTACATTGTTTACGTATAGATCACAATTAAACGTGGCCAGCGTGTATATTATTGACATTATTACACTGAATTCAAGTGCGCGTGTGTGATCTGCGTGAGTGCGTGTGTGTGTGTGTGTGTGTGTGTGTGTGTGTGTGTGTGTGTGTTCCTGTCGGCGGTCCCTGATCGCAAAGCAGCGCCGTTGTTATGATATTCACACAAATAACTTAAACTAAACTAAAAGTGTGCTAAAGTAAGTTTTCCCCCAAGTTTTCTCCACTCCACTGGTGCCTCAACTTGTTGACATGCACGGCAACGCAACGTGACATTACCAGCGACGAGTGACATAATTTATTTTAATTTTTTTTGATCAATACTCATGTACTTTCTCTGTGGTCCTAAACTAGGGTAGACCTGATTAACACAAACTTTTCCCCCCAGCTCAACCCCCTCCTCACCACCCCCCTCCTTCTCTCATAATTTAAATAACCCCGATATTTTAATTCAAGCACCGGGTAACAATTGACTTAATTCACGCCAAACTCACCCCGGGCGCCTTAACATCCTTTCTGCCGACTTTTTCTCGACTTTCAGCTATTTTCCGAATTTTTAATAATTTTTTCCTCATATTTTTCGCAGGACGCGGCGGCGGCGACGGGCCTGAAAATTGTTTGCTTTCCCCTCTTTCCAGCAGCCATTGTGTGTATGCGCTGCGATGCAACCGAACTACACACGTAGACACGCCCCCCCCCGTCCAAGTTCCCTCCCACTTCTTGTTTGGTGATTTGCGCAACGCGCTGTCACTTTCGTTCCGGTGTCATTTAATAGTCCCTTTTAATAAAACTCAATTTTTGGACTCGCCAGAGATACTGTCAATCGCTTTAACTTCACTCCGAGTTTCATTTACATCAGTGGGCGGGCTAAGATGTCGGCGCGGTAATCCCATTGGCCCGTCAAAGTGTCATTTTATTGGACCTTCGGTCGTTGCCTGTGTGCTGCTCGTCCCATTGGCTACGCGAGCTGTCAGTTCTCGGGAGCCGTGTGTGTGATTTTCCTCGTGCGCTGTTGTGAGCGTCCATGAGCAGAGGCAAACAAGCACCACAGGTTGACATTAGCCGTGTTACACCACGATACGTGACCCCTCGAATTCTGCGTCGCCAGGGGTCACTGTTTTGCAAACAAAGCTGAGAGGGTGGCAGGTTTGTCAGCTGAAAATGCTTGATCTTTGGGGCTTCTTACATATTGTAGCGAGCCTGCAAAACACCCGGCAGTGGCTTGTGGCTTGCTCCTGCAAGGGATCTAGATCTTTTGGAGCTAGCTCTCTTGGAGGAGCTACATGCCGGGTCTGCCGAGCTGGAGACCGGGGTTCAATTCCAGCTCGGTGTGTGCAAACGTTACTTTGATCAATTATCATCAATCAATGCATAAACGTACCATTTCACAAGTTTTCAAATGTATAAAATGTATACAAATCTTTTGAAAATAGCAGATCTACAAGTTCACAATGCGTCGCATCACGATGCATTGTGAGCTTGTAGATCGGCTATTTTCAAATGGCCGAAATGTATAATAGGGTTGAAGTGGTTAATGTATGTTTTGTAATATTAATCAAAATCTACAAAGTTACTAGTAAGTAACTAAAGTTTTCAAATAATTGTAGTGGAGCAAAAGTACAATATTTGCCTCTGAGATGTACTGGAGTAGAACAGTAAAAGTACTGAAAACTGAAAATACTCCAGTAAAGTCAAAATAACTCAAAATTGTACAGTACTAGAATTTGATAAATGTACTTAGTTACTTTACACCACTGGAAACGGCAAAACAGTAATCTGAGTTCCCAGAAGTTTTCGCCCGCTCTCATACAAACGGGAGGGGCGAAGGAACAGTGACCTCTGGAGTCGCATGATGCGGTAGGTCACACATATTGATGTGACCAGTATGGTGGTTAGGCAGTACATAACCAGTGCTTGTGCTACAGTAGTAGTGTATGTAATGTAGAGTAGGTAGCATAAAGCAATGGTAGTACACTGTAGGGTTTCTCACAAAAGAAGCAACCTTTCTAGGCATAAAGGGTAAGTGACTCTGTGCCGTAAACTTAATTAAATCAGTATATGTGGTCCGTTAGATCTACGATACACGCTGTTCTTTCATCACGTTGGATAACCTTCAGTAGCTCTGGTGGTCCAGAGCGTTAGCGAGTTCTCTCTAACGCTCTGCCAGGCGCGCTGCTATTCTCATAGACCGAAAATTCCACTACTGTGCGAGGTCTCCAACTTTAGTCAAAAATAAACAAAACTATTTCGCTATTCACCGAATCAAAGGCAGTTTTGTGTTGTTGAAAGACTATTCTCCACGGTGGGAAACGTCTCAGGACCCCACCTTCTCTGTATAATACACTTTTTGGGCAGTAAATATAATATGTCCGCCAGGCGGAAATTATTTAAATGACTCACCTGCGCCCTCTACAGATCTGGCTAATGTAAATTACCATTGACCAGATCTGTAGAGGGCGCAGTGGAGCAAATACAATCATTTCCATCTGGCCCAAAAAGTGTATTATACAGAGAAGATGGGGTGCTGAGAGGCTCCCCACTCTGGAGAATATACTTTCAACAACACAAAACAACCTTTGTTTTGATAAGTAGCGAAATCGTTTCCTTTATTTTTAAAGGACAGAGCGTTAGAGAGAACGCGCTAACGCTCTGGACCAGAGCTAAACATTCAGTAGCCTACCAAGGCACATCTTCCACTAATTAGCCTACTTCTGAATAGGCTGGGAATTGCAAAGGTATGAATACATGCATACCTATTATTATCATCTGCATTGTGTCATTAGCCTCGATTCAGCCATGGCAGTTATTTTAAACTACTGTCTTCGTTTAGCCCGATGCATTTGCTAACGTCAATGAAGGTCAGTGGTGGGAAAGAATACTCACATTTTGTACTTAAAGGTTAACACTGGGTAACTTTGATCCTATATGTAATATTTATATTGCATTTCTTCCCTCTATAAGCCACAGTATAATTATGCTGGAGGGTTTCCCTGCAGAAACACACTCTGGCTGTATTTTGGTTTTGTTACACTGTTTATGTTGACATTCATCCCTTGCAGGGATGCAAAATAATTAAAGTACCATAAGTAGAAGTACTCATTATGCCGAATGTCCCATTTCAAGTTTTCTAAATGTATAAAAATCTTTTGAAAATAGAAGATCTACAGCTCACATGTACGTGTCGTGTTGTGAGCTTGTAGATCTGCTATTTTCAAATAGCCACTAAATAAATAGAGCTGAAGTGGTTAATGTATGTTTAGTAACACAAAATAAAAATCTACAGACGGAGTAACTAAAGTTTTCAAATAATTGTAGTGGAGTGAAAGTACAATATTTGCTTCTGAGATGTATGTGGAGTAAAAGTATTGAATATTGGAAATACTCCACTGAAGTCAAAATGCCTCAAAATTCTACTTAAGTACTTATGTACTTAGTTACTTTACACCATTGTTAATATGCCATTAATTTGCAGTATACTCCCATAACTACTGGGGGAGGGTTGGACTGTCAGCTTCACATTTATGTCTATGCTTGATCTGAGTATATTAATTTGCATTTCACTTATACATTGGGTTTAGCACATGTACAGTAATGTCACACAATAAATTGTGAACGGCAGACAAAGTAGTATTTGTTTCATTGTATTGATGAGCACCAACTTGCCTATTATAATAACCAAAGCATAAGGACAATCTGTTAAAATTCAAGTTATGTGCATGGTGAAACCTTTTATGTGAAGTGTTGATGAAGGCTTCACTTGTGGACAAAGATGTTTGCTATCTAGCTAAGCTGATAAGCAATGTTCACACATTTAGAAATTTGGGACAAGCCTTTATCAACATTTTCGGTGTGAAAGTTGTTTCTGACAGGCTGTGGTGTAAAGTAACTAAGTACATTTACTCAAGTACTGTACTTAAGTACATTTTTGAGGTATTTTTTACTTTATTGGAGTGTTTCCAGTTTTCAGTACTTTCACTTCTACTACATCTCAGAGGCAAATATTGTACTTTTACTCCACTACAATTATTTCACAGCTTTAGTTACTTAGTAGATTTTGATTATTATTATTACAAAACGTACATTAACCACTTCAACCCACTTCAATATATTTATTAATAAGAACTCTGGGATTAGAAATATAGTATTTTATTTTACTTAAATATATCTATGTGGCCCTGAAATTGAAGTATTTTATTAGTCTTTTATATTGCAATACTTTCCCTTCAGTCAAGGGGATAATTGGCATAGATAGAGTAGATCCCATACATTGGATGGACAGCTTGTGCCCGATAGGCTAGTCCCACTCTGCCCGACATGTACTGTATGTATCCCATAGCCTGAAGGGACGGTTTATTTGAGGTTATCAATTCACAGAAATAACATATTGTTGACGGATTGGAAAAATATTGGTGGATTGGTTTACTTGGCCTACTGGCAGTGTGCACAAGAAATGTGACGAGGATTGCTGTTGTGGTTTACATGGTTAGCCGCAGACAAACAAACAGTAACACACAGACAAAACACAAATAAACATGGGGACAAAAACAGGATCTCCGGCTCTGCCTTCAGACTGGCATCGATAATTAACAGACTTAATTCAGGCATTGAAGCTTGAGGTACAGTGTAATACTGTGTATGTATATATATATATATTATAGAAAAATATTAAAAAAAAATCATACCTCACTGGTACGTGAAGTATGAGGCATGATCTGGACATAACATTTAGCTCAAAATGTATTCCGTTTGGAAATGGACTAGTCTGCAGCGTGAACCTAGAGTCATTCTGTTAGGGAAAAGGCTTGTATTTCACAGTCTATTTTTAACCTTTTTTTTGTGAACCTAGATATTTTGGTTTTAGTGATTGCTGCCATTTGTTTCAAAAAGCTTTATACCCTGTATAACATGTATGTAATGACGCAATGTGACATAGCTCTGTTTAACACAATGTTGTACCCCCTCCAACTGAACATACTTTCCCCATTTTCTAAAACTGTTTTTACGCTGCCATGTCTGCAGGGGCTATTGGGTTGGATTGAGTAGGAGTTAACATTTAAAACAGGGGTCATCAACGTTTTTTTTCCGGCCAAGGACCCCTTAGCTGAGAGAGAGATGAAGCAGGGACCCCCCACTGCATATTGTATAACATTGTGTTGCCGATGAAACCTTTTCATAGATTTCATAGATTGCTTCATAGACTTGTGTAGCGTTGCGTTGGATTGATGTTAATGTGTGTTTTCAGTTAACCAGTTAAACCCTCAATACTTTAAAAACTTGTATTTGGTCTGCTCTTTTCCCCTCTTCACTAAACCTCTTTACCGAAAATAGCAGATCTACAAGCACACCACGCCTAGCGCTGCGAGGCGTGGTGAGCTTGTAGATCTGCTATTTTTGGCTAATGTTCCCCTCAGAAAAGTGATGCTAGGGTAATGTAAAAAAACAGTTCCTATCACACAAAGATTTCCCCCCCCCTTGTAGTAACTCTGAGGACCCCCTAGGGGTCCCAGACTCTGATTTAAAAGATCAAACACAGCCCTTCTAAAAACCTTCTCGAGAGCTATATTTAGAAAATAGCTTTGCTTTAATATCATGATGTAGCCTCACGTACACACGTCACATCATTTTGTTTATATGTGTTGTGTTCAAGCCATGCTATATCAACTACATAGGACCATGATGTATGTTAATTCTATATACTATGCAAAAGCTTTGTACAACTAACTGAACCTTTTAATTCATCCATCTCTGTATGCAGGTCCAAATGGCTAGTAAAAATGCACGAAAAGTTCGAAATGACGACATAAACCCTTGTATTGACGTAAGCCAATTTTCACATACATATATCCCAAAATGCCATCTCAATTTCTGAATGTCTATTGCAACATGAGTAAGATGTTTCAGAAATAAATGAAATTATTACTAATTTTACTGCACTGCTTATCTTTTCTAGGAGACTGATGGGTCTCAGAAATGTATGAATGACAACGATTATGACAAGAGTAAGTGTTCAGCATATTTCCAGAGATACAAGAACTGTAGAAAATATTGGGTGAGTGTCCTATTTTCTTAATCAATATTCATAAAAAAAAGAAATTGGGAAATCTGTTGAAAAAGGTTTTAGAAGGTGATCGTAAACATAAATACTAGAACAACTCAGTATGAGTTTATGATTCCATTTAGAAAATCAATGTCAGTGTCTTTATTGATACAATATAAATGACACTGTAGCAATGCAATTTCTGTAGTCCATATATTGTACAGGGTCGTCTTTGTAATATGTTCTCAAAATGGAACCTATTGAGAACTATGAATACTCCAGAGACAATTTTCAAATCAGTCCTTTCCTCTAGCAGTGGTTCCTCTAGCAGTATTCGACTCTTTTTATGAACTTATATGGGCTTAAAAACACATATTTTAAGTATATATTTGTTTTCTTTTGGATTTTTCTCTTTGAATGCCAAATATGACTAGTTGCATGAACACGGTTTAAGCCGATTAATTAAATTGTTGGCCATAGACACCGGGAGCGTTTATTTATTTATTTATATATCATTTATCATATATAAATATATACATTTTCATTAATTTAAACTGCCTTTTGTGTTATGAGTATGGATCCACACTGAACGTGAATATTACACAGTGATGAAGTGACACATTTATTGTCAAGAAGTCTCCTCCGACTACTCTGACACCAGGAGTTTTGTGTTTGACCCAAAGAGTACTGACTCAGTTTTACCAAGATGGTGAGACAGCTTGTTGTCTATAGCAGTGGAGGGACTATTAACCGGTTTTAACATATTTCATTTATTTATGTCCTTTTTGTACTGGTTTTACTATTAACCACAATTTTAAACATCACAGTTTCATAATCGTAGAGGCTCAGTAACATCAGAGTGTTTCTGTTCTCAGAAAAAGAGGGGCATGGTGCACTACTGCTGATGCAACATGCACTGAAGCAAGTCTCCCAGCAAAACTCCCCTGAACAAATAAAGTTTTGGTTTCTTTTTTGCTCCGGAACCGTAACAACGTTGGTGCGCACTGCACAGCTGCTCGCGACAGCTTAAAATGCCAGCTGGAGGAAGCATGACTGTGTTTACATTCTGAGAGGCGCAAGTCTTAGAGAGCAGTGAGAAACGGCATAGAGATATAGTTTAGTGGGATTAAACATGCACCCCCTGGAAATATATACTTCTAATCAGTGTTTCTAGAATGGAAGAAATGTGTACAAAACGATGAGCTATGTTTTTGTGCCATTTTTATTCAAAGTAGTGCCGCGGCAGCCATCAGCAAAAAATCTATTTTCACTTTATCTCAGCCAATATTGCACTTAACTGAAGTTACTGAACAAATAAGGCATCTAGACCTATTTTGAGGGTCAAGGATCATAATGAAACTGTTCTTAAAGTGATCACATGTACCTGTAACATGCTGGTGTGCGAATGAGTGCTGCCATTACAATATAATCACATTTATGTGCACTGGATAGTGCACATAACATATATGAAAACAAGAAATGATGATCAATTATACAAACAAAATAAACACTAATGACACCAGTGTTGATGGTGCCAATAGTCTCGGCATCTTCCATGACACAGACGTTTGTAACCATGTAACCATGTAACCATGTTAATTGATCATTGATGCCCACCAGCTAAATGTCCTCAGTGGTGGGAAAAGTACTCAAATTGTTTACTTAAGTAAAAGTATCAATACTGCATTGTAGAAATACTCTGTTACAAGTAAGAGGGTGGAAATCAAAATTAACTTGAGTAAAAGTACAAAAGTATTGGTTTCAAAATTTACTTATAGTAAAAAAGCAAAAGTACTCATTATGCAGTATGTCCCATTTCACAAGTTCGTCATGTATTCAAATATTTTGAAAATAGCAGATCTACATGCTCACAACGCGTCGTAAAGCGACGTGTTGTGAGCTTGTACAGTAGATTGGCTATTTTGAAATCACCAAAGTACGTATGGGGCTGAAGTGGTTAATGCATGTTTTGTAATAATGATTAAAATCTAGAAAGCAACTAGTAACTAAAGTTGTCAAATAATTGTAGTGTAGTAAAAGTACAATATGTGTCTCTTAGATGTGGAGTAGAAGTAAAAGTATTGAAAATTGGAAATACTCAAGTCAAAATTGTACTTAAGTACAGGTACTTAGATACTTTACACCACTGCCTGTCATTTCCAGAGAAGGCTGCTGCAGCCATCCCTTTACCAAGGGCATGCAGTACTGATTATCCGTTTCTTGTTCCCCACACCAATGATGAAGTAGGTAGATGTCCTTGCATAGCTGATGTCCTTGCATAGCTCATCGGATTGCACACGCTCATATTGGCCAATTTCAATTTTTCCAGTTTTTCACACCAGGGCCTTCTCATTTTTTATTTGCTCCCACGAAGTTTCCCAGAGGAGTTGGGTTGGAACAAATGGAGAGGTGTTAGTAGACACCTTTTATGAACACATTGGTGAAGAAGGCAATTAAACAATTATTTTGCAGTTGGCAAAAAAAGGTTGGCATAATAATAATTGGTAAAATGGGATTATATTGTAATGGCAGCACTCATTTGCACACCAACGTGCCATAGGTACATGTGATCACTTTGAGTTTCATTGTGATCCTTGGCCCTCAAAACTTGGCGCAGAATAGATGCTCAGTGCCTCTTCACGCTGCTGGTATTTCTAACATAGTGTAAATACAAAGCGTTCCCATTGAAGACAATCCATGCTTCACGCAGGAAGAACTGCCTTGATGGATACAGTCCCTTAGGGCAGCGGTTCTCAAACCTTTCAGGCCACGACCCCCACAAATAATCATATTTGAACAGGGGACCCCCCGAGACAAGCTCTTGGAATTGTTGGAGTTGAGGCATTACATTTTGTTTGACTCGGTTCCACAGATAAATATTGTGAGGCGTGTGAGAGCTTGTAGATAGGCTATTTTCCAAAAAAAAGATTCTTAGGTAATATTTTACAATTTAGCTAATGTTTGACTTTTTTTTTGGTGAGAAAACAATGTTGCACATTAAGCAAATCATTTGGGGATCCCCCTGGAGGTCTCAACCCACAGTTTGAGAACCACTGCCTTAGGGTACATCAGAGGGGAAAAAATAGGAGGTTAAAACATCCGTACAGTGGTTTGAGCTCCCAAACATTGGGACAACAATTTTATTAATGACGTTTCGACCTTATAGATCTTCATCAGGCAAATGTTTACATGCCTTTACATACATACAGTACATCAGAGGAAAGACGGAAACATTACAATAATCAAAAAGAGATGAAATAAAACTATGGATAATGTTGTCCATAAGGGATCAAAATGCTCTTCAGTGTTTTTTTAGATGGATCTCAACTAGTTGTAGGAAGACTGTACAGTTCTTTCAAAATAACTCGGATGACATGAGAAAAACCAAAGTAATGGCAGACTTTTTGGTCCAAAAATAACAACTTAAGATATCATCATCGTTAACCACTTGACATTTTTATTTTGATGAAAGGGAGAACAGCAGTTCATTCTTCTCTACTATAGGTTCATATTTAAATGGAAAAAATATGAACATCACAGTGTTGAATTGTAGTAGTGGCGTTTGTCACAAGATGTTCTTTAAATCACAAGATGTTCTTTAAATCCTGTCACCTCTATAGTCTCTCGAAACAGACTGTTGCCTCACACAATTTTGTAGAGCATTTGTTGCAAGCAATATTTTTTTGTGTGTTCCCTTGCTCAAGCAGCAGGGGTGTGGAGTGCTGTACTTTTAAATCCAATGGCAATAACCTCTTTGTGTTTGTGTCCATGTAGCATGAAATAATGGTGGACAGAAGAAGAAATGGTGTAAAACCAGATATGCCCACTGCAGAGGAAAGGAAGGAGATGCTTTCTGCTATTGGAGGGAAGCCATACTGAAGAGTCTACAGTGGACACAATGATCCAAAATGACACTCTCATTGAGGACTGGCAAGGCCAGGACTCAGGAGAAATTTAAAAAAAGTCGCCAAACTATGGCGCCTCTACAACATTGCAATACCTCTTGTATTTATACGCTGCACTACCAGGAGTTGTCTTGTGCTGATGAAGGCTGTGGATAGCCGAAACGTCTGTCATATTGTCTATGTGTGGCATATAGAACAATAAAATATGGACTTTTATTTCTGAGTGCGACCCTCCATGTTTTGATTTGTTATTAGTCATTTGGGTAACGCACCAGAGTGGTCAGAGACTGCATTGGTAGAGTTAAGGAATTGTCTTGCCCAAATAAAACCCAGTTCCTGCAATGCCTGCAATTTACGATTTGAATTCTTTAGGTTTGATCACATCAGCTGAAAACATGGGCTAATCAAAGACCCTTAAGTGCAATGTTTTTTGGAGTGAAATAACTCCAACAAACACTCTGCCATGCACATTCTCTGTTCTCCTACCTTGTGTGACTGATTGTGTATGACATAGTGACCATGCCTGTGTGTGTATGAGGAGAGGGCTTGTCAGCATTAGATGCACATTCAGTTTCATTAAAAAAAAGAGATAATATAATAACGTTAAATAAACCTTTTAGTATTTTAATGTGGGGTATCGATACACCCATTCCTAACATTAATCTCTTTTGGATACAGTCACATGACTGTACTTGACCGTTAAAGAGCACGATGTGTGAATGGCTCTTCCCTGCCTATACCGGCAATTTATGTAAAATATCTTACCTGACAATATGCTGGTATTCCAGTGGAAACAGAGCTTTAGCAGACACCTATGCACTGTACTGTACATTCCACTGCCTTTAAGTCCTTTCTTTGAAACCTTTATTTTATTGGTAAGTCATGCTCAATAGATTCTACTTTATGTATATTTTTGTGTGCATATTTGAGTATTGCTGTCTGTGTGAAACAAAACTGAACACAATTTAAGAAAACGTTTCTGCTCTGGATGGAGTTCCTTTACAGCTAGTAGTGAATAATTGGGGTAGTGTACTTTTACATTTGCAGGACATGATGGTCTCATGCTAACCATTTTTGCCACTTGATATGAAGTTATTAATCTAGAATGCTATATTTTTGTTTTTACATTTTTCTTGACAGTCCTACAGTAAAGGCACTCCATGTTGGCCAAATTGTATTATTTACATGTATTATTTTTTGTCTCTGTTTACAATTTCATTAAGAGCATCCAGGTGTCTTGAGATGAATAATGTCCAGTGGTTGGCTGGCCAGGAATCACTTTTCCCATAACAGAACATTGGACAAGGTGAAAGGCCTGCAGAGTTGTGACATCACTGTAAGGTTTTTCCATCCTGGTTCTTGCAGGATGATTTTACCCTGTTCTTTGAAAAATAATTGGTTTGGACAGGACAGCCATTTGGAAAAGAAAGAAAACACTGTCCCCAAATGTATTCTTTTTGGACATGTCTGAGATTCAGCTGAGCTTGTACATTTTTATTAAGGACCCCCAAATAAATATGATTTGGCTGCGGACCCCCATCTGAAAAGTTTTTTTTCCAGGGGCCCTTTTTAGAGAATGTTTCAAAATTGTAAAAGAAAAAATCACATTGTGAGCTTGTATGTATTTGGGGACCCCCTGGAACCCCCTCAAGGACCTCTGAGGGTCCCCGGACCCCACTTTGAGAACCACCAGTTCTAAAAATGACAGTTCATTTTTACAATCTGATTGGTGTTTTTAAACTATACTTAGCCAGTCTAGTTCCAAGACTAGTACAACCATCATGTGAGATTAGATCGTTTACAGCAGTATGCAGTAGGCATGATGGCAGCTGTCTACAAAGGGAGACAGGATAGGTGGGCACTAGTAGGGACATCTGGGCACCTCGATGTAAAATTGGCTTTTTTTGTCCATAATGTTAAAAAATTTAATATTTGAAAAATAGTCTTAAGTAATGCAAAGTATACATGATGTGAACATGCACGGTACATCATTATCAGACTTAATTTTATCCTTCAACTTCTTGTTGATGCCCCAAAATGACAATTGTAGAAATATTAGACCTTCATTTGTCGAATGTTTAAGCATGTTCTAATCATATATACTTCACTTAACTTTAACATTTTGGGGAAAAAATAACACCGAAGTGCCCACTGTTAGGCTACTTGGTGCCCACCTATCCTGCTACCCTACAAAGCGACCTGCTGGCTTTATAATACCGCCACCATGTGGTGGGTAGAGGGATCACTACCAGCAGCACTCACGGAAATGCATGCACCCCGCCCTCAACTCTATGATCCCGCCCCCAACTCTATGACCCTATGACCCCACCCGGTAAGAATTGGCTCTAATATCACACTAAAAGTATCATGATTTAACTTTAGCTGTATGCTACTGGAGTTTGGAATGGAAGCTAACATGCAGCATGTAACATGAACCTTCTCTGGTAGCATGATAATTTTTAGCCTCAAAAGTGTTATGTTAAACATTCTCCCTGTTTATAAGATAATTGCAATGTTTGTTTCACTACACTACAGGTAGGCTTTATGGTGAGTGTTTGTCCAATTAACACAGTTGATATCAGCTGTTGTTAGAATGATTCTCTGGTACAATGCCATGACTTCATTATACAGAATGTCCCATTTCACAAGTTTTCAAATGTATAAAATGTATAAAAATCTACAAGCTCACAATCGCGATGCATTGTGAGCTTGTAGATTGGCTATTTTTTTTGTGAGCTTGTATATCAGCTATTTTCAAATGGCCGAAATGTAAATGGAGCTGAAGTGGTTACTGTATGTTTTGTAATGATAATCAAAATCTACAAAGTAACTAATATTGTAGTGGCGTAGGCCTAAAAGGTAGGCCTACAGTACTTGCCTCTGAGTGTAGTGGAGTAGAAGAAAAAGTATGGGAATTTGGACATACTCAGGTAAAGTAGCCTACTTTTACCCATTTCTATTACATTTATACAGTGTAGGTACATGCAGGCTAAATGGCTACTAGCCTACTGAATTTGTAGCCTACTTCTGAACTCTAGGCACCATTTCTGTTTTTTTTATATTTTATTTTATATTTACATTTATTTAAAAATAATACATTTGGGGGCCAAATGTATTATATTTTAATGACTTAATTTCAAAGCCCAATATTTCTACAATTGTTACAAATTGATGCACCAAACCTGTGGATAACATTTATTTTGGCCATAAACTAGAAGTTGAAGGGAACATTTTAGTCTGATAATGATGTAAGTGCATGTTCAAATCATGTATATGCCTACTACCTGCCTCTTTCTGACCATTTTGGTTAATAATTAACATTGAGGTGCCCACTATGTTTAGGTGCCCACTCGACCTGTATCCATGTGTACAACACAACATGCACTGCAGCCTATTCTTTAACATGATAGGCTAATAAGGCTATTATAGCCTACACTGTATATATACCATAGAATATGTGTCTTTCTATCTTTTGCAACACTGTTATTTGCATCTTTGGGCAGCAGCATCTTTGAGTCTCCATTCTCATACCAGTTAAATCTCCACAAACTGCAGCAATACATCTGCCAGGTACAGCAATACTTATTCTTTCAAATGTTTTTGTCTTATGTTTGTTTGTTTGTTTGCATGTACCGTATAGTTTTTCCTAGGATGTTCATGTATGCCTTAAAGGTCCTTGCACACTGGTGCGTCTTTTCGTTGCGTTTTTTTTACAACAATGAAAAAAATTGAAAAAACAATGAAAAAAAATAAAACGCAACGAAAAGACGCACCAGTGTGCAAGGACCTTAACTCAGTGGTTCTCAACCTGTGGGTCGAGACCCTCAGGGAGGTTTTGGGGGGCCATTGTGAAAATAGCCGATTTACAAGCTCACAACGCCTTGCAACGCAAAGCGTCGTAAGCTTGTAGATCGGCTATTTATCTGTGGAACCGAGTCAAACTAAATGTAATGCCACAACTCCTACATTTTAGGGTTCCAAATATGATTATTTTTGGGGGGTCATGGCCTGAAAAGGTTGAGAACTACTGCCATAACCATTAAGACCGGGAATGCATCTGTGTCATTTTAGATTTTTAGCTATAACCATTATTTTATACTTTGGCTATTCAAAAATATCAGATATACAGTACAAGCTCAGCGCGGCACCGAGTGCTGCGCTATGAGCTTGTAGATCTGCTATTTTGTTCTGGGGAGGTCCCTGAACAAAACATGTTCATGTCATGGACCCCCAAACTTTTATGTTTTTGGCCACCGACCCCCATCTCAAAATATTTTGTTCCAATCCAGGGACCCCCTGGAACAAATGTTCAAGATAAATAAAAATAAATAGCAGATCTACAAGCTCGTAGCGCCGCACCGATATCTGCTATTTTTGAATAGCCCAAAGTATAAAATAATGGTTATAGCTAAAATCCAAAATGACACAGATACGTTCCCAGATTGAATGGGTTAACTAATGTTTAATCTATGATTTGACCCCTGTAGTAAGACCCTGCCATTGCCTGCTCTCAACTTTAACTATGGATGCCTTTATTGATCTCTGCCATTCACTTGGGTAGGTTAAACGCTTAAAGTAATTGCTTGGATGCGTTCCTCTGTTGAACTCAACATTTATTTAACCACATGAAAGCGTCTCTGTTCCGAGATGGGGGGGGGGGGGACATTCAGTGAAAATAGCAGATCTGACTTTGAAGACCGGCTGTTTTCACCAAGAGATTTTGTGTAGAGGGAAAAAAAAGCAGAGGGGCAAGGATAGACCCCTGCAGGATCCTGGTCAACAAAGTGTGCAGGGTTTAAGTCAGTTAAACCCTGTAGGATCAGGATTGTTGACCTTTTTAACTAAATGGCTAACATTTATACTCTAACACAACATATAACTTACATCGGTGGTTCTCAAACCTTTTCATAGTGGCTAACATGTACAATACTCTAACACAACATATAAAACTTACATCGGTGGTTCTATTTGGCCGCAGACCCCCATGAAAAGACTTTGTGACGGGGATCCCCAGAAGAGAGGATTTATGTTTTATGTTTTCCAATCATTTTTTATATTTTCACGGAACTTTTCATAAATAGCAGATGTACAAGCTTGTAGATCTGCTATTTTTGAATAGCCAACGTATATGTGGATAACGTGGTTAAAATTATTGTGATGCTGCATTAGCTAGTTTTGCTGGGGACCCCCTGGAAACCCCCCAAGGACCCCTGGGGGTCCCTTGCTGGACCCCACGTTGAGAACCACTGGTTTAAGTTGTTAACATGTATTACACTAACACAACATATGGCGAATGGTCGTGGAGAAAGTTGACTCCACAGCCTTGAATATGGGAAATGTGGGGGCGGGGTGGATTTAGCTGTGATTTAGCTGTTCCAACACAGATTTCCAAAATGTATTAATTTATGAGAATCCGCATTATAACATAGGTACTAGTAGTACTACTGATTTTCACTATTTGATTTTCCAGCATTTAAAGTTTTCTCTAATTTGTCATACGATAATAGCAAAATTAGCAGATCTACAACATCACATGCGCTGTGATGCGAGGAATTGTGAGGATGTGATTTAGATTTTCCCTTTTTTGTTGATTTAAAAATATATATTTTTATATATATATATATTTTTATATATTATGTTTCAGATTACCTGTGTGGATAGCATCGGTGCTCCATGCTGCCAGCCGTCTGAGGACTGACCATGCCTGTCGCAAGAAAGCCTACAGAATCATCCAGCGGAAGCTGGTCAGTAATATCCAATAACTTTCATTACAGATGTAAATCTGTGCTTTTCCATAAATGTTATGTTGGTGAGAGAGTAAGAGGGATGCATGATGAGACACTGATGATGATGATGATAATGTGCTTTATTTATTGACTGACTTATAATACTGCCATTAACCACATAGCATCCCTAATATAGTCATGCCATAATAGGTAAACATTTGGCAAAATAGGCAAACATTTGGTGAAAATGGCAAATCTGCAAGCTTGTAGATAAACCCCTTTTTTCGCTCTACACCAAATCTCTTTACTCAAAATTGCTGATTTCATCTTTACATCTGCTGTTGTAACCAAATGTTTGCCAATTTCCGCCAAATGTTCAGTTTTATGACATACACAGAATAGGAACTCTAGAGTTCATGTGATTAACCACTTAAGCCCTATATATTTAATCGTAGGGCGAATAGCAAAAATAGCCAATGTACAATTTCTTGTACTGTGTAGATCTTCAGCTGGTTTGAAACCAGTATGACTGCTCCTCCCTTACAATAAGGACTGTGATTCTCATTGTGTTATAGGTGCTTCGCAGCGTTGGTGTCACGGAGGGGCGCACTGGCCAGCCCACATATGTTTACCCTGCAGAGTTGAAGGAGTTGATCCGCTCTGCATTCCCAGATGATCTGTGCGACTACCCTGATCCCTGCCATGAACAGGTCAGCATGGGCTTACGACACATCAAAGTTGATGATGTTTTGTCAGACAGACAGACAGACAGACAGACAGACAGACAGACGAAGGAAGAAAGAAAAGATTACAATACCCTGCCACACATGTATAATTACTGTATATGTATGCAGAGCTAATTAGGACAATATATTTGACAGTCTAAGGAGTCACTTTATAACAGTTTTAACTGAGCGTCTTTGTTTTTATTAGGGGTGCCAGGTAGACTACAGTATATCTACCAGATACATTTCTCCTTCTTTTATAGTGAGCTCATCCTCATCTATTTAAAATTATGAAAGGTTTGATAACCACAGGTTTTAAACCACCTACAATTCAGAGCTTTTTCTTTCCCCATAGCGATGTATAACTGTCATTTGTCTTGCCTATTCATGTCATGATGTTCACACATGGCTGTATCTCTGCTTCCAGGTGGCGTATGTCACTATGGAGGACCTGCATGGAGTCAATTGAGTGCACAGTTTTGCACACTACCACATTGTGTGTATGCATGCCAAACGGTGTACAGTGCACGTCATACAAATTACAGTGATGGACCAGTGTGTGAGTTCCCAGTGTTCCATAAAGACGTGTTATTTTTTTTTTTTTTCTTTATTCTGTTCTGCTATGTAGCATTTGACAAAAGTCACGTCAAGTCCTTTATTGTGACTTGCTTATATGCTGTGATACAGCGGGTAACGCTGTACTGAAGCTCTCAAACAGAGCATCCATTTGTTCTGTCCTAGTGCAGTGGTTCTCAACCTTTTCAGGCCGCGACCCCCCAAAAGGATCACATTTAACTTGGGACATGGCATGAGGCATTGCATTTTGTTTGACTCGGTTGCACAGATAGATATTGTGAAAATAGCCCAAAGCTCACAACGCCTCATTTTTGCCAGTTCTTATAGGTTTGGTTTGTAGATTACTTTTAACACAGTAATGTTTTTTGTAATAATTATTTTTAGATATTGAAAAGGTCTTAAAAGTCCTTCACTGTCATCTAGGGACCCCCCCCCCAAAAAAAATCATGTGGGAACCCCCCTGGGGATCCCTACCCACAGGTTGAGAACCGCTGTCCTAGCGCATGTGCAGTCACCTCTGAATGATAACACTTTACTGATAGCATGTGACCTTCACTAGATGTAGAACATGATGTAGCTATGTTTCATTAGGTACAAAAGTCTGTTTTTCTCCTCCATAGTTTTCTTCTGTTTCCAACCAGTGTTCCCCATGGGCTGCACTAAATATCTTCGTTGAATGACCAGTATAAAAGCTCACAACATGTGGTGTTGTTGTCTGTTCGCCCCATGCAAGGGTTTAAGTGGATAATGTCCATAGAAATGATGGCTCATCGAAGGTAATACTCAATAGCAACAGAGAAAGTCTCCACGTCCCAGTATGCTGTATTGCTCCCCCCCAGTAACAATACCGATGTAAACTGCATTCTTCCAGTCAACTTGAACTTTTCCTTGAAGGCACAGCTCTCTATTCCTCTTTCGATCATCTTCTGCTTGTCACTTTCGTTGGGCCTCAGCAGCACATCCATAATAGAGGCGTTTAGGTCTTTAGGTTTATTATTATTTTATTTTATTATTTACCTTTAGCCGATAAGATGTTCCGAGAGTATGCCATACAGAAAATGTTGGCTACAAACGCTCAAACTAGTCGAGGCTGAGCCCTGTAAGTCAGAGACAGGAGCATTTCCAGCATCTATGGCTGCAGCGATGTTTTCAAATCTATAGATGTGTTTCTGAAAAACGGTTTTCGTTTCATTGTTGCGTTTGAGACACTTAAGCCTGATTTGTGATTTACGCTTAGTTGTGCACCAGTGTCATGGCTTGTCCATGACACAGCCGCGCATGTAGATCTGCTATTTTCAACGTGTGGCACTGACGCACAACTAAGTATAAATCAGGCTTTAAGTTTCCCAAACATACAGTAGTAGTACATGAGCAAAAGCCATAGTTCATAGTTTCAAATGATGCACTGGTATTTTTACGTGTTAGGTTGAACATATGTTTTCAGTAAATCTACTGTGAGTGAAAAATGTCTCTCTTTTTTTGCAATGCCGGTGGTCAGTTTAAGTTGTAAATAAAATGTTAAATAATTACAGTCCTTTGTCTTTGTATTGGTATCAGATGACCAATGCGGTAGTCATTTAGGATAGACTGTACAGTAATGAAAACCTCCCATGAATGAATTGTAGATGGAAAAAAAACATCCTGTTCTTTTCCAAACTTGTTGCATCTCAGTGCATCTCTAGAATTTCACTCAACCAGGTTAATGTAGTGAGACAGCATGCAGCACAAAGTTGGAATAATCATCAACCAAACCAGGGTCTGAATGATCAGTATACATCCCCATACAGTACAGTACAGTACAGCAGTGGTTCTCAAACTTTTTCATATCAAAGACCCCCAAATTGACACTTATCAGCCCGCGGACCCCCATTTGAAAAGATATGTCAGGGACCCCCATAAGAGAAGATTTTTACGGCTCTACCAGGGATTTTCAAATATTTTAATTTCAAGGACCCCCAGTTTCACATGCATTAGGCTACGGACCCCCATTTAATGGCATTTCTATCTCTGGGACCCCAATTTATATTGTAAAATCTACGTCAATTTAACTCTGAGAGTGTACAAATGGAACCAAATGGTCCATTTGGTTCCATTTGTACACTCTCAGAGTTACAGACCCATAAGGTTCAATTAAGTTCCTAACTATCTATCATATGGGGACCCCCTGGAACTCCCTATAGGACCCCACTTTGAGAACCAATGCAGTACAGAGTGGTTCAGTGCAATGCAGAGTGATACAGTGCAGTATATTTTGCCAACCTTTTCTCTGTCATCAGCCTTTTTCGCAATTGTTGAGACTTTTGGATATATATATATATTTTTAAATGTTGATAAAATGTTGTAAAGCCGAACGCTCAGGTGGCGCAGTGCTAAAGTGCCTGGCCACCAGCGCAGAGGTTGTGGGTTCAAATCCACCTTGGTGCATCCGGCTTTGTCGAGCATCTTCATGAACACAATTGGCCCGTGTTTGGGGGAGGGAAGCCAGGCAGGGAGGTTGATAATTGTCATTGCATGTACTGTAATCCTACAGGCTGGGGTGGCACCCGTCAGCGGGGAGTGTTGGGCGGGAGGAGTTGGACGAAGGCTCAGTCTACGTCCTCCCGGTGGGGGCTCCTCACTGGTAGGTGAGTCAGTAGGATACAACAGCAGTGACAACGCAGAAAGGTGTGTGGGGAGGAAGCAATTGACATAACGACTAAATTGGGGAGAAAAAGATGAATGTAAAGCCCAAAATAAGGATGACGGGTTGAAAGACGCAGCCTGAACCCTACCAACATTTGCCGCTCCTACCGCTAGACAAGGTTTGCGTCACATAATAATAATAATAATAATAATAAAGATTTATTTATATAGCACCTTTCAAAACAGAGTTACAAAGTGCTTCACAGAGAATCAAAAAACACAACACACAACAGGAGACAGAGCAAAAAACACATCTACGCAGAAAATGCAGTTGAACACAATAGGTGAAAACATTTGGGGAATAAAAGCAGCTTTATAAAAGTTTTCAGGAGGGATTTGAACCGGGACGCAAACTCTGCGAGCCTGATCTCCAGAGGAGATGTCTAGGAGACCTCAAATTGCGCTTTGGTACATAGCGGCTTACACACCACCGCAGAGGTTGTGGGTTCGAATCCACGAGGTGCATCCGGCTTTGTCGAGCGTCTACACAAACACAATTGTGTTTGTGTCTACAATACATAACTGTGTAGTGTGTAAAAAATGTAAAGAACACATGTGAAACGTCTGCCATTGGCCAGAGAAGAATGTGGTAGTACAGTAGTCATCATTGTGGACACAGCATGTGTGTTCATTCTAGTCATTGGTCAGAGGCTTTTGTTAAGCTTTCAATCTTGTGTCCCTATTGTGGGCATGTCATAAGTGAAAATGAATAAACTAATAATAATAATACTCACATAACATATGTTGTGAGCTTTTAAATTAGGTATTTTTTGCTATTCATCAAATATGCCAAACATATATAAGGTGGTTAAACAAAAAGCAAAAACAAATGAATATAAAATAGGCTATAAACTACAGTTTTAATGTTTTGAGTCTGTTTTGACATAGTTAAAGTTCAGAACCACTTCTCATCAGTTGCAGTGTGTAGTAGTACTTTATTAAGACCACTAGGTGGAATCAGAGTATATGAAATAAAGAACACCCAGCAAAGGCTTTATTATTTTACTAAGAATGATTTGACTCTTTCTCTTCAAATCTCCAAAGTAGATGGTAGACCTCTTTCTGTGCATAATAATTTGCACTAATTGTAGGGTTGTGTGTTGATCAGCCTGTCACTCATGAAATGTCACAGGTGCTACCTGGATCGATATTTTGCCTCCAAAATAAAAGGGCCTATTTAGTTGTCATACACTTCTGAGGAGAGACCAAACTAAGTACATTTAATCAGGTATTTTACTTTAATGGAGTGTTTCCAATTTTCAGTACTTATACTTTTACTCCACTACAATAGTTTAGTTACTAGTTACTTTGTAGATTTGGATTATTATTACAAAACATACATTAACCACTTCAGCCCTATATACATTTCAGCCATTTGAAAATAGCAGATCTACAAGCTTGTAGATCTGCTATTTACAAAAGATTTGTATACATTTGAAAACTTTAAATGGGACATTCTGCATATAGACCTGGAACGCATTTGTGTCACTTTAGATGTCTTTGGCTATTCAAAAATAGCAGATATACAAGCTCATAGCGCGGCACCGAGTGCCACGCTATGAACTTGTAGATCTGCTATTTTTGAAAAATCCTGACATTTTTTTTGTGTGATTTTTTTCAAAAAACTCTTGGGATTTAGAAAACATTTTTGAATTGGCTCAGGTCTTAATGGGTTAAGCACATTCTGATACCAACAATACTTTAGTACTTTCACTCAAGTAAATTTTGATTACCGGACTTTTACTTGTAACAGAGTGCCTCTACATTGCAGTAGTGATACTTTTACAAAACTATAATACTTTTTCCACCACTGAAAATAAGTGTTTTTTTCTGGGGGGTGAACTATGCCTTTTAAGAAGACTTGTTTGTAGTTTTACTTTGAAAAATGAAACTCAAACAGGAAGCGAGAGATGGCTCATTCCACTGACTTGACAAGCTAATGACCGTCTGAAGGCAGTCAGTCACCATGCGCCGCAACAACAGTGCGTAAAACTCGCAACCATACATCATCCATTCCGTGGCCGTGCACGGAGCGCACTGCGCGCACACACATTGGAGGCACTATAGCCGATCGCTTTATTATTCTCAGAAATAGACCCATCATGACAGGAACGCAAACTTAAACCATGAAGTATGATGATAGTAGATGAAGAAGTGCCATGCGAGGCGTTAAAACGCGTCTGGAATAAGATTTTGAAGTTGTAGATAAAGTTGTTTTTAAGGGGGACACGACACCGTCCGTTCCTGTCGCCGGGGGAAGGAGACCGACAGACAGACAGACAGACATGGATGATGGCAGTGACAGTGCGGCCATCAGTGGACATCATCGGACACCGTCGTCCGAGGAGATCCACGGAGGATCAGCGGATCCAGTGGATCCAGTGGATCAGAGCTCTGTGCTCCTCATGTATCTGAGCTGTCTGCCGGAGCGCTACAGGACCGCTAAATTCAGCTTGGCCGCCTATGTGCTCTGTTGGGCTCTGATGAAGTGGTACCAGGTGAGAGGCGTCATTCATCATCATGCATGGTGGGAGATAACTAACTAACTACGGTGGTGTAAAGCAGTGGTTCTCAAACTTGTTCATGTCAAGGACCCCCAAAATGATATGTATTTGGCCGCGGACCCCCATCTAAAAATATTTTGTTCCAGGGACCCCCAGAAGCAAAGATTTGAGTTACAAATGTTGGCTTTAAAAAATATATATTCAAAGATTTGCACACATTTTCAAGATTTTTCAAAAATAGCAGATCTTGTATATCTGCTATTTTTGAATAGCCAAAGTATAAAAGGTCATAATTATTCTGATGCTATATTTACACATTTTGCTGGGGACCCCCTGGAACTCCCTCAAGGACCCCTGGGGGTCCCCGGACCCCACTTTGAGAACCAATGGTGTAAAGTAACTAAGTACATTTACTCAAGTACTGTTCTTGTATAGTATAATAATATAGCCGATCTACAAGCTCACATGCCTAGAGTCCTTTAAAAAAAAACTTTTGGTACATTTTGATACCAACACTTTTGTTGTAATTTTTTAATTCCGGACTTTTACTTGTAACAGTACTTCTACATTGCAGTATTGATACTTTTACGTAATAGCAAAACATTTGAGCACCACTGCTAACTACACTATTGATTCCTTTTTTAATTCCAAGAACCCCCAGTACAGTTATGTAGTGATGGAAAAAGTACTCACATGTATTACTTTAAGTGAAAGTATCAATACTGCAATGTAGAAATACTCTGTTGCAAGTAAAATTCCAGTATTCAAAATGTAATTGAGTAAAAGTACAAAAGTATTGGCATCAAAATATACTTAAAGTACCAAAAGTTAAAGTACTCATTGTGCAGAATGTCCCATTTCACCAGTTCAAAATGTATACAAATCTTGTAGATCTGCTATTTTCAAATGACCGAAATATATATATTGACTATTGAGATGCTAGTGGAGTAGAAGTAAAAGTATTAGAAATTGGAAATACTGAAGAAAGTAAAAATACCTAAACATTGTACTTACTTACAGTACTTGAGTAAATGTACTTAGTTACTTTACACCACTGCAGTTATGTGTTAATTTAACTCTCTGAGGGTGTACAAATAGAACACCCATGTGGTTCCATTTTCCACGCTCTCAGAGTTACAGACCCGCAAGGGTCCATTTGGTTCCCAACTATCAACCATTGAGCTGGGGACCCCCGGGAATGCTCAAGGTGGTTGGGTTGAGTCCATGTCAAAGCCAGAGCCAAACAGAACTATTTCAAATGAAGCACAACAGGTTTTATTTCTTAAGGGGGAGAGAAGAGAGATGTGTCTGTTTTGTTCTTTGAATGCAGGTGTTTGTCTGTCTACTGCTATTTGATGTAGAATCAAACACCAGACACACAACATTTTCATGTCAAGGACCCCCAAATTGATATGTCATTATGTAGGGCCTACATTAGCCTATAGCCTACATTGTAGGCTATAGGCTATTTGGTCGTGGACCCCCATTAGAAAATATTTTTTGGCAGGTATGCTCATAAGAGAAGATTGGTGTCCAATCTTTGACACCAATCTTTCAATTTTGAAAAGCAAACAAGATTGGCTTGTACGTAGCCTAGATGGGCTATTTTCGAATAGCTGAAGTATAAAATAGGGTTAGGGGGACCCATTTGAACCCAGGAGGACCCCACTTTGAGAATCATTGGTATACACAGCTGTATTCAGTTTTGCAATGGTAGAAACGCACACACACACACACACACACACACACACACACACACACACACACACACACACACACACACACACACACACACACACACACACACACACACACACACACACGTCAACATACAACATATGTCATCACTTATTATGTTATTATGACCAAATAAGCTGACCAGATACATTAGTTCTACAAGCAGTCCAAGAGCTATTGTTAGCCTCTCAAATCAGATTACATGCATTGCACGTATCATTTATTTTGGAAAGACTTGAGGCTGACCAAAGCTTTGATGAAACTAAATCACTATTCCCACTTTGGTGCATTTACACTACCTAGACAAAACGTACTGTAACAAAAAAACAGGGATGTATATTCGTAGAATAAAGACTCCATCTTTGCAGGAATAAAAGATCAAAGATATTTTAAATAAGAGGCAATTTCCTCTGCTGTTGGATCGGTACAGTTTTTTTTTGATTGATTGATTGCGTGCGTGTTGTTGTTTCCCCGTTTGGTCTTGACTCTGTACTGTTCAGGTCACATGCACCATCCATCATTCTGCACCAGTTAGCAGTGGTGGAAGAAGTACTCTTGTACTTGAGTAAAAGTATCAATACCCTATTGTAGAAATAGTCTGTTACAAGTACAAGTTCGGTAATCAAATACAAGTATTGGCATCAAAATATACTTATACTTAAAGTACCAAAAGTACAAGTACTCATCATTATGCAGAAGGTCCCATTTCACAAGTTTTCAAATGTATAAAATGTATGCAAATCCTTTGAAAATAGCCGATCTTCAAGCTCACTGCGACGCGTTGTGAGCTTGTAGATCGGCTATTTTCAAAAACACTGTGAAGTAGTTAATACATGTTTTGTAATAATAATCCAAATCTACCAAGTAACTTGTAACTAAAGTTTTCAAATAATTGGAGTAATAGTACAATATTTCCCTCTGAGATGTAGTGGAGTAGAAGTAAAGTAGAAGGAAATACTCCAGTAAAGTAAGATAAATACCACAAAAGTGTACTTAAGTACAGTACTAGTAAATGTACTTAGTCACTATATCCACCACTGCCAGTTTAGAATGACCAAATTGGGTCAGGAATTTGGGCAAAAACACTCTCGTGTGTGGCCAGGTGTAGCAGGAAATCTCGACCGTATTCCAGATGTCACGGCCGTGGCGAGCCAAGAATTACATAATAGAATACGCTCCTGTACGTGCGTCCACAATATGAATGGCTCACGCCAGTAGTAGACCCAAAATAGAGTTCTGTCAAGCTTGAAAGATAATGAGAAATGAGCGGCGTCGAGCTATTTCACGTAATGCGAATCTTTCTAAACAATCTAGTGCAGGGGTCTTCAACATTTGTCAGTTCAAGGAGGACCCCCTTAGCTGAGAGAGAGATGAAGCAGGGACCCCCCACTATTCAACTTTTTCGTATTTTTCATAGATAGATTCACGGACTTGTTTGACATCAGTGGTGTGTTCATGTCCAGACATTTAACCACTTAAACTGTCAGTAATTAGTAAACTTGACCTCTCGCTCGGTACTGTACTTGGTCTGCTCTTTTTTCTCTCTACACCAAACGTCATTGCCGAAAATAACCGATCTACAAGCTCACAACGCCTCGCAGAGAGCTTGTAGATCGGCTATTTTTAGCTAATGTTCCCCTCAGAATAGGGGTGCTAGGGTTCAAGTGGTTAATGTAAAAAAAAAAATTCCTATCCCACAAAGATTTGGTGCCCCTCCCCCCTGCAGTAACTCTGAGGACCCCCCTAGGGGTCCCGGACCCTTCTGTTGAAGACCCCCCCCCCGATCTGGTGCACAAGTTTGCATTTGCACTTCCACACTGAGCCACTGATGCCATGCCACGATAGGGGGAATGAAAGGGTTGCCATGACTCGCTGCACATTGAGTTGACACAGCCATTAACAGGCCTTAATAAGAACAGGGCGTGTCAGGAAAGGGCTATAAGTGGGTGTAGCACACATCCCAGGGGTGTAAACTAGCCATGGCGTTGAACTTGGCATCGATTCTTCCCCTAACTGCCAGGGCAAGCAAAGTCTTGTCTTGAGTCTAACCTGCCTCCTCCACTTGACACGCTGGTTTAGGAAATGTTATAACACAGACGCAGGCAGTCAAAACCTCAGGATCTTTAGCACTTGTCACACTCAATTTGCCAATCTTTATTTCAGCCTTGGTCGGAATAAGGTAATTTTCCAGCCTTTTTTCAGGTGCAGGCACATTGCATGAATATTTTTCTTTGTCTCAAACATTTCTAGCAATCTCTTAAACCGTGTGCACGGTTCAGTTCTTAAATTGAAAGTTCTTTCCAAGCAGAGGTATCACCAGTACTCACAGAAAGTTCCTTCAGGTACATTACTTTATTTAATCAGGCATGGGCAGCGAACAGAATTCCTCAGCATGAAGTTTTATCTCACCATAAAATAGCCTAAATAAGGTAGCGGCTCCTGAACCAAGCAAGTACAATTACCCATGATGCTTTGCACAAACAGCCAGAGCTGAAGGGTGCTGTCCTCCTAAGTTAGAAAATAGTTGTGTTCAGGCATTTTGAGGTGTTTAGTCAGAGTCGCCTGTGAGATATGCAAGGCCCTGTGTGAAGACAGCAGTGCGAAGCCTTCCTATACCTGCGTCACATGCACGCACATCATGCAGTCTTTTTTTCCCGCTTTGGGCACGATACATTGTAACAAATCATGTGGCATCCACTGTTGTGACATAGCATATCCTACACGGCACTGCTAATGGACAGTATAATTATTATCTTTGAACATCAAAGAACAACATGAACTACTTGTGCACATACAGAGAGCAATGATCCAACACTGAATAAGACCACGCTACTATTGACATGAATTCAGATAACTCACCACATCGAGCAGCTGAATGACATGAGCATTTTCCTCTTGGCTTTTCTTGCAGCAACCTCAGAAATAATGCCTCAGTAATCCAATCGGGATACGTCTTTTTCGATTGTCAGACACAGTCTCTCTTGGGACGTCGTAGTCTAGCTCTGGTGAGTAGGCATGGGACGATTATCGTTATCGCTTATCGGGATAAGAAAACCCGCACAATAATCGTATCGCAGAGATTTTAAATGATTGTGAAATGTTCCTCCGCTATATACTGGGATCAATTCGCTTTTGCCGAGCTGTGTATCCAGTAGCACTTAAACCCTCTATAGTATTACTTACACTCTACACCAATTCGCTTCGCTAAAAATAGCCTATTTTTGGCGAACGCTCCTCCCCAGGATAGGGATGCTGGGGTGCAAGTGGTTAACAAAAGTGGCATTTTAAGAGTTTTAAAGCATATTGTTTGTGGTTGATCGAAATTATTTTGGCCACAATAATCGTGACGTGATTTTTTTTATATCGTCCCATTCCTAGTCAGTCTACTGGAGTCACCAGAGTGCTGGGGCTCTGACTCTAAGTCAGTCTACTGAAGATAAGGCCTATATGTTCTAATCTAGGGCACCGGTTCTCAACTTGGACAACCAGGGGTCCAAATGGACCCTTTTGGGTCAGTGACTCAGAGAGTGTACAAATGTAACCAAATGGACCCTTTTGGGTCAGTGACTCAGAGAGTGTACAAATGTAACCAAATGGACCCTTTTGGGTCAGTGACTCAGAGAGTGTACAAATGTAACCAAATGGACCCTTTTGGGTCAGTGACTCGGAGAGTGTACATATGGAACCAAATGGACCCATGGAAGTCCATTTGGTCCCATTTATACACTCTCAGAGTTACAGACCCGACGTTGCGATCCAGTGTTCTATTTAGGCAGAGACAGTAGCCTACTGCTTTTTTGTGGAGTGGACTCCAGCTGACTTAAATGGACTTGTTCTGCGAAACAGCCATCTTGCTCCGATTGGAAAACGGCTGTTGAGTGGGTTGAATCCCTTTGAACATTTATTATCATTTTATTATTCGTAAGGCCGTTTGTAGATCTGTTTGGAGTCTACAACTCTAAACTCTTATTTCCACGAATAGAGTTTTTATTACACCCGTAGAGATCATTTTCCACTCGTACTTTTTCAACTAATTTGCTCAGTGTACATTTTTTCTTTGATGTGGTACAGTAGCTGAAGCAACTGACTGGTGAAAAGTGTTTTTTCTCTTTGAAGGCTACTAGCTAGGCTACTGCGAAGCTAATTGGTTGACTTTTTGTCATTAAGTAGGGGGAAAACATACCTTTGTGGGAATTACCACCACAAAGGTAAACCCTGATATAAACTGTGCTTATTTTAAATAAAGAGTGGCTTTCTTACATCCCCACTCAACCGCGGCCCGCACACAAACACATACGAACATGCCCGTGGTACGCTCACACGCCGCACGCTCACACGCACGTTCACACGCACGTTCACACGCACACACACACACACACACACACACACACACACACACACACACACACACACACACACACACACACACACACACACACACACACACACACACACACACACACACACACACACACACACACACACACACACACACATGTTACATTAGCTAGGCTTGAGGGGAAGGGGCGGTCGAAAATATCAGATCTACAAGCTCACAATGCGTCGCATTACGATGCATTGTGAGCTTGTAGATCGGCTATTTTCAAATAGCCGCTGTATATAGGTTTAAAGTGCTCACTGCTCATGTGGCCTAGTTTCTTCGTACATAGCTGTTTGCTTGTTTCTCTCCCAAAATCTGGCAACACTGGACCAAACCCCACATTACTAATAAGTAACGACGCCCGGCGTTTGAGTGGCAATAGATTCGTCTGCCTGCTGGTCAGGTGATGCGAGCTTCACAAGTTTGGCCTTTGACCTGTGGTCTTTTATTAGCATCACCCGTCCGGAAACAAGAAGGCCACATTGACTCAGTGCCAGCAACTAACTCCCTCCCCTCTCTCCCTTTCTCCTCTCTCTTTTGCCCTCCCCCTATTGTGCCACAGATGTTAAATGTTTGACACAGAGCAGCAGATGCCGTGTGGTCAGGACTATGTTGTCAACCGCCGGTCCTCTCTGATGTGCCACGAAAACACACCCATAGTCCAGTCCCACAAGCATTTCAGCTATTCACTGTGCACGACTATCGTTCGTTTAGCACGTCGTCGGGCCACTTAGCTCTGTTCTCATTTTGGTCAGCTAACCCCATGTTGCGTTGTCGTTTTCTCTCAGGATCAAAGCACCAAACGTCAACAAAGGCGCGCCACATGCCTACAGTTACCATTTCTTGAAGTGTGTGATATAATGGTTTAAGTGCAGTTCGGAGAGTTGACTAATAAACGTGTTTTATGAGCCCACACTAGCCGTCTGCTCCTGGTGAAATGGGAGCAGGGCTGGAGCTCATTAAAACAATGTCACCATGTCTTTTTCTAAAGCAGCTGTGACACCGGCAGTATTGAAAGTGTTTTCCTTTGCTTTTACATTTTTATCACGGTTTAAGAATAGAAAGTGCTAGCCACCAAGGCTTTCGTTAATAATTCATTTTTCACTCTTCCTCTTCACAGAGACTCCGGTGTCAAGCTCAACCTGTACAGGTAAGCAGACAGGAAAAAACACAATTCATTGTCATTACTGTCAGTGGTTGTAGTAACAAAATAACTTTGTGGCTATAGTAACAAAATAAGTAACTACTATCAGTGGTTATCAGTGGTTATAGTAACAAAGTTACTGGCAGTGGTTGTAGTAACAAAGTTATTGTCAGTGCTTATAGTAACAAAGTTACTGTCAGTGGTTGTAGTAACACAGTTAGCCCGTAGCACTTGCCCTAGCCATGACAACCTTGCAGGCTTATGCAAAGGTTTAGATAGGATGTTATGTAGACAGATGCCAGGTTCAATTGTTGACCTGGCATCCTATAGTCTGTATAGTTTCAATGTACAGATTTTTTATTATTTTTTATTATACTGTTTGTTTACCTATGATCCTAGATTACTATTTCTATGCATTTGATGTATAACCTTGTATAAATTACAGTACCTTGCTCCTAGGCTACTGTAAGTCGCTCTGAACTAAGAGTGTCATCTAAATGCCTAAATTGTTACTGTCAGTGCTTATAGTAAAAAAGTTACTGTCAGTGGTTGTAGTAATAAACTCTTAAGTGGATGTCCAGATGACATACCGTGGGCGGTTGGTTTGGTGGAAGCAAATGGAGAAGAAGCCTGTTCTCATACTGTAGCTGTACCGCCTTCTGTCCAGGACCAACTGTGGCTACGATTGTACCCTGCTTCAAAGAATCTCAGAGTCTGTTTTCTGAGTGGGATGAAGAGGAAAGAACGGTTTTAAATGCATGACCACCTGCAGGCTAAATCTTCTTTGACCTTAAAAAACATCTGAAAGAGAATCCCCCGTAGTAGACCCATCCTTCCAAATACACACCTCTAGGGAATAGTTTTACAGGCATCATCAAGTTCTTGACTACATTACATAAAACATCTCTTTGTTGAGATCTCAAGTGAAAGGTTATATTGGCGATAACACTTCAATGTCTAATATGATCCAGCCTAGCATCCATACGCTGTCTTGTGGCGAAAAACGTAAGACTACTTAATGGAACAAGTGAAGATAATACGTGTGAGAGTTGTCATATTTAGATGTAATCGTAGCGGGTTGGAGCTTGTTCGAGGCCTCAGGGCTGTGAAAAGTGCCTGCTTGAATGAAAATGCTTATCCCTGGATTGCACATTTCACCTCCACATCTAGACCAGAAGCTGCATACTTATACTTGAAGCAAAGTGCCTCCGCTGTTGACTGTTGCCGTAGAGTGATCATTTGTCACAGTGTTGGGAGGATCGTGTTCTCATGCCGAAATGGATTGTCTAAGGCTAAGCTCTTGCTTTGCGTGTGTGCGTGTGTGTGTGCGTGCGTGCGTGCGTGCGTGTGTGCGTGCGTGTGTGTGTGTGTGCGTGCGTGCGTGCGTGCGTGCGTGCGTGCGTGCGTGCGTGCGTGCGTGCGTGCGGGGGGCATGTGTTTACATGTATTTTGATGCTTTTAGAGTTTAGACTAAATTGATGCTGGCGATTGAAATGTTTGTAAACGGCGGAGTAAAAATCCTGCATTTGGTGCCGTTATGATTCGGAAAAAAAACTATTTCCCATCAAAACATCTAAAGGGTATATAACGTGAATGTCACCCAAAAATGAGTTTGTCAAATAATTTAGTTTCTGGATTGTTTCTTTTAAGCTCTTGTTTAACAATTGTGAACATTCTCTCGTCTCTTCACACGTAAACAATGCGTGAGCAGCAGTGGAATGAGACACTGTGTCCTGCACATATTGGCAGCAGATGCTAAAAAAACTCAAAACTCCATACAGTGTTAAAAGATTTGGCAGCCTTTGAGACGTTATTGCAGCGTGTGCTCACATCTTACCTGGTTTAATGCTCTCTGGATCAACGCTAATGCGCTCTATATACTCTGCTTTGAAGGGCTCACATGACTGCAGATCAGTGTTGCCATGTCTGCTTATTATAAGTAGACTTTGGGCTGTGTTTTTTTGGCCTTGTTTCTAAAGTGTAGTTGCTTATTTGGGCTTGCTTCCTAAATGTTGTTTAGACCAGTGTTGGTTCTCAAACATTTCCATGTCAAGTTAATATGTAATTTGTCCGCGTATCCCCATCTGAAAACATTTTGTGCCAGGGACCCCCGTACCATATTTGTGATATTAAAATGTTTCAAAAATGCCAGCCCGGATTGGCTGGCGTAGCCGTCTGGGCACCTAGGCTGCTAATCCCCGATCATGACGACCGTCGCTGAGTGTCACCCCCCATCTCTCCCCCCATTTCCTGTCAGTCTACTGTATATCTATCAATAAAGGCAGAAAAGGGCCCAAAAATATCTTGAAATTATTTATTTTTTCAAACAGCAGATCTGCAAGCTCACAACCCCTTGCATCGCGGCACGAGCTTGCCAATGTATATAGGTTTAAAGTGCTCATATGTTAGTCGCTTCTTTTGGGCTTGTTTTCATAGACCTGGTTGTTCATTTCTCCCACAAGATCTGGCAACCCAGCTGCAGATAGCTACTGTGTAGTTGAAACCACATGGCCACACTAACAGGCTCTAACATTTCAGAGTGATCTAACAACAGTTTGGTGTTAATCACAGAAGCCTCTGTTAAAACAGCTAAAGAGGAAGGGATCTTTTACAGTATGTTCCTATCAGTGGTGGAAAGTAACTGAAGTACATTTACACAAAGTTTCATTGCTAATGTGAAATGGGATAATGAGTATGTTTACTTTTGGTCCTTAAAGTATATATTTTGATGCCAATACTTTTGGCAATACCTTTTTACCCAAGTACAATTTTGAATGCAGGACTTTTACTTTTTGCGATACTACAATATTCTTATATTATTAGTATCGCTACTTTCACTTAATCAAAAAGAAAAACACCACTGGTTCCTATGTTTGCATGTGTGTGTTTGTGTGGAGGAAGTGCTTAAAACCTTCCTGGAGAACCTACCTAGAGAGCCAACTGTTGCTTTTGTAGAACCGAATTGAGATCCAGTGGAACTGGCAGGCATAAGCTTTGAAAATCCCCCCGTGAGTGACCCTTTTTTTCTCCTTTGCCGTCGGGGGACGAGTCGAAATCAGTTCCAGCACTGCGTGACCCACGGCTGAACCTAAAACTCCCAGTGCACCACACTGTATCTGTCAGCGGTCTGGTGGTAGGTCTGTCGAGGGAGTGGAACTTATTGTGCCGACGGCAACCAAACTCCATGCCACAGTCTGGGAGCGACAGGGGAGGGAAAATAGGATTGTTTCAACCCTCTATGTAATTTGCCAGGCAACAAAGGGTTAAGTCTAGCTGACAAACCGCAGTACGCCAGGCCTCAATATAAAATGTGAGGGCAGACTATATTACTGCTGCAGCTTGAAGTACACAGTGACACATCTGAGGACTCCACTTTGTGGGTATACTGAGGGTCAGCTCATGGACAGACATGTCACATTTGTAAAATAAATAAATAAATAAGTAGGTCGGAGAGAGGCTTATTGTCGTGAACAAGGGAGTCTATCCCCGTTACAATGCGCTAGACTCCTGGTCTGGGAGATAGATTGCTGAGGTGGAGCGCCACACCTACCCTCAGCTCCCAGTACGACTTGCTGCACCCAAGCCGTGCTACTCATACGCTGAGTTGGCGCTTCCCGGGATTGAACCCTTGACCTTGTGGTCCAAAGGTGAGAGCTCTACCGACTGAGCCACCCGGACACGAACATCTTGTAAAAAGATTTATAAAAATAATTGCTTTATTGGGGGTTTAAATCTTTTTGTTTTTGTTTTTGATCTAATCCACTTTTCTCCCAATTTTAGTTGTTATGCCAATCGCGTCACAGTGTAGTCAATACCACTGGCAACTACCGTGCTTATTGTAAGTCGCTCTGGATGAGAGTGTCTGCTAAATGCCTAGATTGTACATTGTAAATTGTGGACCAGTGCTTTTTCATAACCATATTATATGGACCCCCAAATTGATTTGGCCGCGGACCCCCATCTGAAAATATTTGGTGCCAGGGACCCCCAGAAGAGAAGATTTATGTTAAAACATATATACATTTCCCAAACATTTTAGATATTTTTCGAAATCTTAAAAAAAGAAATCAGATGTACGCGCTGTGAACTTGTACATATGCTATTTTTGAATAGCCCAATGTATAAATGGATAAAGTGGTTGAAATGATTGTGATGCTAGTACTGTACGTTAACTCCTTTTGCTGGGGACCCCCCAAGGACCCTGGGGGGTCCCCACCCATGAACATGGCCAATTGTGTTCGTTGCAGTGCCCACATTGACGGCTTTGGACGACCCCTGTAGTCAGACAAATCTGTATTCATCAAAATATGTTGTCATGTACCTTTTTACCATTGTTTTCATTGGGCTTGTGTTACTAAGTAATATCAATTTAAGAATTAATTAATAATTACTTAAAATCGAAGTTGGTTAATAATGTGTATGGTTTTAATCGTTTTCAAGAAAAACAGGGCTTTTCTCCCCCCCCCCCGGGACTGGATTTGTCCCAGATTACAATAATCAGTGTTTTTGGCAGTAATGAATGGTTTTGCACGGACAAACTTTAGCCTAGCAACTCTTTGTCACTTTTCCAGAGTTCCCCACAGACTGGCCATTTTCTCTGCCTCGCCGTTGGAACCCCCCTCTTTCTTCTCTTTCGGTGGCAGCGGTTCACACAAGGCTTGAGTCAGTGTGCGTTTGTGTTTGAGGGCATCTTAAAAGACTCCGACGAGCGGGGGGCTGCCAGGGCATAATAACCCGGTGCCAGCTGCTAAGTGCTGGCTTGTCTATGGTCAGTGTGACGGCGTGACCCCCTTTTCATTGGCAGTCACTGGATGTGTAGCATTAGCATGGGTCTGTGTGAGTCTGTGTCCAGCCGTGGGGAAGGTATACATCGGATTGGGACTGTGTGGGATTAGTGGTTGTTCTCCAGGGAGCCAGGTCAACGTACTTGTTGTTGTCTGCTTAGCCCATTAAGAAAGACCTGAGGCCGATTCTACACATGCCTTTTTAAGTCGGTAGTTCTCACACTTTCAAGATTTCTTGTATGACTGCTATTTTTGAATAGCCAACGCAAAAAAAAATTAAAATGACACAAATGCTTTCCCGGTTTTGACAGGTTAAATCAGTGATTCCCAACAAGTGGGCTGTGACGACATTGCGAGTGGGTCCCCAAAAAGTTCTCAAAACACTTAAGATTTTAATGATGATAATGCTGTGTGTCACACTCCCCATCTCTCTCCCCATTTCATGTCAGCCTACTGTCCTATCCATAAAGGCATCAAATTTGCTTCTAGGGGGTCCCTGGGACAAAATATTTTGAGATGGGGGTCCACGGCCAAATACGTATCATTTTGGGGGTCCTTGACATGAAAAAGGTTTGAGCACCACTGATATAGCGACATAATTTTTTTCAGAAAACTGTTAGGATTTAGAAGACATTTGTAGACTCTGCCTCAGGTTTTAATGGGTTAATAGGCCTACATCTTTATTGTGTTTTTTCCATTATATACAGGACATACATAGACACAAAAAAACTATACAAAAAAAGATTTTCAAGTGGGGCTTCATCCAGAAAATGTTGGGAACACTGGCTTAGACAAATTATTTTTGCTTAGATGAATCCCCCCCCCTGAGTCAGACACATACAAGCCTATGAACACACTTCACCGGACATTGTCAAGACAGCGTAGGGCAAACCACAGGCATGCAGCTCCCCTTTAGCATGTAGGTGTTTACTGTTTCTGTTAATTGTTATGGACACATCAAGTAAAGCACATTTACTCAAGTACTGTACTTAAGTACAATTTTATGGTATTCTTTACTTTACTGGAGTATTTCCAATGTTCAGTACTTGTACTTCTACTCCACTGTATCTCAGAGGAAAATATTGTACCTTTAGTCCACTACAATTATTTGAAAACTTTAGTTACTAGTTACTTTGTAGATTTTTTATTATTATCACAAAAACTTACATTAACCACTTCAGCCCACTTTTGGCCATTTGAAAATAGCCGATCTACAAGCTCACAATGTGAGCATTGTGAGCTTTGTGAGCTTATACATCTGCTATTTTGAAAAGATTTGAAAAGTTGTGAAATGGGACATTCTGCACAATGAGTACTTTCTACTTTTGGTACTTTTAAGTGCATTTTGATACCAATACTTTTGTACTTTATTGATACTTTTTGCACTGCAGTATTGATACTTCGAAAATTTGAATACTTTTTCCACCACTGCGTATTTGTGGGAATCAAAGAAGCCGTGTGACACTGAAAACTTTACGACTGTGAACCTTCACAAAGTAACACATTTAACATTTTAACCACGAAAAGGAAATCTAAAAAAAATCCCTTTAATTGTTGTTAATTGTTGAGAGCTGTTTTAAGATTATGATGCTGTGTCATTTCAATCCTGTGGTGTTCTTTTAGGATCAGGACTGTGATGACTTAGCTCCGTGTTTCCCAAACTTTTTAGCTCAAGACCCAAAAGAGAAATTTGATATCTCCCCGGGACCCAAACTAAAGGCAAAATAGCCGATCTACAAGCTCACAACGTCTCGCGATGCAACACGTTGTGAGCTTGTAGATCTGCTATTTTCACTACTTCTTAAGTTGTTTTTCTTATTCATGCCATTCCTTTGATTTCTTTTTTTAATTCATGACATTCTCTTGAAAGAAAATTTAAATTTCTTTTTGAAAATCGTTTGAAATAATAATTCAAAAAATTGTTGTGACCGAGTTGTCACGAGGCGACACACTGTTTGGGAAACAGTGACTTAGCTGGTGTCAGTAGCAAAGTCATAAGTGTGTGGTATTGCGACCACAGAGTTGCTCGTGGGAGCACACACACAAACACACACACGCACACAAATAAACACAGCATGCACGCACACACAAATAACAAACACAACTCACCAACAGCCTTCTCACATGGAGTTTCTGGACAAGCCCGCCCTCCTTCAGGCCTTCCTCTCTCTCTCTCTCTCTCTCTGTGTGTTTCTCTCTCTGCCCCCCCTCTCTCTTCCCTCTTGTGTTGCCTCATGTGGGGTTGGGCTAGATGCTGGGGGTTTGCACTGCCCCGCCGACTGACTGACTGTGAGTTTGGTGCTACTGTGAGGAGAGAGACACAGTAGAGGAAGTGATATATGTGCGGCATGCCCTGGAATTCCACCTCCACCTCTCTGGGTGTATAACTTTGCATTAATCTGCAGGGACCACACAAGTGACAGAGGATGTTCCGGCATTATTGTCATCATGGCACAGGTGAGGATGGCTCCCCCCCCCCCTCCTGCTATGGGGTTGTGGGAACAGCTCTGGGAGACAGGAAGAGGAGTTTGGGGGGTCCACATGGTCTTTTTTTTTTCATTTCTTCTTTTTTTTTTAATCTGGCAACAGTAGCAGCTTGTTACATAATGACCTCCCTTGTTAGTTTTGCCCACAGTTTGATTTGTGTTTTCATTGTGTGACCGCGGGGCTGCATTTGGGTTTACAATGAGCCGAGGGAGTTTGGGGGTGATGAGCTGCAGGGAGTTCTCACCGTTTCCCCCAGCGGGCTGAGTGGAGCTCGCTCCATTGACTTTAAGTACGGCTATACGAGCCAGTGGATTTGATGTTGTAGAGCAGACTGGAGACTGTGCTGTTGTGTGAACGGCAAAAGGGCACGGCTGGGATGTTTTCTCTCTCTTTAGTATCCTTTTAGTTCCCAGAGTCTCTGTCCCTCTCTTTGTCTCTCTGTCTCGCCCTGTCTGTCTGTCTGTCTGTCTGTCTGTCTGTCTGTCTGTCTGTCTGTCTGTCTGTCTGTCTGTCTGTCTGTCTGTCTGTGTCTGCTCAATCTGGGAAACCCCTTTTTTGTGTAGAAACGGGAACTCGGTTTGGCTCCTCCCCTTTCTTAGTCCACTTCCTCCCGGGCGCTTCTGCGTTTGTTTATTCCTACTAACGACAACACTACATGTTTAGGGCAGTGGTGCTGACAGATTGTCTTGAGAGACAAGTGTCTGTCTGTCTGTCTGTCTGTCTGTCTGTCTGTCTGTCTGTCTGTCTGTCTGTCTGTCTGTCTGTCTGTCTGTCTGTCTGTCTGTCTGTCTGTCTGTCTGTCTGTCTGTCTGTCTGTCTCTCTCTCTCTCTCTCTCTCTCTCTCTCTCTCTCTCTCTCTCTCTCTCTCTCTCTCTCTCCCCCTTGACTCCTAAAATGTGAGCAGTTATGTGAGGAAGGCCCACACCCCTTCTTTCTACATGCATGCCCAATGTGTTTTTAGCGTTATGTGAGCACTGCACTCTTACCACACACACACACACACTCACTCACTCTCTCTCTCTCTCTCTCTCTCTCTCTCTCTCTTTCTCACGCACACACACACACACACACACACACACACACACACACACACACACACACACACACACACACACACACACACACTCACACACCGTGATCCCTAAATCAGTGTCCAAAGGCAAACCCCACACATTCCTCTCATACAAGAGGGTCAAGAGGGGTGGGGCGGGGGGGTGGGGGTAAGGGGACGTATGGGGAATGGGCCACCGTCCAAACAAGTTTAACACACAGTTGACACAAGAGAGTGAATCTGCAGTTCTTTATTTTTTTCTCTTTCTCATCTCACATCCAGCCAAAGCTGAGGGGAATGAATGGAATGGTGGCCTCCTGTCATTTTTCATTTTAATGCATTTGTATTTATTTTAATTTCCCACCAAGCTGGAATTTTTTTTTTTTTTTTTGTCACTTAGAATTTTTATTCATTTTTTACACACACATACATACAGTACACTACATAGACACGAAACACAACAAAAAAAACAAACACCAAAGGACAAACATTTTGAAACCGACAACTTTTCAGATGTGCACCTTCTTGTTACAATGGCATATCACAAGTGATTTTCCTTTCTTTTTTTTTCTTTTTTTCCCCCTCTTTTTGCATCAAATGTCTTTCTTATCACTTTCTGGGGGTGTATAGATGTTTTTAATTTCTCATGTTCCTTCTTTTGTTAAATGAGTCTCTTGTAAAAAATATACTTGCATTTTTTCTTTTTTCAATTTTGTCATTTTGTCTTTTTATCAGAGAATTCAGGCCATTCACATTAGGCGACATTATTCCAACCACATTAGTCATCTTTATATCTTGTTTCTCTTCTTGTTACATGTAGCCCTCTCATATCCATTCCATAGTATCCGCCATATCAGTTTCACACATACAACCTAAAACAAAATTACAAAAAATGTGACCTCCAAACACGGGGTAAAACCACCGTGACCCCTAAACCCTCATAATAGGGTGTGGGAGCAATCCCCGTCTTACACGGGGCCTCCCCTCTAGGCAACTAGTACTAACCCCAACCCTTGGGCTTCCCCAGCGCCTAGCCATCAACCTCTAAACAGAACAGACCTCTCCGTCGGTATTTTGTAACCCAAAATAAAGAAAAAACAGAAAATAATCCACCTTGTTATCAGATGAAGCCCTAATTTCTATCATAAATCCCTTACTGAGTTAGTGCTGGTCCTATAATTACCATTACATCAGATACAGGAGGGTTTGCTTCGACTTTTTTTAAACAGATATGACGTCCATAATTTACTCTTTTTTTCCTCCTCGTATTTTACCTTCCCTCGTCATTTTCTTCCCCCCCCCTTCTTATCAACTCACTGTTAACTCTTATTTTCATCAGAAAGTACTCATTGTTTTCTTTGATTTTTATACACTTCCAGCTTTTCCTTAGCTCTTCTCATCGCTCCTCTCGTCTTCGTCTCTCGCTTCCACTCCGGTGATCCACGGCTTGCTTTCGCTTGTTCCCTCGCCTCCGCCGCCGGCTCCGCGTTTCTCTCTGTCTCCGCCGTTGGCCCCGCACGGCCCTCCTCCTCCCCCGGCGAATCTGCGCGTCGTTCCCCGCTCGGCTCTCCCTCCACGAAGCCTCTCTCCTCCAAGGCTTGGGTGACTTCCTCCGCGCTGTTATACGTCTTTATCCCTTCTGGCCAGTGGATCCTCATCTTTGTGAAAGGCGTCTTGAAGATAATTCTCTTTTCTTTTAGGATTTTTTTAGCTGGAAGGTAGTCTTTCCTCATACGGACAATTTCGGGAGGATAGTCGTGGTCAAATCCTATTCGTTTGCCTCCTACTTGAATGTTTGCCTCCCACGCCTTTCTTAATATCAATTCTTTCGTCTCGAATTGTAGGAAATTCAGTACAATGGACCTGGGGGGTGCAGACGGATTGCTTGGTCTCTGGGATAGCGCTCGATGACCTCTCTGTATTTGGAGCTGGGTCCCTTCGGGTAGGACTAGCTCCTCTTGAAATAGTTTCTCCATATACTTTATTACCGAGGTCCCTTCAATTCCTTCCTGTAGATTAAAGACCCTTAAATTCGTCCGCCTCGCCCTGGACTCGAGCTCCAAAAGTTTTGTTTGTAATATCTCCACATGGTCCACTAACACCTTCATGGCTCCGTCCGCCCCCACTCTCCAGTCCTCCACCTTTGAAATGCGCGTTTGTGCTTCGTTTGTATCCGACTTTAGCGTTGCTATTTCCTCGTCGTGTCTTTTCGCCTGGAGGTCCACCTCCTTGCGAAAGCCCGCGATCTCCTCCTTCATTTCTTTCTTTATTTCGTCTTTAAAAGCCGACAGCTCCTGTTGTATTTCTTGTTTGAAGGATTTTAGCTCCGCAGTTATATCTGCGAGTCCCGCACGAAGCACTTCAGTAAGGCCCTCGTCCATTTTCAAACCCGCGTCTTCCTAGTCTCTTTTTCCTCCTTCGTTGTCGATGATTTCGCTACTTTGTCTTTCTGCTTTAAGTTTTCGGTTGTTTCTATGGCTTCATCTTTGTTTACTGTTCATTTCTCTTCATATTTTTCCCACTTTGGTCCTGTTTTAATCATAGTATTTTTACCGACTGTAGAGAGCTTGTTTGTTAAGCTTCTCCTCTCTCCGCCATCTTACCGGAAGTCAAGCTGGAATTTGTTTATCCCAGATGAAGTTCACAATGGAAGGAGTGTGTTTGATCGTTTTTTTGTATTTTCTTTTTATCTTTATTCCGGAGACCCCCAGGGGTCCTCGGGGGATTGGTTCCAGGGGGTCCCCAGCAAAATATGTTAATATATCATAACATCATTTTAACCACTTTATCCATATTTTATACGTTGGCTATTGAAAAAATAGCAGATGTACAAGTTCAATGCGTGCGAGCTTGTACAGTACATCTGCTATTTTTGAAAACTTTTTTTGTTTAGTTTTTTACATAAATCTTCTCTTCTGGGGGTCCCTGGCACAAAATTAGATTTCAGATGGGGGTCCATGGCAATATATATATATACATTTTGGCGTCCATGGCACTAAAACGTTTGAGAACTACTGATTTAGAAGGCGTTTGTAGAATCGGTCTCTGGTCTTAATGGGTTAAGTCAGAGCCATTCAAGGAGAATTGCGTCATCTCCGTTCACTTGGTCGGGCCAGGTCTTCTACATGGCATTCTGTTGGCGAATAGTGACAAAGCCCTAAACCGGAAGTTTATGGAATGCACCGGAGTCCATGAGCATTTGTAACTATTTCCAGTTTACATGAACCACGTGACCGGCGTTGTTTCTGCCCCCTCAGTGGCGGAACTCTCTCTAATACAAGGCTCTGGGTTAAGTATGACAGTGGATTACCCACGCAGTAGCTGGCCTGCAGCTAGAGTGAACTGACTTACAAGAAAGGTGCGTTCCTCTGAGCGCAGATCTCCACCAGGCCGGGTTACTTAATACTTACCCAGGGCTGTGTCAGTCGTGGGGGTGCAGCCGTCAGGACAGGAGGAAGCTGTGGGAGCGAAATCATATGTGCAGATGGTGCATCTATTCACGTTTGTGGTGGTGCAGCTTTCAACCTGATGTCCCTATTTTGGGCATGTCCTTATTGTCAAAATTGTCAAAGATTTTCAAAGATACCATATTTGTTTCACTTACCATTAGAATGTTGGGCCTTACTGTGAGGGATTTAAACGTGTAGTGCTAGCGACTGGCTCAATTGCAAACACATTTCCGTGCTACAAAATCTGTATGCTAGACATACAGTAGCTAGCTATGCCTCCTTCTCTGCTTTTCTTTGTGTTCACATACAAGCGACACTTACGTAGTTTGCTTGTCAGTCAGCATTGTTCCTCTACTGAGTGTGTGTGTGTGTGTGTGTCTGTGTGTCTGTCTGTGTGTCTGTGTGTCTGTCTGTCTGTCTGTCTGTCTGTCTGTCTGTCTGTCTGTCTGTCTGTCTGTCTGTCTGTCTGTGTGTGTCTGTGTGTCTGTGTGTGTGTGTGTGTGTGTGTGTGTGCGCGCGCGCGGGCATTTGTCCTCCACACTGTCCCAGCAGTATCCCAGGCTATATCTTGTACCAGGTCACTCCATTTCCTTCCAGTGCCTGACCACTAATTTCGGAGGCGCTCTCTCGTCTTGGTCAAGCCAAAACCTGACGCACTCTCCAATTAGAGATTGTCGAATGTTGAAAGGTCAACAGATGCGGACCACAGTTTAGCCCACAGTCGCTGCACTGCGCTGCCGGCCTGGCCTCTGCGTCCCTGTTTGTTGTTATTTTGTGCCCTTGCTATTTTAGAGGGCCTGTTATGCTAATGGTGTCCTACCAGCACCGCAGGGCTGGAGTTCTGTTCCTATGTTTGCGTGCCAGTAAATGTCACAGAACTCACCCCTTTCGTCACGTTATTCCATGCAGTCGTTTATCTCTTGCCCTGTAGTCCCACACCATTCCACAAACACCTTTGTGCACGCACAGATACCTGTCATTGAGCAGGTGTCACTTGATACTAACGGGCCTCAAGGACAGGCAAGAAGTCAGTTCACTTCATGACATATCATGGAAGAGCATGGTTTTTATTTTCTCTATTAGTGGATTATTGTGGAGATCCGTATAAAAGTAGGGCTTGGTGCTAAAGAGAAGGGTGATGACAACACTTGAGCTGTTTTTTTTTTCAGATAAAAAAAGTTAGAGTTGTTCATCTTAAAGGGATAGTTCAACCCCAAAATGACTTTTTTTTCTCTCAATTACTCACCCCATGGAGACTTGAATTCATGGATTTGTTTTGTTTATTTCGCATTCCTAAGCCAATAATTTGATGACCAGCAGCGGTTCCGGTAGGAGAAACAAAGGAGACGCTTTGTGTTTGGAACCATACCTACCGGAACCACATGGTACCATACTGTACCATTGTGGTGTCAATAGAAAACCTTTCCATTGAAGTAATGGCCTTATTTTTTAACTTGGATTGGCACACAAAAAGTAATTTTTTATCATAATTTTTTTTAGGTTAAAGCCCATTTACTTTTTATGAAAGTTTGTACAGTAGTAGAAATTCTCCCTTAACCCATTAATCTGTGTCATTTTAGATTTTTGCGTTGGCTATTCAAAGATCGCAGATATACAAACTCGCAGTGCGGCGCGAAGTGACTCGCTGCGAGCTTGTACATGTGCTTTTTTTTTTGACATTTTGGACATTTTTTTAAAGTGTGAGAACTACTGATAGAAGGTAGAAGGTATTTGTAGAATCAGCCTCAGGTCTTAATGGGCTAATGACCACAGGAGAAGTACGAAGCTGGTTGTTCATGTTTTTTTTTTGCAGTACAGCCATAACTGCCCAGTACCGTTTTATGACACTTTGCAGACGGGTCATGCCAAACAGGTAAAAAAAACAAATCTGAATTTGATTGGCCAAAGGTGGGCACTATTGTACATGCAATTGATTGACTACGTGCAATCTGAACTGGCATAACTCATGCCTCATTTGACCTACAGCCATGACATTTTACACATAATATGCCATTCATGTACAAGAACCCATAAACTATATATTTGTATCGATTTTCTGCCATTTATAATATCATTAAAACACTTAAATCCTTATTCCTCCTAGGATTTTTTAAATATAAAAACTAAATAACGACAACGAATGATAAAATGCGATGACATTTATTTTTGTGCTGGATTACTTATCGAAAGCAACTTTGAAGACTTTCCATCTTGATTTTCATACTGTACTGAAATGAATGGAATCCATTGGCTTCCTCTGGGAAAAAAATAACAAAAAAACATTGCTTTGGAAAATGATCAGCAGTAATAATGTCAAGTACACCGTGAGTTATACCGGACCCCCTCCTGTATGCATGGTCCTTCAAGAAATGATATGCTTTTAAGAGTTTTAAAAAGCACACAGCCAACGTGTTGGGCTGGGGACTTTCAGTGCAGCATTTCACGGGATTTGCTTACAGGTGGTGCAGCATCAGGCATTTGATATGCAGCACTTTCCTTTGGTTTAACCCATTAAGACCTCAAACTTTTTCATGTCAAGGACCCCCAAAATTATATGTATTTGGCCACGGACCCCCATCTGAAAATGTTTTGTTCCAGGGACCCCTCAGAAGTAAAGAATAGAGTTAAATATGTTCGCTTTAAACAATATATATGCAAAGATTTGCGCGGCACCGAGTGCGCGGCACCGAGTGCGCGGCACCGAGTGCCGCGCTATGAGCTTGTAGATCTGCTATTTTTGAATAGCCAAAGTGTAAAATAATGCTTTTTAGCTCAAATGAAAAAGTGACACAGATGCGTTCCAGGTCTTAAAGGGTTAACCCATTCAATCCGGGAACGCATAGCATACTGTGTCATTTTAGATCTTTTAGCTATAACCATTATTTTATACTTTGGGCTATTCAAAAAATAGCAGATCTACAAGCTCATAAAGAAATCTTGAAAATGTGTGCAAATAATTTTTTTTAAAGCGAACATTTGTAACTCAAATCTTTGCTTCTGGCGGGGGTCCCTGGAACAAAATATTTTTGAGATGGGGGGGCCCGCGACCAAATACATATAATTCTGGGTGGTCCTTGACATGAAAAAGTTTGAGCACCACTGATATTATTATAGCAACATAACGGTTTTCAGAAACCTGTTAGGATTTAGAAGACATTTGTACTGTAGATGCATTCCCGGATTCAATGGGTTAAAAACCCCTTCAAGTATGATGAAGAACAGTCTGAAGTGAAACCTGTTTGAGTCTGAAGGGAGAGTATTAAACCTGATCCCTTGGTTGTGCCAGTGGGGATGGATTCTCAACGTCAGGCATTGTGTGTGTGTGTGTGTGTGCGCGCGCATGTGCGTGTGCGTGCGTGTGTCCTGGTGGCCTAGTTTTTCTCCATGAAAGGAGACCAAGCTTGAAAGATTACATAGTTTTGATTTAGATTCCGTTATAATTATACTGTACAGCAGTAGAGAGACAATAGAACAGGGTGAAACGTACGGTCTGGGATGGAGACATTTTTTCATTTGTTATGACAGTGTGCTTAATTCCAGTGCTTGTAGAGGAAACGGGAAAGATGTTCTTCAGTTTGCCTCCAAGGAGCCACCGATGCTGATGCTTCTCATGCTACACCAGTAGTTCTCAAACTTTTTCTGTACACTCTCAGATATATATATATATATATTTTTTTTGTTGCAATGCATCCTTCCGCTTCCTGCATAAGACTGTTTTGGCAGGAATAATACATAATGCTCTGTGGCTTGTGTCCCTTCTGGGCGACAGCAGGACCAGCTGAGGTATCCTGGACCTAAAGCAGTGCTTCTCAACCTTTTTCATGTCAAGGACCCCCAAATTGATGGCCGCCTTACCCCATCTGAAAAGGTTTTGTGCCAGGGACCCCCAGAAGAGAAAGAAAAAATCCCAATTATTAAAGTTTTTTGGGGGATATTTTTCAAATATTTTCAAACGTAGCAGATGTACTGTACAAGCTCGCCGCGTGGCACAAAGTGACGAGGCCCATGGCCAAATACACATTAATTTGGGGGTCCTTAACTTCAAGCACTGCTTCACACCCAGTGGTGTAAAGTACATTTACTCAAGTACTGTACTTAAGTACACTTTTGAGGATTTTTTACTTTACTGGAGTATTTCCCATTATACTTAATACTTTTACTTCTACTCCACTACATCTCAGAGGCAAATATTGTACTTTTACTCCACTACAATTATTTGAAAACTTGAGTTACTTGTTACTTTACAGATATAAATTATTACATCATAAAACACATATTAACCACTAATAGTAGCTAAACCACTTTAGCTACTATTTTATACATAGGCTATTTGAAAATAGCCGATCTACAAGCTCACAATGCGACGCGTTGTGAGCTTGTAGATCTGCTATTTTCAAACATTTTAGTACTTTTACTTTTGGTATTTTAAGTACATTTTGATATCAATACTTTTGTACTTTTACTCAAGTACATTTTTAATTCCGGACTCTTACTTGTAACAGAGTACTTCTACATTGCAGTATTGATACTTTTACTTAAGTAAAACATTTTAGTACTTTTTCCACCACTGTTCACACCAACCCTCACACAGACAGACGGGGAAAAATGCTACGATCTTCTCTGCTAGGTGTGAGTGTGAGTGTGGGCTCTGAGTTGAACTGGCGGGCGTCCCTTGATCCACCCTTAACCCAGATCCCCCCCCACACACACACACATGGGGGGGGGGAGAATACAGGAAGAGAACGCAGTCACAACGAAGGAGGGCCGGCAGGCTAAAAAGGAGGCAAAGAAAGGAGCAAGCCAAAGAAAGCATTCTTCACAAAAGGAGGGCTGAGGAGGAGAGACTAAGCAGGAGATCAAACGGAGCCAGAAGGGATTGTAATGACTGACTGAGTGACTGACTGGGCTTTTCTTTTTCTGGGTTTCTGTGGTTTGACTGGTTTCCCCTGCCTGGTCGTTAGGTTTCTCTCTGGCCTGGTCCAGGCCCAGCACAGCAACTGTGTGTGTGTGTGTGTGTGTGTGTGTGTGTGTGTGTGTGTGTGTGTGTGTGTGTGTGTGTGTGTGTGTGTGTGTGTGTGTGTGTGTGTGTGTGTGTGTGTGTGTGTGTGTGTGTGTGTGTGTGTGTGTGTGTGTGTGTTCTCGTGCGTGCACGTGTGTGCACGTGTGTGTACGTGTGTGATAGAGAGAGAGAGAGAGAGAGAGAGCTATATAGAGGAAATGAGTGGTATTGGCGCAGATGACAGGATGACCCAATTGACATAATTCCATTGTTGCATCTTGACAAGTCTTTTCTCTGGAGGATCCATCCATTGAACTCGTGTTAAAAAAAAAGAGCAGAATGCCAGTAATGTCCTCATTGTTTTGGAACAAGACGGCGTAAAGTAACGAGCTGTGCTCCACTGACTTTCAACACAGCTTTGAGAGAGAGAGAGAGAGAGAGAGAGAGAAGAGAGAAGAGAGAGAGAGAGAGAGAGTTCCGTCAGACCACACAGTCTGACCCATTCACCGGGCACAAAGACATTTGCATTGCACCCTAATTGTCTGTCCTTGTTCCATACATTGAAAGCAGGCGTCGACTCGCGCTGATTCTCGCCCCGAAGTGGAAGTTTTCCGTGCTATACAGTACCTTCCCCCTCCTCCGTGACAACCTCAACCTTATCAAACACCAAGGCAGGCCGTGGACAGCTGATTTGCATGTCCGTCCGATCAGCAAACAAAAGCGGCGTTAAGTGGCTTCTTGGCGAGGGCCGGAAGGGGTGGAAGAGAGGCCTGTCAGTGGGCCTCCTTACCACTGTTGCCGGATTTTGTGAGAGAAATAAGCAACCGGGTCTAAGAAAACAAGCCCAAAAGAAGCACCTATAGGCCACATGAGGACTTTAAACCAACAGTACTGTATACATCTTCTATTCTAAAATAGCAGATCTGACAAGCTCACAGCGGGTCGCGATGCGACGGGTTGTCCGCTTGCAGTAAATTGGAATATTTTTGAAACATTTTAACAACACATCTGGTACGGGGCTCTCCCTGGCGCAAAACATTTTCAGATGGGGTTAGGGACAAATACATATTAATTTGGGGGTCCATGAAATGAACATGTTTGAGAACCACTGGTTTAAATAATACTTTTTTTTTTTTAAAGCAAGCCCAAATAAGCAACTACACTTTAGAAACATGCCCCCCAAAAAAACACAACCCGCAACTATCAATATTTAAGCGACTTAAGAATCCCAAAGTGGCTTATAATAAGCGGACATGGCAACAAGTGCTCCTTACGTAAAGCACTCATTGCTCTTTGAGGTTCTAACAGAGCAGCCAGCGCTTGGCCCGGGCTTCTCTCTGGACCCACACGCTTGTTATGCAAATGAAGGAACGAATGCATGATGATTTCCCTCTGTAGCTGTTGGTTACCCGGGAAATATGGAGGGCCCTGCTGTAGCCTTTCAACAGTCAGTTGTGCGTGCAGAGAACAAAAGAGAGAGAGAGTGCTGTATTCTTTATGCATAGGGCCCTGCACAGACTGAGACTCAGTGGTGTAAAGTACATTTACTCAAGTACTGTACTTGAGTAAGTAGCACCAGTGGCAGGCTCATCTCTGTCACATACTGTACTGTAACGTATGACAGGATGTTGTATCATATTTGCATGTAGTTTCATGCAGTAAAAACAGAGATTCAGAGAATCCTGTAATGCCTGGTGATTCATAGCTACTTAGTGGTTGCACATTGTATCATCACACATCGAAAATAACCGATCTACATCTACAAGCTCGCAATGTGTCGCATCGTCACGACACATTGTGAGCTGGTACATCTGCCATTTTTTATGTGCGATACCGCAGAGCAGCAAAGAATCAGAATAATCATTGTTGACACTTCACAGGTTTAAAGGTTTTTTTTTTTAAATAAAAATCGGGAAAGCATCTGTGTAACCACTTGAACCATTATTTTATACTTTGGCTATTAAAAAATAGCAGATATACAAGCTCATACCTGAGCTTGTAGGTCTGCTATTTTTGAAAAATCGTGAACATTTTCTACGTGAAAATGTTTAACTCAAATATTTGCTTCTGGGGGTCCCTGGAACAAAATATTTTTAGATGGGGGGGTCCGTGGCCAAATACATATGATTTTGGGGGTCCTTGACTTGAAAAAGTTTGAGCACCACCGATATAGCAACGTACATTTTTCAGAAAACTGTTAGGATTTAGATGTATTTTTTTTGACATTTTTAATGGGATAACGGTATTGGAGAGCTAATGGCTCATAGTTGTGACATTATGCAGGGCAGGAAGACGTCACATCTCCCACCATGCATGGCCTGGATTGTTCTGGATGGAAGCCTGCTCCTCTTTTCCCCATCATTAAGAGACTCATCCAAAGAGTCCATGGCTTTTGAGTTTTTCCTTTGTCTTTTGACAAGGAGGGCGAGAGGAAAGTTCAAGCATTTTTCCCATGCTCTCGTGTACCAACCAAAAGTGTCGCTCCTCACAAAGAGAGCAAGTAACAGCTCTCAACTTATCTCAGTGCTTTTTTTGCTAACTATAAAGACACTGCTATACCCTTTGGCTGGGTGGAAGCCCCATTGACACCGCAGACCCCTTTCCATTGGCTGGTGTGGTTCCGTGGGCTTAGCGTGTTGTTTGCGGCAGCACATGTATTGTAATGCATATCAGTGAGGCCACCATCTTGTCAGAAAAAGTTCTAGAACCCACCCTCCCTCCCTACCCCTCCAGCATTGACAGGGGGGTTCGCACACAACACATAATGACCATTCTGTGGGGCTCTTTACATGTCATGACGACGCTACTGCAAGTGAAGCTGAAACCGTGACATCATGTGTTGTTTACAGTCTCCCGTGGGCTTTGTGCTAGGGTTTTAACCTGTGACCTTCTGTGCATATTGTGTTGCGTGTAATATATGCCCACCTTGTTTGGGAAGCAGGCCCCCGCCCCCCTGCTATTTGAGCCTGTCGGAATAGGGAAGCGCCTAACAGTAGGTTGTCTCCCTCTTGTCTCTCCACGTGGGCTGCAGCCGAGCTCCACAGGCTTATATATTATCGCCTCTGTCGGGTGGAAACCTCATATGTCCAAAAACTGTTACTTTTCAGGATTCAAATTCAAAAAGCATATTGATGCTTTTTGTGTGACGCTGTAGTATGAACAAGTAGGGCGTTGATTTATGGAAAAAAAGTTAGAATATGGAGTAGGGATATTTAACAATTAATCTATAATCGATTATTTGCCGCTTTTTTCTTTTCTTGGGCTAGTGAAAGTTACAGGTATGGTGTGTGTGATATCAAATGTGAGCTTACCATAATCACAGTAATCCTGAATCATATTCCATTATATTCAGGGGCTTTTGGAGATAAATGAGACTGAGTCCATAGAGCCCTGCAGAGGGGAGTGGTGTGCGTGTGTGTCCAGCTGATGCTCGTTGACGCTCGTTTATGTTTTATACATCAAGGCAATTATGTTTCTGCACTCATTTTTGGTTTCGGACACGAATTTTCCTTTTGGTCCCAAAAACGCTGCTTATCAATTAATCGATTGATAAGGTTATCAACTATCAATTAATGAATTAATCGATAATTTGCATCCCTATGTGACGCTGTAGTACAATCAAGTATAGGGTGTTGATTTACAGAAAAAACGTTGAATATGGAGATAAGAGGTTTCTGCAGGACAGCGACGATTATGTTGATGTTTTTTTTTTTAACCAACTGGAGCTATAGCAGAACAGAATGAGCTTGGTGCCCCTAGTAACCACACTGCAGTGCCAAGCCTCAGGTTTCAGGCCACCAACGTGGTCTGGGGTGGAGACGGATCGTGACCGCAATCCCCAAAGAGGAAGCTACCTACATTTTTGGCACAAACGTTTTTCTTTTTCTTTCTTTCTTCCTTTGGTACAGATATGAAAGGGAGCATTTCTGATTCGTCACTCAGTTCCTCGCTCGTTAATTCTGTCACTGTTGGACGGAAACCTTGTATTTCCAAAAAACATGACTTTTCAGTAAATTAATAACTAAACAAAAACAAACCTGTTCAAATGGATTCCAATGTAGTTATTACTTAGTCACAAGCGATTGTTAATACTTTTTATCTATTAAATATTTATTATAACTCACAGAAAGACCACTTTCAACCTAGCATCGCTATTTCGGATGTGCCATTTTAGGCAAAACGTTTCCAAATTAAAAAAAATATTAATTAAGCTACATTTTATACAACAAAGTGTAAAATGGGGCATTCATTTATGAAAAGACACAAAAAAAAAATATGACAGTGATGATATATCAGTCAATAACGGGATTTTATATCACAGAGCTTTCATTGGATAACTGGGTTTTCACAAATTCAAAACGTGTCTCGAATCCTTTTATACATTATTATCTTGAGCTACATTAGATCGGATATGAAAGATTCTCTCCCGGTGCAGATTGATTTGTTCCTTTTAGATCGGTTGAAGCCTGGAGCACCTACCATCTAATCCTAAATGATTTCTGTAGCCGTTCGTCAACATTCCTTCGACGGCAACCGCCTCTGTTGTTCACCTTTCCACCGTTCCCACAGCAGACAAAAGCACCGTCTAAAAAGAAGACCATTCTGTCTGAACCTGCCAGAGTGGTGTTCGCCGTGCCGCCACAATGGAGCCCTAATCAGTTGCGGTTGGCAGTTAGAGAGCAGAAAGTCTCTCCAGGTGAAGCTCTCTAAAGCCTGTTTTGTTCCACGCTTGTGATTGAAATAACCCATTAAAACCGGGGAAGCATCTGTGTCATTTTAGATTTTTTAGCTAAAAGGGCATCGTTTTACTGCTCAAAATAATTAAGGGAACACTTTGATCCTATACTTTGGCTATTCAAAAATAGCAGATCTACAAGCTCGTAGCGTGGCACTTCTTTTTTGAAAAATCGTGAAAATGTGTGCAAATCGAATATATATATTATTTTAAAGCGAACATTTTTAACTCAAATCTTTGCTTCTGGGGGGTCCCTGGAACAAAATATTTTTAGATGGGGGTCGGCGGCCAAATACATATCATTTTGGAGGTCCTTGACATGAAAAAGTTTAAGCACCACTGACTTAGCAACATACGTTTTTTAGAAAACTGTTTAGGGCGATTTAGAAGACATATGTAGAATTGGTCTCTGTAGGTCTTAATGGGATAAAAGAGGTATGCCTGACTGTGACTCTCAGGGATGAATGAATGGAGGTATACACTAAGGTCCTCAACTGACTCGCTTGGAAAGACAATTATCATTGTGTCCCCTCTGGGGTATTTGCCAAGTACATTTGCATCTGCATTTCCCTGTCCTAACTACTAGGGTGGGCGACTATTTTTAACAGCTCCCGGCGGGGAGCAGTTAGAGGTCAAGTGTCTTTGCTCAGGGACACTTCAACACGAAGCCTGGGGGAGCTGAGGATCGAACCGGCAACATTCCCGAATGGCCTTTCTACCTCCTGAGCCGCGGCTGTCTTATTAGTCACACTGCAAACTGTTCTTGACCACTTAAATCCTGTATTCTTTGTTGACCAGGGGCCCCCAGGGGTCTTTACGTTGTCCCCTCTCTTTTTCCCCTCTACACCAAATCTCTTCTCCGAAATTAGCCGATCGGAAGCTCACAACATGTCATATTGTGACGTATTGTAGATTGACTATTTTCGAAGAATATTCTCCCCAGAATAGGGATGCTTCTGATTGATTGATTGAGTGAATACCTTATTAACAGTTTGCAAAAAGTACAGCGGTACGATTACACAATGATGCTAAAAGGATAACACAGAAAGCCCCAAGGGCTTGTTTCCATTGTGGTCCTATGTATTCAATTCATCAAGACATTTAAAGACAATAACAATCAATAATTGTATTTATTGTTTACTGTAGGTTTCATGTAGTTACTATTTATTTATTTCCCTTGTTTCTTGATAATTCAAGAAACAATAAATACTTTATTATCTTCATAATAAAGCATTTATTTTACACATTAATATGTCAACAAAGGGAAAAAGAGCAGATGTGGGCTAATGTCACAATAGCCCTAATATACTGCCCCATTAGAGCTAAAAGTTGGGGTTAAAAAATAATACGAGTTTGTGTTTGGGGTAATGTTACAGTGCTGCTAACTCTGTTGTCCTCCAATTGGTTTAGAGCCAGAAAACTGTTCTCACTCTTAACCTACCCTAGTGACTGTATTTGATCCAAGGATTCATTCTCTCAGAGCACTCCCACTGGTTTTTGTTATATCCTCCGTCCATACTTTGTTTTCTATCCTTCAAAAAGGTCTTTCCCCAGATGCTGAGAGGTGGCTTCACATGTTAGCAAACATTGCCTACATTGCCTCCTATTCAGAGTCAGACTAGTGTACACACACACACACACACACACACACACACACACACACACACACACACACACACACACACACACACACACACACACACACACAATATGCAAGACAATATGCATTATGCATACACAAAGACCCACACAAAAGACTTGTACACATGCGTTGGCGCTTGTTTTTTTCCATTCTAAAGTGTTTGCTGTGTTCGGCGTTGGCCAGTGTTCAGGGAAAATGGTGTTAACAGACTAGAAATCAGAGACATGATGGCTCCTGGACCATTGGCAGACAGCTGCTTAAGTTCATTGTTGAGATACTGTGCCATGAAGCTCCCAGTGTGTTAAAAGAGCTTTACCTGGGGAAACACTATATGCTCTCAGGGAAACACTACGCTCTCAGGGACTGAGGGGAGCTATGTGGTTGTCTACACCCTAGGATGACAGTGGAGGGGTTGGCAGGGACACGGACCACAGGACACAAGGGGAAGTAACTAAATTGGAAGAGAAGGGAGTAAACATGGAGATACAAGGTCTCTGCCCGACAGCAGCAATATACTCACTCAAAGTCACACACACGTGCACGCACCCACACAAACAATACAACAACACAACAATACAACAATAAATACTGAATGGTGAGATGTGCACATCAAAACAAATGCTGCTGTATGAAGTTTTAGGAGGGCTTGTCACATGAACGGATCACCTTGTTTACTGTAAATCACTCTGGATTAAGAGCGTCTGCATAAATGCCAAAATTAGAAATTGTAAGTCCTCGTCAACAACACTGCTTTTTCAGTTTAAAATCTCTTGTCTTCACCGCCGTGTGACGATCTATAAATTGGGGCTTTCGGTCGACTCATTTCCTATTTTGTCCAGCGGGGCCCTGACGTGCCAGGGGCCCAGAGCCGGTCCAAACGGGACCTCCCTGGTTCTGGAACCGCACCACCATTCTTCTCTGTCTGTAATCCTGACGGGGCCTGAGCCCAGGGCAAGCACACGGCCATTTATTTCAGGGCTTCTGGGAAGAGGAGCGCACAGCTGCCAGGGAACAATCTTCTGAGTCATGGCTCCATCTGAGTCTCAATGCTGTGTTCTGTTGCACCCGCAGGCAGTGATACAAAAGACTCACAGCGGAGCAGACTAGTGGACCTATTGAGTGATACACAAACTGAATGGCTCCTTTGGACTATGAAGGGTAACCCAGAACCTTCCAAACTGTCTGGAACCCTTGAAGTTCTGTGATAATTTTCCATTATAACGAGGAGGTATTAACAAAAAAAGCAAGCTTGTAGATCTGATATTTCCACTATTTTAGAAACATTTTGAAAGTACAAGTTCTCATGGTTAGTAGTACTATACCTGAGCAGGGCCCCAAAATTTGGTTCTGACAACCTTATATGAAACCGAGTCGTAGCGTATGGAAACAAGTCCAGGACCTCGTAAATACAGTACGTCTCACGGCACAGCAAGGTTTACTTAGTTCCTGTTGTCGAAAAAAAAGGGCCACAACTCTGACCCCATCAGTTAAATGGGGTAATCAGCTGGGGATATGAAGGCGGTGCAGGGCTGCTTTGGACAGCTTGCGTCACAATTAGATTTGGATAAATCCCTCTTTGAATAGGATTAATTTATCTGTGCAATTAGTTCACAATTTATTTTTTGTATTGAAACTTTGTATTGAACTCACACAGTAAAGGATGTCAAGCCAAGACTCGTATGGAAGTTTAGCAGCAATTTCAACCCACACAACCAAAGGTTACTTCTAATTCTTGCCAAGTTAATTATTGGATTGATAGCTATTACTTATTACTCAATCGTATTCATGAAACCAAAATGTAATGACATATTTTTCACAACAGGGGGCGATATTAGTCTTCCTGATTTGTTTACCCCCTGATACCTGGTGTACCGGCACCTGTACTTTCTCCAGCGCCGGCTGAATCCATTACACTTGTGCTTTTGTTTGGTCGAACCAGAGGCCTTTCCTCTGGGTCCTGTACTTGCTATGGATGACCAGTGTGTGTTTACATGTTCAGCATCACCGCTATGTGTCTTGAAGTGCCCCTGAGAGAGTGAGTCAGACAGCTGTGAACACGCTGGCTGTCAGGTTCTGTGTGTAAACACAATTGTGAGCCACGACACGTTCTGCATGCATGACCCGGCACACTTGACCATTACTTTACAGTGGCTGTGCCAACAAAGTGAACCATTTACCACACGCACACACACGCACACGCACACACACACACACACACACACACACACACACACACACACACACACACACACACACACACACACACACACACACACACACACACACACACACACACACACACACACACACACACACACACATTGTTATTGTGAGGACATTCCATCAATATACACTGACACCCAGTAGTGTTTAACCTTTGCCACTGCCTGTTTTACCTCAGCTGCCCAACAATCTTAACATAACCACAGCTCTAATTCTAACCCTGACCTTTGAACCTAAAATGCCATAAAATGGCCGTGTTTCACAAATCGTACATCTTCTCACAAGGCCATGGTTTTAGGTTTTCTGATTGACTTCATAGTCTCTCTCTCTCTCTCTCTCTCTCTCTCTCTCTCTCTCCCTCTCGTGCACACTCAGGATTAAGCTCCATGACTTCTAGCCACATATTCTTTTAGTGGATTATGTGCTAGCTCTACAGGAAACCACAGCAAATCTTATTTACATGACCTCAGGAAGTTAAATAACACAGGATTCCTCTACATGCCTGGAAACACACAGAAAATTACTTTGATCATTTCAAGATACTTAAAAGATTAGGGCGATTCTAAAGAAAGCATGGGGAATTGTGCTGCAGTCATGACAAAACTACACATGTAGTTGTTGACTTGTATGTAACTGTGAGTTACATTTATGCTTGCGAAGAATATTCTAGGACTTTACAGACATATTATAGTACTTGTAGTAGCTGTAGAGTCTATTGTTGGTTTATTGCTGTATGTATTGTTCACTAGACCGCCGGTATTGATGCCAGTAATAAGGAACAATGCAAGTTTGGAATACATGCCCCACCCAGGTTATGCACACACAACACGTTTTACCCGTAGTGCCCGTTGTCAGAGACCCGATGTACCGATCTTTCTCTGTCTGTGTCCCTTTTATGCCCATATATGGAGATCTCTGTATCTGTCTGTGCTTGTCACTTTTATTAAAACTAAAAACAGGCAATTAAAACAATTAAAAGTCTACATACTGTGGCTGGAGGCAGTGATTCCAGTGATTCCAAATGATTTTGGGGGGTCCCCGATGGTTAGCTTAATGTCCAACGTTGTTTTCTCACTCAACAGTAAACAAACCAACATACAGTATAACTGTATACAGGGTATCTGCACATTTCTAAAGTTACAATTTAATAACTTTCAAGACCTTTTTAATGACCAAAATGGTCAAATTGTCAAATATTATGCTACCGATCTACTGCGAGGCTTTGTGAGCTTGTAGTTCGGCTATTTTCACAATATTTATCTGTGGAACCGAGTCTCACTAAATGTATAATGCCTACAATTCTGCTTGTCAGGGTGGGTGGTCCCCAGTTCAAATATGATTATTTCGGGGGGTCGCGGCCTGAACATTTTGGGAACCCTTGGCTTAAGGGACTCCCAGTCCAGTGGGTCGTTGATCGTTGAGACGGTTCTCAAGATACGTGAACTACAATTTACACTCACAGGCACACACGTACACACATTTCGCACATTTATAGTAGGATTGTACACCCTTTCACTTTGAATCCTTGCTGTTGTAACACCCTGTTATATCTATCCTATCCCATCCTATATGCTATCCTATACTATCCTATCCTATCCAGACAAGGAAGTATGGCTGGAAGACGTAACACACAGCAGCTTTACTGTTATCATCCATGCCTTTCACCTTGAAAGATATATGTCTTTGTAATTCACTTGAGTGTTTCCTCCTTCAGCACAAGTGCAAGTACAAGGCCTCTTCTACCTGTGTGGGGCTCCGCTGCTAAGCTCTCATTGTGTTATGCAACCTCAGCATGAGCTTCTGCCAAGTCTCTCCCTCCTCTCTCTCGCTCTCTCTCTCTCTCTCTACTTCTCTCTCTACTCTCTCCCTCCCTCCCTCCCCCTCCCTCTCTCTCCCTCCCTCCCTCCCTCCCTTCTTCTATCCCTCCTTCTTGCTCTCTCTTCCTGCCTCCCTCCCCACGTCCCTGCGTCACCCTCTCCCGCTGCTGTGCGCCGGCTGTGATCAGGCAGACAGGCACTAAGTCTGTCTAAAATAGCAACAGGTTGTGCGAGCGTAGTAAGTGTCCCATGCATTGCCGCTATACAGAGCTGGATGCAGAGGAGGAGGAGGAGTAGTAGTAGTAGTAGTAGTAGTAGTGGTGGGGCCGCCTGGCAGCATGAAGAATCACTGAGGGGGGAGAGAGAGACGTTGAGAGGGCATCTCAGTCTCTCTCTCTCTCTTTCTCTCTTAGTTTTCTCTAACCAGAATGCTGAGTTTGATGTATTTCCTCCGTACTGTCTTCAAGGTAAGAGCTACCATGCTTTCTTTAAAACTCCACAAAACAGAGGGAAAGTTTCGGTGCTGTAACTGTTTCCTCTGTGTACTACTCTCCCTCGCCCCATCTTTCCCTCCCTCTGTTTCCCTCTCTTGCTTTGCTTTTGTTATCTCTCTATTTGTGTTGTTGTACCCCGCCAGTAGCAGTGGGAGGGGCAGATTTGGCTCGCTCTCTTTTTTTCTTGGTCATAACCACATTGCCTTGACTTCCTTTTGTTTTGTTTTTGTTTTAACCACAATGGCCCACTGAGAGTTTTCTTGTGATGTCTTTGCATTGATTCAGGCCTGCGATTTCCCACGAAGACGATTAGCAGTCACACTTTGTCTTGGGACATGTTTGAACAAGTTATCAGCATAATTCCCGTTTATTATCTCTCACACACCCTGATCAGGAGATGTCAAACGAGATTGCCTTCATACCGTGCTTGGCTGCCTCTTGGAAATGTGTGTTTGATCATGTTAAATAAATAGGACACTGCTTGGATGCTTAGAATGCAGATGGATCAGTTGCACTGCTTGTGGGAGGCCCCATCAGCACCGTACCTTTTCATGTCAACAGCGCCCACTGAGCCCATTCATGCGTGGGCCTTCTTTGTCTTTTTTTCTTGTGAAGAAAGACCTGAATGTTAAGCTACGTCAAAGAGGATAACTTTATAATCAAACGTATATGGGTCTTATCATATTTACAAGGAATGGAGGCAGAAGTACACCTGTTGCCTGTGATTATCACACCTGTTCCACTCAGGTGACAATCTGGGAACCCATCGGCTCTTAGAAATGATGTGCTCTCCGGTCTCCGCGACCGCTAGCAAGGCATCCAGGAGCCTAGTTTGAGACAACACGCACATCGCTGCGTATTCTTCGACACCACATCTGTGTCAGTGTGTTTTGCTTACACATGATGGAGTGCAGCCTTGCCAAGTTTGCTTATTATACGTGACTTTGGGCTTGTTTTTCTGTAAAGTTTCTTGTAAATATTGGTTGCGTTTCTTCGGGTTGCTTGCTTCCAAATCCAAATGTTGTTTAAACCTTTTCATGTCAAGGAACCCCTTATGTTGCTACATAATAAGGTTGCTTATTTATCTCGCAAAATCTGGCAACACTGATGGAGTGTCTCACTCACGTGCTCAAGTGCCGAAATAAATGGAAGGTTGTGTGTTTCTTTTAAGAGAAACACACAAGAGGGTTACCTATACTGTATAGGTAACCCTCTATTAAGATGAACTAACAAAGGGACTTCATTTACATGTTTGCAAATACATTTTCATCACCTGATTCAGATGCTATCAATGCATTGAATGGGACATTATCACCTTTTATTAGACTATCGAATGGGCGAAGTAGGCGACATACTGACCTACCCGCGATTTATCAGACCATTCATTGTGTGTTATCAAGACATACTGACCTACCAACGGAGATGACTTAAATAGTTCAGTTTCGGTTTTGATTTTGGTTTCGGACCATGACGGAGGCACGCAGTCTCAGGCGAACTGTCACCCTGTGAAGGACCACCGAGGGAGCTAAAGCGACCGAGTTGCCATCCTGAACGGTGTGACGTTCGCCTGAGCCTACTCAGCGCCGTTGGAGTTATGTACCGATAGGCACAGAATCGTAAATATTGTTGTGGGGACTGCTCCGCCTCCAAGTAGGTCAGTAGCTCCTGATTACGCCCAATGAATGGTCTGACAAATCGCGGGTAGGTCCGTATATCACCTACTCGTCGCCTACTCGCCCATTCAATGGTCTGATAAAACGTGATAATCTCCCATTCAATGCATTGATAGCATTCGAAGCCGGTGTTTTCATCCATGTTGAGAAAACACACAAATCATTGTGATCAAGTTACCTAACTAATGACTAATAACTGACCACAAACAAATCACTCAACATTCAATGAAGCAGATTTGCAGTTGCTGTGTTTCTCTTAAACTGTGTGAATTCCATCTTGACACAAACATAAACCATCAAAAAAGCATATCAGATTGACTCACTTGTCGTCCACAATGACCACAAGAACATTTTAAAAGTTAAACCCATTAAGACAGCGCAGCACTGCACAAAAAAATGCATCTGAAATCACACAGTCTGATGCTTTCCCAGTTTTAATGGGTTAATCACACTCTGCTATGTACCTTTACACAATTAAAGTATCATTCAATTTAATACAAGTGCACCACTTGGACATGACAATAGTATGTCGCAGGGACTTACCCCCAATCTAACCCTTGATGCTGAGTGCCAAGCTGGGAGACATTACGTCTCATTTTTATAGTCTTTGCGATGACCCGGGCCGGGGAATTGAATCCCGACCTCCCAATCTCAGGGCGGACACTCTATCCACAAGGCCACTGAGCTGGTATATCACTGTACCCCAATGTAAAAGGATGAAGGAAAGCAATTGTCCCACTACAGTAATACTGACGAAATGTTTTCAATTTATATTTTAAGATGTGGGCGATTATAAATTATGTAGGGGTCGATTCAAGCCAGTGAGCCAGACCACTGCTAATTAATGAAGCTAACTGTCTGAATGGCTTTTTTTATTGAATAGGGAAACCATGCATGTGCTGCTGTTAGATAGTGTCATGTTTTGTAGCTCTTGGGCTGTGTTTATTTGCTTTACTAACTGATTCTAATTGCACATAGTATGCATAAACCAGCTTAGTGTTGAGGTGCAGCGAGTGCTCCGGTGTGGCAGTCAGGGCATGTGGGGTTTCCCTGGTGGGTGGCAGGGGCTGGTGACGAGGCTTAGGTGGAATCTGCTGAAGAAGATGTCAAAGCCAGGAGTTATTCATTTCTCTCTCACAACATAAACACAGTTTGCATGCGCTTCTGCAATTGTGCATGCATACTGTTCATAATGTAAGTGCACATGCATGCATATAAGCATGTGCGTCCAGACACGCACACATTTTCCCAGTGATGTATAGCACTGGTTCCCAAACATTTTTAGCTCGAGACCCAAAAGAGAAATGTGATGTCTCCCCAGGACCCAAATAGTGAAAATAGTCGACCTACAAGCTCACAACGAGTCGCGATGAGACATGTTGTGAGCTTGTAGATTTTTTTCACTACTTAAACATTTGTTTTCTAATTTATCAAATGTCTTTGTTAGTTTTTTTTATTCATGAAATTCTTTCAAAAAATCTTTGAATTTGCTCAATGAACAAACAAAAAATAAATGGACATTTACGTGTGACCTATGAAAAATTGTGTTTGGGAAACAGTGTATAGCAGTTACTTTATGCCCAAGAGAGGACAGTAAGTTTATGCGACTCTGCCTGACATGTGGTCTCGCTTCCAGCAGAAAGTAATCAACATCTGGGTCATTGCAGCCAAGGGTCATCCCCTGATTTTTTTTAAATGCAACTGATAGCTTAAGAAATAATTAGACATGAACCTTTTGCAATTGACGACATATATATATATGCCCGTCAACCGGGATCATTCTTAGTAAGTGCTACTGGACTGGGGTCTTGCAGTGCAGCCCTGTTGGGGATTTGGTGAGAGTGATTCAAGGCTCAAATATGTGAGCGGAGCTGAGGGCAGGATTCCAGTGTGTGATCCCCACCCTCTGGCCCAGTCCACAGGGAGCCCCGCCAACCATACCGGAGCATTCCTGGGGAGAGAACACACTCACACACACATGCTCGGCTGTACAACAAGACCACCGGCCTCAACCTTTTTGCGCTTGTTTAGTAACCTTATTTTTAGTCGAGGTTTCAGAATGTGCTACACTCCCCTTGTGGCCAGTGCTGTACAGAGACACTGAGTGGGTGGTCATGTGATCCGTGATGTAGACGTGTGGCGTACACGCTGAGAACTTCATCTCAGCAGTGGTCAACATGGTTGCCAGATTTTGCGAGAGAAACAAGCAACCACTTGAGCACTTTAAACCTATAAACATTTTAACAACACAAATCTGATACGAGGATCCCTGGCACAAAATGTTTTCACATGGGGATACGCGGACAATTACAATTTGGGGGTCCTTGACATGAAAATGTTTGAGAACCACTGGTTTAAACAACATTAGGAAACAAGCCCAAAAAAAGCAACTACACCCGAGAAACAAGCCCAAACAACCGCAACCCAATATTTACAAGCAACTTTACAGAAGAACTAGCCCAAAGTCGCTTATAATAAGCGGACATGGCAACACTGGTGGTCAGCTGAAGTTGTTCATCAGAGAGATCATTTCAGCTTTTGGTCAGTGAGTGATAGGCTGGTGGCAGCCGGTCTGGTCAACGATGGACTGTGATGTGTTAGTTTAGTTTCTGGCCTGGTAAAGATGCATGACTGCTGAAACCATCTGGAGCCACTTTCTATTTTTTACTGTCGCCTAAACAAGTTGTTTGTGTTGTGTCACTGTGTGGAATCCAAGAATGCCACTTGAGTCACACTGTGTCACGGAACATAGTTTTGTTTGGTAGAAAACAATATTCCATCATTATCTGCTCAACACAGCCCGGCTATAACGTCCATACTGAACGAGTTTGGCATGGGTTTCGTTTCGTGCGTGAGCTCTGTGAGAATATCATTAGAGCCTTAGTAAAGACAGCTGTCCTATTTAGCAGACACTGCATGGTCAATGGAAGCTGTTCCCTCTTCCGTTTTGGCAGAGCAGTAAATAATGAAGACCAGTGTTGTCTTAGAATCATCCACGAGTTGTTTTCCAATGCCATTCATTGGTTTTGACTGGAGACTGAGAAAAGCTATTTTGTGTCTGTTTCCGGCAGTTAAAACCCCAGTGTACTTGTCCAGTAACTACCGTAGATACATTAGAATCTATTGTACTCTTTTCTTTTCTGTAAATATGATCTAATCGTTGATTAGATCATCATTACAGATACTAAAAGAGCGGGGGAAACCAGGGCGGGGGGTGTCAGTGACGACACTGTTTCCCCATTCTCCTACAGTATGCTTTTACTAAAATCCATGTAGTGTAGAGACCAGTGGAGACCAGTGGAGGAAGAAGTACTATTTTCTTTTTTTTTGCTGAAGTAGAAGTATCAATACCATGTAGAAATACTACATACAAGTAAAAGTACACAAGTATTGGCATCAACAAATACTTAAAGTACCAAAAGTAAAAGTACTCATTTGTCCCATTTCACAAGTCTTCAAAATGTATACAAATCACTATGGATACAAATATCCATAGTATATATAGGGCTGAAGTGGTTAATTTACAATACTTGCAGTAGAGTAGATGTTAAAGTTTTGAACATTGGAAATACTCCAGTAAAGTAAAATAAAACCCTCAAAATTTTACTTAAGTACAGTACTTGAGTACATGTACTTTGCTACTTTTCACCTCTGGTAGAGACACTTGCATTTCAGTTTGAGGACAGTCTTCACAGTAGCGTGCTTTCGGCAATCACAGACAGGTGTCATGATGACGCAGGAATCTCTGCTCTCATCAACAACCGGAGCGTGCGTGCGGTCAGGCAAACTGCACTGAGCAGATTTACTGCACCAGGAAACTGTAAGCCAGAACACAAAGACTGGAGTTAGCTTATTACAAATAATGTTGATACTAGGCTAGCAGCCTGACTGGCGAGATAATACGCAGGAACACGTGCGTTCCATAGACTAGCAGGGCACATTTTGACATTCACATTCTGCCACCCAAAATGTAAATGTCAGAACAAATGAAACAACTTTTTTATAGAGTTGTTCCGATAACGTATTGGAAAAGCTGCCGATACTGAAATGCTGGTGGCGGTATCGGCGAGTATGCCAGTCTATGGCATTCCGCTACCATGTAATTTAACACATTATTATTATTTTGTATTTTGAATGCTTCAGTTGATGTTACACTACTGTTTTAAACTCTTACTGTACTATTTACATGATTATTTTACTAATACTAACTTGTAGCTACACACTAGCAATTATGAATGGAAATTTTATTTATTCCTAGATTAGTGGTTCTCACACTTTTTAATGTCAAGGACCCCCATAACTCAGAGAGTGTACAAATGGAACCAAATGGACCCTACGGGTCCATTTGGTTCCATTTGTACACTCTCAGAGTTACATGCCTGTAACCCCCTGTGGAACCCCCTCAAGGAACCCTGAAATACGCAAGTTATGGGTATCGCAATCGGTATCGGGAAGGAAAAGTAATTCTACTTTTTTATGCTTCACTGTCAAAATAACAAAGAGTATCCTGACTTGTTTTTAAGTGGATAAATGAACCACAATGTTTCTTGGACTGTATAAGCTTTGAGGCAGCTGTAACTTGGCAGTATGTTACAAATCAATGGCACACTGACCTTGTAAGTGCAATGCACTGAATGGACAAGACTTACCAGTGTTGCTCTGGCCAGCTTATTTGATTGAATAATTTTCTACGGGACCCCCTGCCTGTATCATGTGGTGCTGTTAATAGTGAAGCGTCAATCACTTGACATGTTTTTAACCCATTAGGACCTGAGGCCAATTCCACAAATGTCTTCTAAATCCTAACAGTTTTCTGAAACACTTATGTTGGTACTGTATAATCAGTGCTTCTCAAACTTGTTCATGTCAAGGACCACCCAAAATTATATGTATCTGGCCAGGGAGTTCCAGGGACCCCCCAGAAGCAAAGATTTGAGTTTAAAAATGTTCGCTTTAAAAATATATATATTCAAAGATTTGCACAAATTTGTATGATTTTTCAAAAATAGCAGAAATACAAGGTCATAGCATGGCACTCGGTGAAAGTGATTAAAATCTTAAATGACAGATGCTTTCCCTGTCTTAATGGGTTAAGCTATAATACACAAGGGGTGGTGATGCTATCACAGCCATTAGTGTCTTTTTTTGTTAACTTTTACTATACGTTTTATGTTTTACTTTACATTATACAATTTGCGTTTGCGAACTGATTTGGCATGAACTAGAATGAATTTACTCGATAATTGAGAAACAGTCGTTACTGTAGCCCTGTTGTTTGTTCAGACATGCTAAGTAACCTTATTTGTCTCTCACCCCCCACTACTTGACCCCAATGCGCAAACAAAGAAAATCTTTCACAGATTACCGTAAGTCAAATTTTACCTAGTTTGCCAAATTCTGAAGGTTGTTTACGAAAACCAACCTAAAAACAACTCTGTAAAGTATTATAACGGCAGTTTTAAAATACATAAACGCTGACGCGGCGCGAGAGCTCCTCTCTCGATAGATTTTCGATGGCATCTCTGTGGCCTGCAGTTTATCCCATTAAAACCGGGAAAGCAAAGCAAGGCATTTTTTAGCCATATATATAGCAACATAGGTTTTTCAGAAAACTCTTAGGATTTAGAACAGTGGTTCTCAAAAATAGCAGACAAAGACTGGCACAAAACATTTTCAGATGTTGGTGCAAAATGGTCAAAAAATTGTCGGCCATCAAATTATTGTCTGAGGAAAGTGCCAAAAACTAAAAAATCTCCATGAATTCAAGGCTTCATGGGATTGTGTAAATTGATAGAAAATCTCCTTTAAGCTCTGCGTGGGTATACGCGGAAATGGCTTTGCCCGCGAGGGCCGGGTCAGGAGGGCACGGCTCTCTCAGACACACATGGACAAGGGCTGACAGCTCGGTTGTCAGGGGGGTAAATGATTGGCTTTGCGTCGTCCCGCTGCGCAGAGAAGTTATTAAATCTTTCCCCTCATTGTCCAGGTTATAGGGGAGCACTGAGTAATGAAACCATCGGTATCCCCGGGTTCACACTGTCCCCCCATTGTTACAGGGGAGGCGATTCATTTGAAACTATCAGTGGGCTCCGGGGTGTCTAATCGGGGCTGGCACGCTCTAAATGCTTTCTAGCCCTGACCTGCGCTTGGCTCTCAGACCTCCAGCGGCGTTTTATCACCTGTTGGGGGTTGATGGATCGCCAAAGGGAGTTTCTAGGCCACGAATTTGATCAAATTAGAGCAGGGGTCTTCAACGTTTTCAGGCCAAGGAGGAGGGCCACTTATCTGGAGGCTCACTTATCTGAGAGAGAGATGAAGCAAGGAATTTAACGACTTAAACCCCCAATACTCTCTTTTTTCCCTATACACCAAACCTCGAAACCCGAAAATAGCCGTCGTATACGCGTTGTGAACTTGTAGATCTACTTATGTTCCTCCCAGAATAGGGATGCGAGGGTTCAAGTGGTTACTGTAAAACAAAAAAAAAATAGGATCGGTATCACACAAAGACTTGGCGGCCCCCCTTGCAGTATCTCTGAGGACCCCCTGTTGAAGACCCCCCGGAAATAGTTGTCATTTTACAGTAGAAGGGGGTCTTTTCTTTCACCATTAGTTGAATGTCATAAGTTTAGGAGTGGCGCTATTCAGCGGAGCTGCTTTCACTTTTGCTACAATTGTCTGGAAGCATTGCATACCTTCCATCTTCTCCCAATAGAGCTTCAGGTGTATGCAGTAACATGCAGCATGGTTGTGGTTTGACTTCCTACTGTCAACACCATAATTGTGCACTTACGTAGGTATGCAAGCCCCCATAGGCGTCAATTCACATCTCCGTCTAAACAATACAGTACATAGACATTGACAATTTTCCTGTTAATTTCAGACTGCATGTTTGCCTCTTGTTACATGTTTGTCTACTGAGGCAGGAGGTCTGTCCACAATTATTGTCGTTTGCTGAATTTTTCTACTGGTTTTCAAACGGTTTGGTTTATAACAAATGTCAGACATTAGTGATGCGCGGGCCGACCCGTAGGCCGCAGGTCCCGCGGGTTGAACCGTGGGGCGGGAGGATGGGTCAAGATATCAGACGCAATTATCGCAGGGCGGGCGGAGCGGGTCAACACACGAAAAAAGAAAAGAAAAAGCATTCTGGTACCTTCTCTTTCTCCTGTTTTGTCTCTATCTCTCCTTCTGTCCCCATTTCCCGTCTCTCTCCTCCTGGAATCGTGAGCTTGTGTTCAATGTGTTGCTTATTTGATCAATTATGCACAGCTGCCTCTAATGATATCCCAGCTGCATGTCAACTTTATTTATTTGAATGTCCCTTATGTTGTAGTAGTAGGACACTCACTGTATCTATCTACGTTTGATTAATGTTCTCTCATGGAGACTACACAATTATAAAGGACAGGAAAAATATGAATTGTCTATAGCAGCTACACCCAATGGTGCTGAATATATGGTTCGCTCCCGTTCTCTCTCTCTCTCTCTCTCTCTCTCTCTCTCTCTCTCTCTCTCTCTCTCTCTTTCTCTCTCTCTCTCTCCCTACCTCTCCCCCCCTCTCTCTCTCTCTCTCTCTCTCTCTCTCTCTCCCTACCTCTCCCCCCCCCCCCCCCCCTCGAAAGCGATTGACTGGATGGACTTAACGTTGGTAGTGTGTTGAAAAGCCGGTCTGTAGGCTACTTTTAGTTTTTGCGGGTTGCGGGACGGGCCTAGCCTGGTAAACACCCCCTCCCTCCGGAAATCTCATGCATTGCATTGCATTTGGTTTCAGGAAGGAGGGTCTGGGATTGCTCACAGAGTAAAGCTGCCCGAACCGCTGCGCATACGAACCAATCAGCGGCTGCTAGGGGCGGGATCATCCAATCACCTGCCTAGTATTTTGAAAAAATGAAACTCCGTCTGTCATCGATTCTGCGCCCGAAGTCTCAGATGCAAGTACGCTGTGAAACAAAATGTGTGTCGCAAGCTTCTTCCATTTGACGGAGTGAGGTTAGGACGGGCCGGGTCGTTGATTTATAAATATTTTTTGCGGGACGGGTTGGGGCGGGTTGGGCTCCGTGGCAGGGGGGCAGGGTGGGTTATGAAAAAACCTGACCCGATCACTATCAGACATGTACTTATGTTATGATATAAGATCATTGACTGTCTAGAAATGTGGGTTTTCATACCAAAACACCTAGATACAGTATTAACAGTCATGTTTATCAAACAGAAAAAAAGGTTTAGTCTCCAGGTGCTACTTTTATACGACCCAGGCATATTTCTTGCAGTGGAGTTATGGCAAGTTGCTCCTACCAATATGGCAGCAACATTGACGTACGATCCAGTGGCCAATGCTACATTATTATTTGTCTATGCTGTAAATAGCTACAATGTGTCTGCCGCGTGGCTACATTTATCTTAGTTGCTGTCTCTGTACAATTGCTGACATGAGCAGTTTGTCTGTGTCGCACGCTGACTTTGACAGAATTATGATCACACATGTCTGACAGTCCATGGATGTAGACTGAGACTCATGGGATTTGCAATGTGAGCAGAATCCAATTGTCATGCATTCAGACATGTCACTTTAACCCATTCAATCCGGTAAACTATCTGTGTCATTTTAGATTTGAGCTATAGTATATATACAGCACATTGGTTCTCAAAGTCCTTGGTCCTATGAGCTTGTATATCTGCTATTTCTTTTTTAAATCATGAAATCTTTGAATATAATACATTTTTGTGACTCAAATCTTTGCCTCTGGGGGTCCCTGGAACTAAATATTTTGAGATGGAGTCCGCGGCCAAATACATATCATTTTGGGGGTCCTTGACATGAAAAAGTTTGTGCACCACTGATATAGCAACATACGTTTTTCAGAGAACTGTTAGGATTTAGAAGACATTTGTAGAATGGGTAATACATCCCGGCAAGATCGGAAGACCTATATATATGCCTTGTTTCCGTTGGTTCCCGTGGGGCAGGATCATCGGTACCTGCCTTTAAGCAGTAACTTGGGTTTCTGTGGGGGTGAAATAATAAGGCTTTATTGTGTGGTCCTACAGTATACCACACTGTGATGCCATTACAGGTAGCGGTTTTGGTTAAAGGGGAAGTTCACTGAAACGCATTATCCTGTGATGTTATCAAGTTGCAATGGCGTGAAGAAGTTGAAAGAGAGCCCAGTCCCTCAAATTCTTTCACATAATACACAGATTAAGGAGGGCTGGGAAGTGGGGATAGGGTTTTCAGCTGCCCCTGAGTTTGTAGGTCAAGTGGCATTTCGTCGCTGTTGGGTGGAAAGTGGAAACCTCATATTATGTCCAAATCCCAGTGGTGTGAGTACATTTACTCAACTACTGTACTTGATTTTTAGGTATTTGTACTTTACTGGAGTATTTCAAATTTTACTTCTACTCCACTACATCTCAGAGGCAAATATTGTACTTTTACTACACAACAATTATTTGATTTTGATTTGATTTGATTTGATTATTATTACAAAACATACATTAACCACTTATTAGCCCTATTTAAACGTTGGCTATTTGAAAATAGCCGATCTATAAGCTCACAACGCGTCACGATGCGATGCATTGTGAGCTTGTAGATCTGCTATTTTCAAAAGACTGTATTTGGTGCAGATGTGGTAATACACCCATGTGCATTGTACACACACACACACACACAAATTGCAAACACACGTTAAATCACAATAATAACTTTGATGATGCAGTGTTCTTTTATTTTAAGAACAAGGTTATTAGCATTTCCCGAGAAGGTTTCTGCCTGGCAGCAAAGATATTGTCTCTGTGGGATGGAAACCTCATATGTCCAAAACTGTTACTTTTCAGGATTCAAATTCATAAACAGCAAAAGTAGCAGATCGGCAAGCTCAAAATGCGCCGCTTCGCGCCACGTTTCAAGCTTGCAGATCTGCTACTTCTGCTACTTTTGTGTGACGCTGTAGTATGATCAAGTAGGGCGTTCATTCATGAAAAAAACACAACAAGTTAGAATATGCATGGAGATAAGAGGTTTCTGCCTGACAGCAACAATATGCAAAAAAATTGTTCATTCTTCCGGAGGGCAATCTTTGTAGGTTGTCTTTATTTGTTTTCCATCCTTATCCTCTGTCGCGTCAGTTTGAGTCTACACATTATCTGTTTAAAAAAGCAGATTGAAGGTCAAATAGGCTGATTGGACAGGCGCGCGCAGTCGCACACACACACACACACACACACACACACACACACACACACACACACACACACACACACACACACACACACACACACACACACACACACACACACACACACTGACACACACAAACACGCACAACCCTCCGGAAATGTCACGTTGTCTCTATTCAGATGTGCATGCAAAAATTTGTGCAATCCAATACGTGGTCTTGTTTAGATAAGGTGTGACCTTGTGAGAATGCCTTAAGCAACACAGCACTGAAGGCACAGTGTTCACCGTAGTTAAAGCTGAATCTCCATTTAAAGTAATAATGCAGCGTTGAATGATTCATTTACAGTAATAATGCAGTGTTGATTCATTTACAGTAATAATGCAGTGTTGATTCATTTACAGTAATAATGCAGTGTTGGGACTCACTTACAGTAATAATGCAGTGTTAATCTACAACTCACAACGTGCTGCATCACACCGTGTTGTGAGTTTGTACGTCCACGGACCCCACTTTGAGAGAACCTCAGCTTTGCAGTAACAATGCAGGGTTGAAGGGACTCCTCCTCGCTGTTAACCTCTTAAACCCTCTAGTCTTAGAGAAACTGACTTGAGATAAATGCACTCGGACCACTTTCATCCAAAAATTGCCGATCTACAAGCTCAAAACGTTTTGAGCTTTGGGCTATTTTTGGCGAATGTTCCTCCCCCAGAATAGGTATGCTGGGGTTCAAGTGGTTTAGGAGAGGCTCCGAGTGATGGGAGTTGGGATGAAGCTATATCAAGGATGTGTGGTGTGTAAGGAATTAGTGCATAAGGCCAACATAAGGAACTCAGTGGGGAATCCCTTCCCGACCGTGCAGTTTATTGGGTCTTTTCCCACGTAACACTTTGCCTATTAGTATTCCACCCCAGAGCTGCGGGGCTCGTTTCGCTAAGGCCCTCTCTTTGTGCTGCGTTGCCATGACAGTACCCTGTGGAGCCCGGACAAGTTGGGTTACGTGAAAAGACGCATAACTGCACTACTGTGTGTGTGTGTGTGTGTGTGTGTGTGTGTGTGTGTGTGTGTGTGTGTGTGTGTGTGTGTGTGTGTGTGTGTGTGTGTGTGTGTGTGTGTGTGTGTGTGTGTGTGTGTGTGTGTGTGTGTGTGTGTGTGTGTGTGTGTGTGTGTGTGCGTGCGTTTGCATGCGTGGGGCATTTGGTGTGTGCTTAACTTCATTTAAGTTGGGATGCCGACCACGTACATGTATAATGCTGTTTTATCGCAGAGCAAAATGTTAACATGGTAAAATGTGTTAATTTCACTCCGAGAGTGTACAAGTGTGACCAAATGGAACCTTATAAGGGTCCTTTTGGTTACACTTTTACACTTTCTGGGGGTTACAAATGGATAAATGAATGAACACTGACTGTGTACAGTAATCTCAAGGGGGGCGCTTTTGTGTGTGTGTTTGTGCGTGCACTCGCGCGTGTGTGTGTGTGTGTGTTTGTGTGTGCACGTGCGTGCGAGCGTACGTTAGCATGTGTGTGCATGAGCGTGTGAGTGTGTGTGCGTGCCAGTTGATGGACTGATGTGTGGCTCAGTGTCCTGAATGACTACAAATCATTTTGTTAGCAGTGGCTTGGAGGACTTCCAGCAGCATTGCGTCACACACACACCTGATGCTTACAAGGACATTGCATCATAAGCTTAAAGCACACAAACCTTTAGCTAGTTTTCTTAAGTTACTCAGTTCTCACAAGGCTTTCAATCGACTCCCAATACTACCCAGCATCCCTCCTTTGCCTAAGGTCATAGGTGACGGGGAGGCAGCAGCCCTCTAGTCTCGCCATGGGAACTAGCATTGGTTCTTTCCAGGGAGTCAATCCCTGGTTATGGCTTCTTGCACGCCTGAATATCAGATAACCGAACCTGTTACCCCCGGATGCTATTGACCTTGTCCCACGCTTGTTCAGGACACAAAAGAGTCTAGAAATCCAAACCCTGGGATCTCGTACTGTACTCCCAGCGACAAAGGCTGGTCTGTGTTCAGACCGGTGTTTGTGTTAGCCACATTGTTGTTGCGTATAGGAAAACATCAAAGAGAGAGAACGCACTGTCTTACTTTTATCTACCTTTTTTTCTGGGGCCGGTGCCATCGCAAAATCTGAAAAAGTCTGTGAAATAAGACATGCTGGCTTTGGACATACAGTAGGAGTCACCCCCCCTTTTTCAGAGCCTTTGTATTGTGTTCTGTGCAGAGCTGCCATGCTATCTGGCTTAAAAGCAAGAGAAGAAAAGAGAGCAGAAAGAAATAAATCATATTATTTGCACTGAGTGACACTCCACTGGACCCATTTATTATTGTAATTTTTTAATCAATGGTGGATCGTGGCACCTCAATAGTTCCCGGAAGTTAGCAGCAAACACTACAGTTGCAGTATAGTTGCAGCAGAACAGATGATTTGTGATGCACTTTTAAAAGGTACGATGTTTAAAGAATCTGATTGTATGTTATCATCTCATGTGAATCAATGTACTGGAACTACTGTATCTGAGGTCTACGACGCTAATCATGTAATGATCAAGCCGTTTGGAAGTCTATTGTCACCTCTCTCTTTACTGCACATCGCTCTGGGAGACAGAATAAAACATCAAAGTATTGTGTTAAAGCTACAATCCGTATGTTTTATGTCATCTCTCTCTCTCTCTCCCAACAAAGAGGTATACTTGTTGCAATGATGTCCAAACCACAGTAAATATGGCAGTGCGTCTATTGTCCATTCCGGTGCACTGTCTGCTTCAAATAAGGTTATTGACATTGTTAACCAATCGATGTCCATGAAGGTGGTCTTCCTGGACAACTGCAGATGTATCATGTCGTTGCTGTCGGGCAGAAACCACCTATCTCCATATTTTAACTTTTTCAGTTTTTTCGTAAATTAACGCCCTACTTGATCATACTACAGCGTCACACAAAAGCATCAAATGTAGCAGATCTGCAAGTGACGCGTTTTGAGCTTGTAGATCTGCTACTTTTGCTATTTTTTTAATTTGAATCCTGAAACGTAACAGTTTTTGGACGTTTCCAACCAACAGAGACGATATGCAAGGGACAATCAATGGGGAGCAGGTCATTATTGAGAAATAAACCCCGACGTGGTGATTATAGAATATAGATTATAGACTATAGTGTAGCGGAGGGGTCTTCATCAACCTGAAGGGGTTTATATTTCAATAATGACCCGCTCCCCATTGATTATCCCGCTTATTACACAGCTACTTAATAAGGAAATGAATAAATTGACCCAAAATTAACAACAAAACAAAGGATTTAATTGCTTATGGTAATGAGAGTAGTCCATTAGTTTATGACAGGTGCGTCCAGTGCCTCGGAAAACAACAGGAAGTGTTGATAAAATAGAACCAATATTACTGTAGGTTACTTTGTCTATTTCTCAATTCAAATGTTTTTAAAAAAGCTGTAAATGACATTGTTTGTTTACATGGCTGCCATGTTGGATACGGCACAAAATCAAGTAACGCAGATTGATATGAGTCAGGTGCTCTCAGTCTTCGATTAGACCGCGGTCTGTTATTGAGTTCAGCGGTCATTATAAAAAAAATAAGATTCAGGGATTGACCATTCAGCATCAAGCTCAAGCATTCAACCAAGTCGTGTAATAATGTATATTAACATACTCTTCTTACTATACAGATTAGTCAAAAAGAATGTAAGTCCCGGGTTGTAGCTTTCAAACAACAAAACGCCTGAATCAGCATTTGAAGCAAGCCATACATTGGATAATCGAGGAGAAAAAACTACATTCTGACATTTTCATTGAAAAAAAAATGGTCCCATTAGCAGGACATAATTACAGCAAAGACTATCACACATTGGGGAAATGTTTCTGTCTACCATGCCACTTATTGTGCTGTCTGCCAGAAGGGGGAAAAAAAACTGAATTTGCCCCTTTTAGTGGTTTTGACTAGCTGCCCATTGTGACAAGTGAATGAACGCCTTTGTCGGGACAAGAATGCTCTGTTTTCACAGTTACCACAGCAAATGAACTCGGGCAAAATTCAACGGTAAATGTTGACCTTTTCATAGACTCCGCTGCTCTACAGTCATGTTGACTGACATCACGCCTGCCCACAGAGACCATAACAAGCGGACCCATTGTCTTTGTCTTATAGCGCTGGAGTCGTGAAGGTGCTAGCCTCTAGTGGCTATAGAACCCGGGACGCTAAAGACGCAGCAGGGGTGCAGTGTCACCTATAAGTCCCACTTCATTTGGATATCGTCTCTGTCGGATGTAAACCTCATATGTCCACAAGTGTTACTTTTCAGGATTAAAATTCAAAAATAGCAAAAGTAGCAGATCGACAAGCTTAAAACGCGGCGCGAAGCGACGCGTTTTGAGCTTGCAGATCTGCTACTTTTGATGCTTTTGTGTGACGCTGTAGTGTGATCAAGTACGGCGTTAACAGCAACGACAGCAACGATATGGAAATTCTCAACACGTCTGGAGCCTGCTTTTCAACGAGTCTGTCAAGACTTTTTTTCCTTTTCTTTTCCTGTACAAGCAGATGTTTTACTATTCATTTTGTTGTCACGATGCCATTTCTCGTCTTAACCTGCAGGCGAGCAGTTATTGCCATAACTAACCTAATCTATCCTTGTTTTCTTTCTTGCAATCCAAAACAAACTGGCTTTAGTGATGCTGTCTTTTGGCAGGACACAGTAAAATAATAGTGTACATATTTGTGAACAGTGTGTTCTAACCCTAACCCAACGTGGCCCAGTTTGAAAGCTCATGTCCCACTGTCACCATTAAATGTCCTTGACCTTCATTATTTCTCTGACTGAGCACAAAACATCTCCTTATGCTAAATGCATTAGTATTGAAATTATATCGAAAGCCTGGTGAACACACACACAAAAAAAAACCCAGACATGATTGATTTCATATACGTGCAGTATTAACCCATTCAGTCCAGGTATGCATGCCATTTTAGATTTATTTGGCTATTAAAAAATAGCAGATATACAAGCTCATAGCACGGCACCGAGTGCCGCGCTATGAACTTGTAGATCTGCTATTTTTGAAAAATCGTGAAAAAAATATTTTACAGATGTTCCTTTAGAAAATATATATTGAAGGATTTGCACACATTTTCATGATTTTTCCAAAAAATAGCAGATCTACAAGCTCATATATAGCGGAGCACTCTGTGCCGCGCTATGAGCTTGTAGATCTGCTATTTTTGAATAGCCAAAGAAATCTAAAATGACACGAGATGCGTTCCCCGGATTGAATTGGTTAAGCTATGCGTGTATGTGGACACATGCGATTGCGAACCCTTGTCTGGGTTTCAGGTTATGAAAAGCTTGTGTCAGCCATGTCTGTAAATCATGTGATCCTATGTGTGAGCCCGTGTATTGATCCCTGCCATCTGCAAGTTGAACTGTTGAAGAAATACAGGTGGTGGCTAAGAGCTACATCATGTCATGTAGCTGACAATCATGTACTGGTAATCGTAATCGTGTGTGTGTGTGTGTGTGTGTGTGTGTGTGTGTGTGTGTGCGTGTGCGTGTGCGTGTGCGTGGCGAGTGCAGGGGTGAGTTTGTCTGTGTGCATGTGTGACTATGGTAAAAGTTTTTTTTTTTTACCTAAGTAAAAGTATCAATACTTGCAATGTACTCTGTTACAAGTAAAAGTCGGGTAATCAAAATTTACTTGAGTAAAAGTACAAAAGTATTGGCATCAAAATATACTTAAAGTACCAAAAGTAAAAGTACTCATTATGCTGAATGTCCCGAAAATAGCATATCTACAAATTCAGGGCCACTGAAGTGGTTAATGTATGTTTTGTATAAATAATCAAAATCTACAAAGTAACTTGTAACTAAAGTTTTCAAATAATTGTAGTGGAGTAAAAGTACAATATTTGTCTTTATTAGTTTAAAGTATAGAAAATTGGAAATACTCCAGTTAAGTATAAGTACCTCAAAATTGTACTTGAGTACATGTACTTAGTTACTTTACACCACTGACAGTTGTGGAGGAATGTCTATGAACAGGTTAACAGTAATGAACAGCAATCTGTTTCACAAATAAAAAAAGAGAGTTGCACTCCGAAATAAAAACGTTTCCACTGTACCATTCCTCCATAATAACTCACAAGTCGATCACAAATAGTTTTGGCTAGCCAGCCTTCATCACTGTGTAGATGAAGGCTGGATTGCTGGAAAACAAGTAGGTGCGCTTCCTCTGAATGCTTTTTAAGCAGTGGGTGCTCAGCTACAGAAACAACTAGTTACAGTACAAAAGAACCACACCAAAGTGGAAATAGCAGCATGCCAAAAAAGAAGGGATGCAAAACGAAGCCTCAGTTGCACATCCTTTTATCAAAGGCTGGATAACCGAAACCTTTGTGATTGACTTGAGGCATAAGGAAGAATAATATTTTTCTATTTGTTGAAGTTTATGAGGACAACACACCAGCGTTTATGAGGACAACACACAGAGCGCAGTGGTAACATAAACAGCAATCTGTTACAGCCATCTCTTCCCCATGAACATCTTTCTCTCTCCAAGTTAGAAACCGCGGAATAAAAATTCGAGCCAAGGGTATCTCTGAGATCCTCTTATTACACCAAAAATGAACTGTGGTTGTATTATAGACAGCATTAGGGCTGGGCAATTAACCAGAAATATTCAATCAATCAATCAAACCGAGACATTTAGAACCAATAACCGACTTAATCTTTTCCTAATTATAAGCCTAACTCCCCAAGCAATTTAAAAAATATATATATTTTTAAATTTCTTCATCACAAATCAACACGGAAAAACTTAGAGATGATAGATTTTTTTATTATCGACTAAATTGATTAGTCTGATTAACCACTTAACCACTTAAACCCCTGTGATCTTACAGTATAGGTGCCTTTCACACCTAAAGTCTAACCGTACGTTGGTTGTGGTTAGTTAACTGCTCATTTTAACTGTGTCTAAGGAAATGTTATTGTCACTGAGTGGTTAGCATGTGGTGGCCAAAAGTACTCAACCCTCAGTACGCCCACTGCTTTGAAAACCAATCCTGATATCATCCCAGTTTGGGTGTCCCTTCTTCATGATTTCACAGTTTTAGTGAGGGATGGAGAACGGAGAAAACACAAAGGCCTCTGAGTTTGAGTTGATTGTGTGACTGTGTGTCTTCTCCTGCGGTGGTTCTCAGCCCCAGATGACAGTGGAGTGTGACAATTTAAGGACTTTTAAGACCTTTTTAATACTGTAGATCATCAAAAAAAAAGAAAGAAAGCTCATTACTGCATCAAAAGTAATCAACAAACTATACTATAAAAACTGGTCAAACATTGGCCAAATTGTCAAATAATATAAGAAAGAGTCATTTTCTTTTTAAATAGCCGATCTACAAGCTCACAACGCCTCGCGCTGAGAGGCGTTGTGAGCTTGTAGATCGGCTATTTTCGAGCTTGTAGATCTGCTACTATCACAATATTTATCTGAACCGAGTCAAACTAAATGTAATGCCTCAACTCCTACAATTCCAAGAACCAAGGTCCCCAGTTCAAATTTTGATAATTGTTTTTGGGGGGCGCGGCCTGAAAAGGTTGAGAACCACTCAACCTTTTGAGTGGTTCTGAGCATTCTACTGTGTGCGTCAGGCCATACACATGCTAACCATGTGGCTCCTCTGGTCTGGCGTTGTTTTTTTCCAACTTCATGAATAATTGAATGCGTGAAAGGGAAACGGAGCCGGCTACTGTAACTATAGACGCTTGTCCCTGCCATTAAAATCAAGTCTTTGCCGTTCGTTTCCTGTGTTGCAGCCGTGTGGCCCTCAATCACAGCAGAAGCGGCATTCCCTGCAGAAAGGAAAAAAAGAAAAATCCTTATCTTCAGAACGAGATGAGCCTCTCTCTTGTTCAACGCAGGGTCGTGACTGATTGAGAAGGCAGCTATTGTTTTTGGTCTCTCAGCTCTTGCAGGCAAAGGCATAGGGAACCGTTGATTGTGGGTCAAAGCAAGGGGCGAGGGGGCAGCACCCTGCCCTAATCAACCTCTTGGGGTGATTGCCCCCCCCCCACGTGTTCATACAGATGTAGGAGTGGGCTCGATTGGATGGCTGTTCTAGCGTACAGTGCAATCCATATGTACTCACAGAGAGGTTAAACTGGGGGGGCGCTGACTAGCTCCTCCTCTCTGCCCCCACTCTGAACTCACACTAACCTGGGGGTCCTCTGTAAAAGCGTGCTTGTGGTGTCGTGTACGCACCCACCCACGCATGCATGCACACACGCATGCACACACACTTATAAGGCATTGAGAGGGGGGGTTGCTCTATCACATTAGACCCCAGGGAACCCCCCCCATCCCCCTTCAATCCAAGTGACTTGGAGCTCAAGTTCCCCCTCCCTGATCAGTCGTGGATGCTGGAGAGCAAGGGTTGAGTTGGGGGTGACCTCAGAGGGGAGCCAGACAGACGGAAGAGAGAGAGAGAGAGAAGAGAGAGAGAAGAAAGAGAGAAGAAAGAGAGACAGACAGACCGGGGGCGAGATTGGTTCTTGATCCTAGAACTCAACACTAACCGTTCTGACAGGGTCAACGAACTGGGGAGCCACTTCCAAGAGGTGAGATGAGGTGATGTGTAGTGTAGTGTGACTGTGTGCACAAGTGCACGTGCATGTGTGTGTGTGTGTGTGTCTGTGCACATTATTCCTGGCTAGGTCTACTACTATAACACAGGGCCATGCGTCAACGCTGGGTAGTCTATCACTGTTAATAATTGATGCTAACCAGCTGTCAGTTACTGGCCATTGTCTCAAGCCACACAAAGGGAACGACACCAAGCCAGCAAGAAGTTGTTTTGAACATTTCCAGCTACTTCATTCACCTCGTACACACCACCAGGGCAGCCTGATGACTTGCTGTGATATTTGGTATGTATTAATTGCAGAATACTCTGGGAGACTCTTTGCCGAAAGGCGCAAACGTTGTTTGTTTTTTGGTGATCTGAGCCAAATTAGTATGTGGAAATGTGAGTATTTTGTCCTCTTTGACTTGATTTTGAGATGTGCTTCCTTTTTAATATTTTGGAACATGTTTACCGGATTTTGGGGGTTTCAGCACTTCACTGAGAATCCCACTGTTGAAGCGCAACCTCTTTTTCTAACTCAGAAGTGCTCTTTACTTTTTTTTTTTTTAATGGCTGCAGGAACTGGAGTACTCGTCAGATGTTTGATTCTGTGTAGGATCAAAAAGGCACGATACATCGGTTATCGGCCTATCCTTCTTCCTGTTTTCCAAATCGGCGTCGCCTTGAAAAATCGGACGACCTCTTCATTGGACATTTGACTGTGCTTGCAAGTGTGATTTGACACTGTTGCACGCGCCGTGCATGCCTGTGTGTAACCGCAGTGGACATAGATAAGAGTATTATGCCAAAGGAGTGGGTCTTCCTGGGTGTCTTGAGGTAAGCGCGGAGGACAGGGGGGCTCCGTCTCGGGCCGGATGTCACGGCACTCGTACGAGCGCGCCGGTGCTTTTCTCGTGCGTGCGTAGGAGAGAGAAAGGAGAAGCCTTGTTCCTTGCTTGCACACGTGCGCGTTCATTCATCCGTCTTATGCGCGTGCTGCGCGCGTGTGGCCCAGATGTCCCCAAAAGTGCACTCGAATTTGAGAAACAGTGCGTGTGTTTGTGTGCGTGCGTGCGTGCATGTGTGTTTGGGTGGTGGTCTGGCTGGTACAATGACCAGCTGTCTCAGGGCCCTGACACGAGCGTGCTAGCAGCATCCCACGTACATTCTGCGCGTGGGAGTTGTCTCATGACGAGCAGCGCCGGGCATACAATGAGCCATTAGCATTCTGAGGCAGCGCCTGTACTGTTTCCTGATGCAAGGAACCCAGAGAGCTGCAGGGAACAAAGAAGAGGCAAGACCTAGACCAGGAAGCTGGCCAGTAGAGTGGACATGTGACAGGTATGGCGTATGCGTGGTGCGCACGCACTCACGTGTGTGTGAGTGATTAGTGAAGTTGGGCGTTCTAACTGTATAATTGTATAGCGGACATGTATGTGTCTGTTGTGTATTGTTCGCAGTTAGTGTATTGTTTTTTACACACTTGAGAATAGAATCTATTGGTCTTGGCAGAAGTGGTTTAAATTATATTGTGAGTGTGAGATCCATGCTTTATTGGCACATGGTACACAGTCAAATCCTGAGTTTTTGTTAAAAATCGCCCTGGATGTTGCTGTACATACAAACAGTGGTTCCATGTGTTTTTTTTTATCAACATGTATGGAGTATATTACATTTCTCTTTCTTGCTCATAATGACTTTGTGAATGGCTTGTACCATGGGCTGTTAAATCACATGAACCCTAGCATACCTATTCTGGTCATGTCATACTAGGTGAACCTCACATCATAGATTGATTGATTGATTGATTGATTGACTGTGAGAGAGCGCAGAGAGACAGCATTAATTTATGAGAGAAAAATGTTAAAGTTTAAATATGGAGATACAAGATTTCTGCCCGACAGCAACGATATTTGTCCCTGGGGATTGGAAGTGATGACACGATATCCGTGTGCAGATAAGATCAGAACTGTGGGTTTGCATAGTGCAGACAGAGAAGCCTGTTAGGTCAGTTCATAATGTGTGAAGGTGCTTTTCCCAAGGTGCTTAAGTTTTTGTTGTTCTTTTTTTTTGTTTAGTTTTTTACAACTAGAGCATTGCATCTTGAGGATTAGGTTTTTTGTTTGCATATTTTTGTAGGGTTGTGTGTGTGTGTGTGTGTGTGTGTGTGTGTGTGTGTGTGTGTGTGTGTGTGTGTGTGTGTGTGTGTGTGTGTGTGTGTGTGTGTGTGTGTGTGTGTGTGTGTGTGTGTGTGTGTGTGTGTGTGTGTGTGTGTGGGGGGGGTGTAATATGTGTGTGTGTGTAATATGTGTGTGTGTGTGTGTAATATGTGTGTGTGTGGCAGATGGCCAGAGGAGGGCAGACGATGACTGCCACAAAGAGACCAAAGGACATTTTCTGCGTTCAAGACAACTCTGAACTTGTTAGTTTCAATATTAGGACAGTTCCAACATTCAATACAAAAACATTGATGTTGACAGACAAGACAAATTATACAGGCACATATTGCATAATTGCAGGCCAAATGACTTTATGTATTGAAATATATATATATATATATATTATCTAACCTTAAAAACATTGAGATTGATTGATTGATTGATTGAATACTTTATTAACAGTTTGCAAAAAGTACAGATGTACAGTTATACAATAATGCTAAAAGGATAACTCAAAAAGCCCTGAGGGCGTGTTTCCATTGTGGTCCTATGTATTCAATTCATCAAGGTATATAAAGATCATCAATACTAGGAGCAGTACAAGTATATTTACAGAAAAACTGTGGGGGGTCATTTATTTTGGCAAGCTAGAAGACAGTTGCAAATTGCAGACAGGTGCTCTTTTATGGCGGTTTTGAAGGAGGGTAGGGAGTCACACTTTTCGATGGCTGGTGGGAGGGCATCTTCACACATTTGGTGGCATAATAGTAGAATGAATTCATCCCAATGTTTGTGCCGAAACTGTGGTGTATGAGATCAGTGGAGCTCCCTCTGGTGTTGTGCCTGTGGGCGTTTCTCACTCTTTGACAGGTACATGGACACTGGTCCCTTGAGTATCTTGAAAACCAGGCCCATTGAAGGTTGCTGTACTCGGTCCTCTACCCTGAGCCATCCCACCCTAGCATAATGTCCTAGGTGTGAGGTCTAATAGTAGTCTGACTAGTTAGTTTTGAGAGGTCTGTAGTTTAGTGCCTTTGAGGTGCTAGAGTACCATGAGGTGCATACATAGTCAAAATGACATTGGATGAGTGCTCCAGCTATTGTCCTCAGTGCATTCCTACTGACCAACGAGGAGATCCTGCACAAACATTTGATTCTTTGGTTGACTTTCTTGAATACTTTTGTTGCCATTTTATCACCGGAAAGATCGTTATCTAAAATACAACCCAGATAGGTAATCTCTTCTTTCCTTGTGATAACATTGTCACCCACTCTGATCGTAAAGTCTGTGGCCTTAGGTACATTTTGGACCCAAAAACAATGGATTCAGTTTTACTTATAAGTCTCTTTTGCAAGGATCAACTATCCCACTGTCAGAAAAGTTAACAAACACAAACAGTTTAATTCTTACTGCTAAAGGCGTACATTCATGTTTTCGTTGCAGCCGTGTTCAGGTCGGGGAAATCTGAGCTCTCTCTGAAATGATGCCCATGTCTTTCCCCCGGGCTCCGGAGTTGTCTAATGTAGCATTAGTTAAGGAAGTTTGTAATCAGACCAGAGTTCCTTGGGGACACTGATATGGACTGTAACAGATTCCATGTTTACTATTATTTAGCAGACAGTTTATAGTGAGCAGCTTAATGTGAGTACAACAGTAGAATAAAGCTTCATAAGCAGCCAAAGGTGAGGACTTTATCACGCTATTCTGGGCAGATATGCTGCAATAACTTTTTTTTGTCAGAGATATCCTGCTCTGATAATCCATGTTGCATCACCCCTTATGCTCATTAGGGGTGGGACGATATGGGTACCTCACGATACGATATATATCACGATATTAGGCCCACGATAACAATATATATCACGATATCTGAAAATATCGATATATTGCGATATCACGATATATTGCATGAAAATTCACCAACGATATATCACGATAGTCCTTGTATTCAATTCATAAACACATAAAATAGCACCAAACGGTTCAAAATCATCATTACACAAATACAGAGTAGGAAAAACAACGTATCACAAACTTTTTTTTTATTTTTATTTTTTAATATCGATCTTTTTTGGCAGCATATCGATTATTTATCGTGGGAGAAAGTATCGCGATATATCGATATATCGATATATCGTCCCACCCCTAATGCTCATGTATGAAAGAAAAGGGCTAGGAAATTTGAATTAGAAAATGAGGTGAACATCTCATGATTTTTTTGTGTGTTGTCAGGACAGAACAACACAAAGTAGAGGTGTAAAGTGTAACCACATCCACATGAACCCTATTTTGGGCAAATCTTCTTCTTTTTCCCCCAAACATTTCCAAAAGAAAGTTTGTTGAAAGAGCGTTTTTCGTAGCAGAACTACAAGCTCACAATGTGAACTTGTAGATCTGCTATTTTAATTGTACTCTATACAGTGGATTAATGGTTCATGGAGGAAGATACATGAGAGTGGGGGATGTCTGCAGGGACGTGTGTGCACGTACACGCGTGTGCGAGCGAGCGACGTGTGTCCGTGCATGCCTGTGTGTGAGCGTCTGTGTGTCTGTGTGTGTCTGTGGTGCACATTATCTTTGCAGTTGTATACACGAAGCAGAGAGATTGGATTTACAAGCACTCGTGTTTGGGTTGAATTTACTACGGGTAAAGCTCACCAGCCCTTCTAAGGCTATACGTTCAAACCGTTTCAAAGGCCTGTTCTGCCGACTTCCTGGACTCGCGTGTCATTGTTATCCCCTAAGAAGGTTTAGTTGTGTACTCCGGAGAGCATACAGTATATAACTGCTCCCATTAACAGAAACATGAGAATGGAATGTGTTGTGGCCCTGTTACATGTGATGTAATGGCCTCGTATGGCTCAGGTGACTGTTGGCATTGTTGGAGAGAAACCAACTATTTTTACTCCGGCAAAAAAAAAGAAAAAAAGAAAAGATACTCAAGAGATACTAAAGTAATAGTCAGGGGATATTAGCAGAATATTTTCCAATCTTGGAATAAATTCCTTACCAAAAAGAATCTTCGCCAATGTGTTTGTAAAGGTGTCTAGTAACACATCTCACAAAGACTGAAATGCAGTCCCCCTAGGAGAATTTTTGACAGCTCCTTAAAGTTGGGGTACCCACCATAACCTTGGTTAAAAAAAATAAAAAATAAAAAATCCAAATTTTATTCTGTTTTAAGTAGCATGTGAGGGGTCAAACTATGGTGTTTTTATGATTCTGAATCCATTGCAAGCATTTGTTTTGCACCAAAACCACTCCTTGGGCTAAAAACGGCCATAGCCATCCTTTTCCAGGTATACTTTTTGTGTAAAAAGCCCATTGAGATTGGGCCGTTTTTAGCCCAAGGAGTGGTTTTGGTGCAAAACAAATGCTTGCAATGGATTCAGAATCATAAAAACACTCTAGTTTGACACCTCACATGCTACTTAAAACAGAATTAAATTTAGAATTTTTTTATTTATTTTCTTTTAACCAAGGTTATGGTGGGTACCCCAACTTTAAGGAGCTGTCAAAAATTCTCCTAGGGGGACTGCATTTCAGTCTTTGTGAGATGTGTTACTAGACACCTTTACAAACACATTGGTGAAGAATTTTTTCGGTAAGGAATTTATTCCAAGATTTTTTTAATATCCCCTGACTATAAAGTATCGCTCTCATGTAAAACCTTTCCAAGTCAAGGCCCCCCAAATTCATAATGTATTTGGCCGCGGACCCCCATATGAAAATATTTTGTGCTAGGGACCCCCAGAAGAGAAGATTTATGTTTAAAAAAAAACAAAAATTATCCAAAATCTTTTCGATATTTTTCAGTTTTTTATCAAAAATAGTAGATGTACAAGATCGTAGCATGGCACAAAGTGACACGTTGTGAGCTTATAGATCTGCCATTTTTGAATAGCCAACATATAAATTGATAAAGTGGTTAAAATGATTGTGATGCTACGTTAACTACTTTTGCTGGGGACCCCCTGGAAACCCCCCCAAAGGCCCCCTGAAGTCCCCGGACCCCACTTGGAGAACCAATGGTTTTAGACCATCCTAGAATATAGGAATATAAGATGGCGTGCTGCTTTTTAAAAAACATATTCTTCTGTTAATGCATGCCACTGGTCTAAAAACATACAACAACCCAGAGCACATACTGTAAATGCCCACTGAGTGCTTATAGTGCAAGAAATATGACCAAAGTCTGAAAAGCAGAGAGTTTCACCTCCAGGCGACATCTCTAAATACCCCTGAACTCTGCATCAACTCTAAAGCTTGTCCTAAGATAGCATCAGTCAATAGTAGAAAACACATGGTACAGGGGAGGACCACAGACAGCACTGGCAGGACAGACAATAGACAGTACACAATACTATTACTCTACAATATTCATATTTAATAATAATAATAATAATACATTCATTTATTAAAAGAGACTGAGCCCAATTATAGATATTTTTGTACAAGATTATGTGGTTAATCAGACTAATAAAAACAAATCTATTCGTTTTTTTTGGTGTTGATTCATGTTAGAAATTAGAAAATATAAACGGTATATATAATTTATATATGGATAATGTTTTGGTTCTAAATGGCGGTTAATTGCCCAGTCCTATATGTAATGATGGCACAGTGCTTAAAGGAGGAGTTCACCCAAAAAATGACTTATTTTCTATCAATTACACACCCCATGAAGCCTTGATTTCATGGATTTATTTTTGTTTTTGTGGCATTCCTAAGACAATAATTTGATGACCGTGTGTATTTCCGGTAGGAGACACAAATAATCTACTTTGTGTCTCCTACCGGATACATTAGCCGGTAGGAGACGGGAATCAAATTATTAGCTCAAGAATGCGACAAAAACAAAAAAGAATCCATGGATTCAAGGCTTCATAGGGTGTGCAATTGATAGAAAATAAGTCATTTTTTGGGTGAACTCCTCCTTTAAGTTACCTCATTATGTACTGCAAAACAAAAGTTCTCATAATGAACAAACTACTGATGCAATATGATACAGTACTTGCGATAAGTCAGTCAGACGATATATTTTGCCTGGCTCTAGAGTGGATACTTGACCCGATGTTGTTCAAACACATCGGAAATATTTGAGAAGTGGGAAACAGCATTTTTGGGGGCACAGTTAGGGAGACTGCTTGCTTTATGCAGGACATGTTCCTTGCATGCAGCTGACCGGAACCTTGTTGGCTTAGAACGACTTTCCTGTGGAGTTGTATTATCTGCGGCATTGTGTGTGTGTGTGTGTGTGTGTGTGTGTGTGTGTGTGTGTGTGTGTGTGTGTGTGTGTGTGTGTGTGTGTGTGTGTGTGTGTGTGTGTGTGTGTGTGTGTGTGTGTGTGTGTGTGTCTGTGTGCAGTTATTCTGTGACACCACTACATTAAGTCAACAGCTTATGAATTTCACACTTTGTCGCCAGGACTCCATGGCAACTGGGCAGAGCCGCACCACAAGCAGATACACAGTTTAGGATGGATCCCCTCCTGCTCTAATCTCACACAGGCTTTTAATACTATCATGTATTTGGCTGCTGTCGGGTGGAAAGTAAAACCGTGTCTGTTACTTTTCTGGAAACTGAAAAAACAACCTGTTTTCTAATGGATCCAATGTAGTTATTATCAGTGGTGTAAAGTCACTAAGTACATTTACTCAAGTACTGTACTTAAGTACACTTTTGAGGAATTTTTACTTTACTGGAGTATTCCCCATTTTCCTATACATAGGCTATTTGAAAATAGCCGATCTACAAGCTCACGATGCATCGCATCGCGACGTGTTGTGAGCTTGTAGATCTGCTATTTTAGTACTTTTACTTAATTGGTACTTTAAGTATATTTTGATGCCAATACTTTTGTACTTTTACTAAAGTAACATTTTGAACACAGGCCTCTTACTTGTAACGGAGTACTTCTACATTGTGGTATTGATACTTTTACTTAAGTAAAACATTTCAGTACTTTTTCCACCACTGGTTATTATTTAGTCACAAGCACAAGCTTTTCATCGATTAGCCTAAATATTGATCAACTCGAAAAAGTTCACATGTATCGGGTGCACGGTTCTGGCAGAAACTAACTTAGAAAAGATCACCAGCACTCTCTTGGTGCACTCTCCCAGCAGCAGCAGATCACTCACGGACGTTTCGTGATCTGCTGAGATCCTAAAAGGACCAAGTGAGTGCTGGTGATTTTTTCATAAATATTTATAAACCCCACACAGACACACTTAACCACTTTGAACCTGGTGTCTCTCTTTTGGGCATGTCATTTTTTCAAAAATGTTGCAAAAGAATTGCAACGGCTATGCTTTGTGAGCTTGTAGATCGGTTATTTTCACTGCTTTTGCGTGATACTGTCAAGAGTAAGTGTAACACCTAATGCATTCATTCGTGAAAATACATACAAAGATGAAATACGGAGATACAAGGTTTCTCTGCCTGTCATGTTGAATATCCAGTTATTTCTGCTGTTCTTTGTGTGAGAGTGGTTTGTCTGCTTTCATACGGCTGCACTGTGGACACGATTCAGGTGCAGTAGTGTATTTATCATATCAGCAATATATCATACAATTATGCCAGTACACATAGATGCATTATGAATAAAAAGTTTTCAATATAATACTTGTGTATAATGTGTGTGAATGCTTGTGTGCGTGCGTGCGCAGTGGAGATTGAGTGACACAGTGGGCGGTCTTGCTTCACTGTTATGCACGCACGCACACACACACACACACACACACACACACACACACACACACACACACACTCTCTCTCTCTCTCTCTCTCTCTCTCTCTCTCTCTCTCTCTCTCTCTCTCTCTCTCTCTCTCTCTCTCTCTCTCTCTCTCTCTCTCTCTCTCTCTCTCTCTCTCTCTCTCTCTCTCTCTCTCTCTCTCTCTCTCTCTCTCTCTCTCTCTCGCTCGCTCGCTCGCTCGCTCGCTCTCTCTCTCATGCACACACACTCTCTCTCTCTCTCACATGCACACACACATACACACACCAGGGGGGTCATCCTCAAAGTCTTTGTCACCATGGAAACTATGGGTGAGACAGAACACTTAATCATCTTCCCGTATATAATACCGTCTCTGTCGGGTGGAAACCTCATATGTCCAAAACTGTTACTTTTCAGGATTTTCATTCCAAAATAGCAAAAGTAGCAGCAGTTAGAATATGGAGATAAGAGTTTTCTACCCGACAGCAACGATATAATATGTTGTAAGGCCGTCTGTCTGGTGGTGTTGTGTTCTTCTTGCGTGATCCCAACACAACGCTCATGATGGGATTTTGACGTGCACAACTTGTATTGTGTTTTGTCGCGTACTGGTCTGGTAACATCACCTGTAGTGTAATGTGGTTGGAATGTAGTCCACTACTAGCCAGGGGGATTTATTTCTCCACAGGATGAATGCTGGAGTTCCTTACTCGGTGTTCATTACAGAAAGGCCTATTGTTGGAGATCAGGATTCATTTTTATAAGGCAGACGAAAAAGTCCCCAGTGCTTCAGTTTTTGATATCTAGATGGGACAATATCCCAACTTCTGTCACCTGATTTATGCTGTATTGATTACATATACTGTAGTGTTCGGGTTATTTCATGGTGTATTGCTAGGACTTAATACTTTGTTATTACCAAGTGACACCTGGCATTAGGCTTGCCCGTACTAGGCCTGTCACAATTATTACATAATCGTCACATCGCAATGAAGTGAGATAATCACAATTAGTTTGCATAATCGTCGTAATCGTTTCTATGTTGTAAAATGTTATTTTCAAACATTTTCAATAAATAGCAGAAGTAGCCGATCTACAAGCTCACAACGCGCAACGATGCAATTATGCCTTGCGAGCTTGTAGATCGGCTACTTCCACTTTTTAAAACATATCATTTCATATTTCATTTAATATTTAACTAACTCTGTGCAACTTTTGTTTAAGAAGCTTAAAACACATTGGCTGCCAAAGACGCATATCTGCGTTCTATTTAATTTCTCGCCTGGCTGCCAAAGACGCAGATCTGCGTTCTATTTAACGCATTTTTTTTTCGTTTTTTTCTTATTTTTAGACCCAAAGACCAAGGAGATATGATATATCAAAGATTTAAACTCCTATCCACTTCATTGTTAACTTAAAACTTAAAAAAAAAAAAAAACTGTATCTCGGCTCCTGAGAATTTTTTTTTTCAATGAAAAATCTCTGGCAGTCTACAGCTAAAAATCTGAAATAATTCTGGCAGGAAATGAGGCAAAGAGAAATTACATTTGTATTTACATGTTTGAATGTTCAATGTCAAAAACAAAATAAAATCGTTAATCGCAATTATTTATGTGACAATGAATTGTCAAGTAAAATGTCATGATCATGACAGCCCTAGCCTGTACTGCATCTTCTAGCCTTACTTTATATTACTCTGATTGTTGGACCACTATTATAGACTGTATTCAACACACCTTCACACCTGTGTGCTTACAGGATGCTCCGTTTAAAAGAAAAACTGCAACTGCAACTTTGAACCTGGTGTCACTAATTTGGGCATGTCTTTAAGAACTTTCATAATTTAATGCATTGTATGTCTATCTCAGATTAGTTTTAGTTTCTTTATCAGGCTTAAATGGTTACGCATGAGAAGAAATATGCCTCTTAATGTCTGCTGAAAATCAAAATCAAATAGCAATTTGTTTCACTAACAAAAATCCCAAATCAAATAGCCTTCAATGAAATGTGTTTGAGGGTGCTTCTGGACAGAGAAACTCGATAAACAGACGGAGTCATTGAGGTGATTCACTGGTGTTGTTGGCACCGGCAGCAACTTAGAATGATTTCTCCGGGTGTCACCTGCACCAGCTATCAGAATGCACCAGTGACAATGTCACAGCAAGTTAGGAGTCAGTTTGAACTCAAGGTCTACAGATTGGCTTAGCAGCTGCACGGTTAGCCTACAATACCTTTTCATTTCATGAACAATTGGCCAGTGTAAGAAGCCAGTCCTGGCCAGAGAGACAAAGAGAGAACTTTAGCCAAAGTGGTGAAACCGTCATTTCTGTTGATAAGAGTTACAGGATTCAAATTCAAAAGTAGCAAAAAGTAGCAGATCTGCAAGCTCGAAACGCGGCGCAAATGCTTTTGTGTGACGCTGTAGTATGATCAAGTAGGGCGTTAATTAAATAATTAAAATAAAACGTTAGAAATATGGAGATAAGAGGTTTCTGCCTGATTTCTGAACCATGTCAAATTGCAAATTGTAAAAGTGTACTTGACAGGGTGAAGTAACATGGGCTACAGTACACATCAAATTGGATAATTGTGGGGCGGGGTGATTGTGTTTTGGCATGGGCCAATGGCCCGCAGACCACCAGGTGGGCGGGCCGGCCTCGCTGCACACTATCTGACAAGAACGGAGCTCATGCTAAGCCTTTAAGCTCTGCTTAAGACAGCCAACTCCAATTAATTAGCTAAAAAGCAAGACCATCCACTTTATGAATGGGTCAGGAGGTTCACTGTGAGTATAGTGTTAGTCCTGCTCCTTTGGTGGTGGTGAGGTTGGAGTCAGGAGGTTATATTTTGTTTGTTTAGTACAGTGTTGCCATGTCTGCTTATTATAAGCGGCTTTGGGCTTGTTTTTCTGTGAAGTTGCTTGTAAATATTGGTAGTTGTGGGTTTGCGTTTTTTTTTTTTGGGCTTGTTTTTAAAGTTTAGTTGCTTATTTGGGCTTGTTTCCTAATGTTGTTTAAACCAGTGGTTCTCAAAAATGTTCATGTCATGTCAAGGATTATAGCAGATCTACAAGCTCACAACGCATCACATCGCAACGCATATAGGTTTAAAGTGCTCATGTGACCTATAGTCGCTTTTTTGGGGCTTGTTTTCATAAACCTGGTTGTTTATTTCTCTCGCAAAATCTGGCAAAACTGGTTTAGTAAGTGTTTGTGTAACATCCCGGAGTCAGGCGGTTATATTTATTTGTTTGTTTAGAAAGTGTTTGGGTAATGTCCCTACCATTAAATACGTCATATTATGATGACTGATATGAAAAGAATTATACATAAAGATGTAAGTGAAATTATTTCGTTAAAACAAAACTTTTAAAAGGCACTATATTGAGTGTTTGTTCAGTAGCAAGGGTCTCTGCGTCTCTCCAGCCCTTTAGTAAACAGAAAAAAACATTTTCAAATCTTCAGCGAATCAGGAGAAAGTCCCCATTTATCATCTTAAACGTTATATTTTTCGGCTATTTGAAACAAGCACCTGATCTACAAGCTCACAACACGTCGTGATGTGATGCGTTCTGACCTTATAGATCAATAAAATGTTCAATTCAATGTTGACATAATGTTCTCTTAGGGGAGTCCCTGGCACAAACCCTTTTCAAATGGGTGTCCGCAGCCAAATACATATACATTTGGGGGTGCTTGACTCTGAAAATGTTTGAGGATCCCAGCTATTTAACTGCATCTGGAACATTCCTCAGTACAAATGTCATCCATAAACGCTTATTTTGTGTAGATCACTCATACTCTTCACATCTGTGTCAAACAGGGGGTTTTCGCTGTTCCGTGGAGGACAGTGAGGAATCTCTAACAGTATGCTTTATGCATTACGTGCAATTTATACTTACTTTACTTACTTTATAAATGTATTTATACTTACTTTATAAATGTATTCATACTTACTTTATACACGTATATTTACTTACTTTATGCATTTATTTATACTTACTATATACATTTATTTATACTTACTTTGGCGCTGGTGTCACAAAACTGTAGTATAGCTTAAACCATGCTTTAGACTTCTATGTGAGTTGTATTATGTAGAATCAATGCATATCGGTCAATGAATCCACACATTCAAGAACTGGAAATATTTTGCAATGCTAAAAGGTCACTACATTAACCTAACGTACTTAACCTTTTTATGCTTTGACATCTGGAAATGTCAATGGATATTGAAAGCATTTGTTCCAAGAACACGATCATTTCTATCTGGGCTTTGGAACAAATCCCTATGTCGCTTCCCCAGTATGATTTCAAGATGACCCGTGGACGAGACAGATCTCAAGTTTTTCAGTCTCTCCAAAGTTTCAGTTGACTTTGGTTTAGATCAGGTCTTAATGCCCTCATTATAACCCTTATCCAGTGTAGAGATATGACATACCCCTGTACACAGAGCCAGTGGTGGAAAGTAACTAAGTACATTTACTCAAGTACTGTAAAAGTACCATGTACTTTTACTTCTACTCCACTACATCTCAGCGACAAATATTGTACTTTTTACTCCACTACAACTATTTGAAAACTTTAGTTGTTACATTCTGCATTAATTACTTGTACGTTTGGTACTTAAAGTATATTTTGATGCCAGTACTTTTATACTTTTACTCAAGTACATTTTGATTACCAGACTTTTACTTGTAACAGAGTGTTTCTACATTGTGGTATTGATACTTTACTTAAATAAAAAAAAGGAAAAAAGTACTTTTTCCACCACTGCACAGAGCCAACTGTCTTCCTACATGAGAGCACTATCAGGAAGTAAACAGTAAACACCAATTAGCACTTTTCCAGTCTACTGGCTAGGGGGGGGGGGGGGCTCCTAACCATATGGCCAGCTTATCTGAGTGGATCAAACCGTTTAGATGTATAGCCCCGACCTGCTGTTTTCGTATCTCCCTAATTGTCTTATATCTTGAAGTAAACGTTTGTGTGTGTATGTTACATAGAGAGGGATAGGGAGAGGGGGATCTTGTCCCATTGCCAGTGCTGATGTAATCATAGCGCTTGGCTTTTTCCAACTACGGCACGCTCTCTGTTTCCGCCAGGCCTCACCCCCAGTTGCACTGCCAGAGCTAATACCCTCTTTTCATCAACTTGTTTTGTCTCTCTTTGTAGATTGAGCAGTGAACGTGCTGTACAACTAACGGAACACACTGTGATTGGGAATTGCTCTGGAGGATAACTTACGATAAATCATTTAACCTAATTAAGCCCTTCAAAGATTTGTGAAATGTTTTGGAAAATGTTGAAATGTTTTAGATTATTTTCCTTTCATTTCCTTTTTTTTCTAAATCTTCCCCTATAATGACATGCTCAAAGAAGGGATGCCAACTTGGAAGTGGTTTAAATGAACACTCCATATTTTCCAGCGTACATCCAGGTTGCATTGATCTACATTCACAGGAATGTGTATGTACACGTCTTATCAGCTGCAATCTTGCAAGATCCTTGCGTTCATTTCCTGGACTGATTCTTGTGTTGCTGCTGTACGGTCAGAGTGTCCCAGCCCATGGGCTACTTAAAGGCCTTGGCCTTGTCGTGTCAGTAGCCTTGAAGTTGCAGCGCTGTATTTATAGCAGTGCCTCTTCTTAGCACGTGTGTGTAGTGCTTATTCTGGTGCTAGAGATCACAGTGTACTGTGCAACCAGCTCATTTAAGGTTAAGATCAGGTGCCGGCGGGGCGGCTTCCCTATCAAGGCTAGTCCCCACAGGTAGACATACTTTCTAGTGAAGAGAGAGAAGGGACACCGGGTCTGTAATGTAAGACTTTTAATTGGCACAACTAACAGTAAACCCTCCCAAAAACCACACCCCCTGCCCCCCCCCCCCCCCCCTCTCCATGGGTCTCCCTCTGCGGCTTAGCGAGAAGCACCGGCGATCATGGAAGATAAACAGAGACACAAAAGGAGGCGGAGGAGGGTAGAGGAGAGGAGAGGACGGCAGCAGCAGTTGCGGGAGGAAGCTAGTTAGAGGCGTGCACTAGTGCAGAGTGCCAGAAAGGCAGGAATGGTCGACGCAGGGGTCGTACAAGCGGCGCGTACGGGTGTGTGCGTTCGAAGGCCGCCATGGGAGCGGTGCTGAGCTGGGCGGCCGCTCGCCTCTGCGCGCTGGGGCCGGAGACAGCCCGAGTGCTGAGGCTTTGGAGGGTAAGAACCTGACCAGAGCGCGTCCATATGGGAGTCTGCGTATGGGTGGGCTGTGTTGCACATTATGGCATGTTTACGATTGTTATTGTTCAGTGACCGTTTTTTTAACTTAGACGATAGGTTGAAATTATTATTATTTAGTGTAATTTATCTGAGGAACGCATACTAACACAGCAAAAGGGAAACAGACATTGAAATATGAGTAGTATCTCTCTAGTATCTCGTGTGTGTGTGTGTGTGTGTGTGTGTGTGTGTGTGTGTGTGTGTGTGTGTGTGTGTGGGTGTGGGTGTGGGTGTGGGTGGGTGGTTGGGGGTGTGTGTGGGTGTGTTTGTGTGTGTGTTGGGTCTCACACTGTCAATATGGCTTCAGGGCACGCATGTCTGTCAAACTGAAACAACAAGTATAATGACTTTTTAATTTGCACTTTTGTTTCGGTGCTGCGCTTCATACATACTGTAGTCTCTCTTATCATACTCAGTGAAGTCCTTAGAGTAGTTAACTGAACCGTGTTGGAGTAAACAATAAGGACCTTTACAGAGTTAGAGTTACTTAACTCGCTCAGGTATTACTGTGCACACTGTTTACATTATGTTATGCAACGATTAACACACTGCAGCTCTGTCAACATGATGTATCTTCACGGCTGCTGTTTAAATGACTCCAGGGCTTCACATCACGTCCTCTCTGAAGCCTGACTCTGCATAGCATCACTGTAGGGCAGAAAGCTGGTATCAACATATGTCATCTTTTAAAGTTTATGCCCTATTTTATCATTCCTCTCATGCAGTGGTGGAAAGTAACTAAGTACATTTACTTAAGTACTGTACTTAAGTACAATTTTGAGGTATTTGTACTTTACTTGAGTATTTCCAATTTCCAATACTTTTACTTCTACTCCACTACATCTCAGAGGCAAATAATGTACTTTTACTCCACTACAATTATTTGAGAACTTTAGTTACTAGTTACTTTTCAGATATAAATTATGATATTATGAAACATACATTAACCACTTTAGCCCTGTTTTATGCATAGGCTATTTGAAAATAGCCGATCTACAAGCTCACAACGCGTCGCGAAGCGACGCGTTGTGAGCTTGTAGATCTGCTATTTTCAAACATTTTAGTACTTTTACTTTTGGTACTTTAAGTACATTTTGATGCCAATACTTTTGTACTTTTACTCAAGTCAATTTTGAATTCTGGACTTTTACTTGTAACAGAGTATTTTTATTTTGCAGTATTGGTACTTTTACTTAAGTAAAGAATATGAGTACTTTTTCCACCACTGCTCTCATGACAGTGTTGCGCAAATGTTGTGAAAATAGCTGATACAGTGTATGTGCTCTTTTTGAACATTGTGCAACATTTTCAACCTCTATTGACATGCCCAAGAAAGTGTTTAAGTCTATGGGTTTTTATAAACACCTGTATTTAACCAGCCAAAAGTGTTAACTAGAGCTTTTAACTAAATAATAACTACATTGGATCCATTGGAACTCAGATATTCTTTTTTCATTTATCCGAAAGCGAACCATTGTGGACATACAAGGTTTCCGCCTGCCAGCGATGACACGGTCCACTAATTGAGTGCTCTCTGTGTGTACGCAGCTTATCGGTGGCTGTATCTGGATCAGCAGCATTATGCTAATCTCTCCCCGCACTCTTGTTCTTTCATTGATTTTATATCTCACTCTTCTCTCTCTCTCTCTCTCCGTCTCCCCACAGACTCAGGAAGCCCTTGAAGAATCGGCCCACCACCGTGCCAACGGATTAGGCTTAGAGGAGGGGGATTTAGGCGCCGCCGACGACCCCCAGGAATGGGGCGAGAGGAGAAGCGGGGGCGACGACACGTCAGACGAGTACTTTGACTCCTGCTCATGGCACAGCGACGCCCTGTCGGACCCGAGTCCCGACGGCGAGGAGGAGGACTGCTCGGGGACGCCGCTGGGAGCGGAGGAGGCGACGTGCCACGACGGCGGCTGGAGGCCAGAGGCCGGCTGCAGCCAGAGTAGAAACCGCAGGAGGGAGTCCGTCACGTCCAACCACGGCCGCAGACAGGCGGCGGAGACTCGTGCGCACGGCTTCGGCCGTACCAGCGGCAGGCGGAAAAGCTCCGAGAACAATGCGGACGCATCGCACAGTGCGGACACCACCCAGCACCGGCACAACTCGTCAGCCCACCCGGCACCCCACACCACCCCGGGGGATCTAAGCACACACGGTGGCGAACCGAGGTTACAAACTGTTGTTTGCACAGAAACACAACGCAGCACGCCCACGGACAGCGCACGTGTACAAAGCGGACGCCACACAGGCGGCGTCGTCGCAGAGGTAAATACCACGGCAGGTACTCAGGAATCGAACCCACAGTTGCGATCGCAGCATTGTAGAAGCACTCGCGGCACACTGTCAGAAGACCCATACACATGCACAGTACGGATAGATAGGACAGAGGACGGCTCTGCAGATACACAGCAGAATAGCACAGAGGAACACGACACAAGCTTAGACCCAACAAACAGAGCCGACAGAAGAATCCCTGAAATAGCTAAACCTCAGGATATAGACCAAGAGAAGCACACACATTCCAATACATACAGCGGTGACCATACAGATGGACAATTACACAGTCTAGAACGCCATGGTGTAATCGTAGAAAACAACAGACATGCCATAGAAGTGCGTAAGTCAGAGCAATCGTGTGAGAATTCGGGGCCTTGCTGTATTAAAAAAACGAATGACAAAATAGAGACACGTTGTACAGAAAGCGCATGCAGTTCTGATGAATATTTCACAGACACACTGAGTGAGCAAAAATTGGAACCACGGTGCGTGGACAAACACCACACACCAGAGACAATACACACAGGCTCACAGTTCATTATAGAACCCAGTTCCACAAATGTAGGGTTGACAGAAGCGCACTGCACAAACACTGTACCGCATAACACAGGTTTCAGAGACACGCCACATGCACAGGTTAACGTATCGCCATGCAGTTTGGATATTCCCTGTTCCCTTGGCTCACACGGGGAGATCCCCGACAGACCCCCTTCTGAGACACGCCCTGCGGTTGGCGTGACAAAGCCCGTGGAAGAGGCGTGTGTATCGGATGTCTGCTTTCGAGCTGAGCGTGGCGGCGGGTGCACCGGCCGCGAGTCAGAGGGGAATAAATCATTTGGGATTGTAAACGAAATCTGTTCCTCCATCACATTTTCTACAGAGGCGAGACCTCTTTTTTTACTGGATGCCTACGCTCCTACCCCGAGTACGTTTCCGAGGGAAACCCGATCCGATTCGCCCGCCCCGCAGGGCTCGGGTTCACGGCCGCTACAGGTTGCGGGGCAAACCCGCGCTTTAATCGCCGAACGCCAGGAGCAGGGGCGCACAAACGCGGACGCTTCCGCGTACCGGTGCCACCCGCCTCACAAGAGGCCGGCTGACTCGGCCTCCGTAGAGGTCCCGGGGCCTGTCTCGGCTCACACCCAGTCTGACACTGGCAGGGGGACCGAGGAATGTCTGCCCCCCCACCCCCACGTAGTCAACCAGCTGTTTCCCTCTGACGACCCGTGGCCAGAGGATTCCTCTCAGCTGTTATCAGAGACCTCAGGAGGAGAGGGGAGAAGGGCTGGATCACCCTACTCTCTTCGCCCACCAAACAAGCAGGAGGAGGAGGAAGACGAGGGTGATAGTTGTGTTCTCCTCGTTCCAGGACAGGACGTGGAAGTGGTGAGAACGGTTAGTCCCGCAGAGTTTGACCTCGGCACAGCAGAGCTGTGCGAGCGCAGCGGGCCGGGAGCCGTCGCTGTAGCACTATTCACTGATCTGGACACTAGTGGTGCACAGTGTGTGCTCAGCGACATAGAGGACAGTTCAACAGAACCTGGTGCTACTAAACCCATTCAGGATGACCTCGCAGAGCAGCCCGGCCCAGATCAGGTGTTCGCTCCCCGTATCAGTATAGAAACCGCTGTCGGTACGATCCCAAGTCTTTGCAGACAAGTGCAGCTCACGCTGGACATCCCTGTAACTCCCTGTAACGTGGCGTCTTCCCTTTCTCCGCCCTCAGACTCCAACAACAATAACACAAAGGCTAGTAGCGCAGACGGGCCCGAGAGGGGAGAGGTGTTCCAGGGCAGCTTAGAGAGTAGGCAGAGAACGGTTTGCTCCTGGGGCGAGCCGTTGACAAACGTGACCTCTGGCGTTGACCCGGACAAACCGCGGAGAGACTCAGAGCCACTCCTGTCCTCCTCGCCTCTGGACCACGAGCCCTACTGGAGCAGCGAGGACTCTGCTGTGTCCGGGTTAGGGGAGGACCTGGACGGCCTGTGTCCCTTCAGCCGGGCCGAGATAGAAGAGCTAGTCGTACCTCAGGCAGGGGAGAGCCTCAAGGCCAAGAGCGTTTCTAAACAGATAAGTGAAGAATGCGGACGCGTTAGTGTCGAGGACAAGCTGGATGAAAAATGTGCTAAATCAAACCCACAGAGCAATGAAAGCCTGAAGCCTTTGGTCTCATATTTAGAAAGCAGAGGCCTGCTAGTGGACAGTGATTACAAAGAGCCAGGCCAGCATGTTAGAGAGCCGTTAGAGCAAGGCCAGTATGTTAGTGAGCCGTTTAATCACACGTCTGACGGGGAAAGAAGTAGCTTATCTGATTCGTTAGGTGAGTACACACTGGCTGAAGAGTTCAGGGAACACACACAAACAGGCCCCCCTCCTCCTCTGCTGCAGCAGGGGGTCAAGTTAGCGAGGTACCCGTTCCCCGACGTCACCCTCAACCTGACCTCTGTCAGTGGCCTGGAGCCCATTCTGGAGGCCGAGCGTTCGCAGGAGAACTCCGGGGTGGCGGCGGGGGGCGACTCGAGAGCAGAGGAGACGAAAGAGCACTCCAACATGAGACCTGCTGAGGGGGACAGAACCATCGTTGACCTCTCTGGGGACACGTCTTTCTCCTGTCCCAAGAGTCCACGCTGCCCGACGGAGCCCAAGGAAGAACCTTCAACCACCGCCGAGTCAGAGTCGTCACCGAACACGCCGACGCCAGACCACGATGACCTAGGAATCCCGTCCTCGCTACAAGGTAGCGATGACAGGCGCCGGAGCCCCGCGACTGTGTCTGACGACGGTGTGTCTCAGAACACCACCAGCGAGGAAAACGACGAGGCGAGCCTTTCCCTTTCGACGCCGAACGGCAATCTCGACAAAGCGAGTAAGAAGAGCAAAACAAAGGGCAACCACGCGGCGAACAAAGGCTCCAAGTTTTCCGTCTTCGCCAAGATGCCCTCTTTCAGAAAGGCCAAGAGCTCAAGGGGCACGAAGGGTGACGACTCAGCCGGGGACTCACTCGACGGCAGCGAGTCGCTTCATTTCACATCCTCCATGTCGGAACAGGAGAGCCAGGGCGACAACTCGGACGATGAGGTCTTCCTCAAGGGCGGCATCCTCAACCAGACAGTCCAGCAGGTGTGTACCTCGGGACATTCTGAGACCGAGGTGGAGGACCACGGCTTCTTCCCGTCCACCCCACGCACTCGCCACGTCCGTCAGCTGTTCAGCCACGGTGGCGGGGGTGGCGGAGGGGACAGAAATGGAGCTCCCGGCCTGGACAGCCCCCACCTCAGGCACGCACAGACGCCCGACGGTCACGTGTACAAGAGGAGCAAGAGCAACGACAGTCTGAACATCCGCATGCGCTTCGCCCAAGCGCACAAGTCCCTCTCCAGCCTGTTTGAGTCGCGCACCATGGACAAGGAAAACGAGGAGCAGCTCAACGGGTGCCCCGACGGTGAGACGGAGAAAGCCAAACCGTCCTGGAGGAAGCTGAAGAAGGCCAGGGAGGCAGAGCTGCTGAGGAGGACTCTGTCGGTGCCCGAAGCAGAAGGCGGCGGCGGCGGCACCAGTGCGGGACAGAACCGCGGAGACTTCAGCCCCGCTGCAGGCCAGGACGGGCTCGGCGTCCCGGGGTCACCTACCTCACCCAGGGTGCTGCGGCACACCGATCCCCTCTCAAAGAGGGCGGTTCCGCAGGACGGCGGAAAGGACGCTCCCCAAGGGTGCCAGTCTGAGGGCCAGAGGAGAAAAGGCTCGCCCAACGGGCTGCCCTTCAACGCCTCTGACTCTGTCCCGTCGTCGGATGACTCCGAGGCCTTACCGCACGACATCAGCCCTCTGTCTCCCTTGAGCCCCTCCTTGCTGGCCACTCTAGCCAATCAGTTCCCCTCGCCGTGGGCCAGGTCCTCTCCAGTGGGCAGTGAAGGCCTAGCAGAGAGTCCTCTCAGGCCTATGAGCCCAAAGCCCAATAGCCCCCGGCCGGCAGCTCAACGTAGGGTCTTCAGGTACCCCCACTCGGCGCGGGCCAGCGCCATATCTCCCATCCTTCTGGGCCAGTCGGCTAGCGTGGAGGGCTTGACGGACCCCCCGGAGAGGCCCAGGACACTGAAGCCCACACTGGGCCTCTCCCTCAGCCCTTTGGATGTAGGCGAGGGCGGTGTAGACAGCCAGTCACACATCAGCCTGTATACGATTGGCTCCATCAGTGAATTAGAGGTAAGAAAGAAATGACATTGCTATGCACACATGCATAGCATCATATTTATATAGTCTTTGTAATGTGGGGAAACATTTGTTACTATTCCCTTTGAATTATTCTTGGCTTACATAGAGACAACACAACTAATCTAAATAATGATCGTACAGGCTGCTTTTAAGTTTTAAAATAATAGTGACAACAGTCAATAAATTAAATGCAAAGACATAGGTTATACATGGAACAACAAAATGATAGCCTTCGAGTCTTTTGTCATTGACATATGCACTGGCTCTGTGAAAGGAAAAGGAAACACATGCATGGAAATGACCCTGATTTGTGTGAATGCTTTGTTTTCTCCACCCATAGAATGCCCTGCCTGTTGAGCATCACTATAAATCTGTATACGCCATAAAAGAGCTCGATCAAGATGCTGACGGGGTGTCAGCTCCCTGAGAAAAAAAAAAAAGTGTTTACGCTCCCATTCACAGCCTCTTACCAGCTCTGGCTTTAGTGGAATAGAAATAACACGCCATGACAGTTAATCTGTTCCTCTTCACTCTGTGTGTGTGTGTGTGTGTGTGTGTGTGTGTGTGTGTGTGTGTGTGTGTGTGTGTGTGTGTGTGTGTGTGTGTGTGTGTGTGTGTGTGTGTGTGTGTGTGTGTGTGTGTGTGTGTGTGTGTGTGTGTGTGTGTGTGTTGGGGGGCTTGGGGGCTGGGGGGAGATTGAATGAATGAAGGCATGCATCTGATGGTCTTTAATGGAGCACTGTATGTAGAAGTGATAGAGTATGTGTGGGAGAAAGAACAAGCTTTTCTTTCTAGTCTTTCTCTCTCTCTGTAAAGAGGAGGAGGAGATAAATAGCAGAGTCAGCTCTTCCTCCCTCCCAGGCCCCCCCAACAGTGTGGTACATTTCCATTCTGAGTTTAGCAGGCCACCCTTATTATTCTATGCCAGCTCTTAAACCAGTGTTGCCATGTAGAGAGCAGTCCAAACGTACTGACTTGCCCCCCCCTAGTGGCTGCCTCCGGCACCTGCCAATAGAATGAAAGTAGCCTGGCATTGCCAGACCGATCACGTGGGATTCTCTAATCCACGTGATCAGTCTGGCAATGCCAGGCTAGAGAGTGAAAGGGGACACATAAAGGGTTCGCTAGTTTTATGTTTAGGGACACAGGAAGTCAATGGGAGCTATTTCAGTTATCAGAAATGCTTGGCAGGTGTTTTGTGCACTGCATGACCTGTCTAATAATCATTCTACCCTCCTGTCATTTCACATGTGTCATTTGATAACAATATTGTATAATAATAACTGTTATTATGTATATTAATAACTGCAGCAAATCAGATTCTACTCAGTGTGACCTCCCCTCTATCGTGCAATGTTATGGCAGCGCACACACGGTAATGCACTGCATTGAGGGGGGACTTCATGGCCCTCGAGTTGATTACGAGAGTGATTACGGAGAGAGGTGATTGTCTGACTAACCCGCTGACTAATTATGTGCACTCAAAAGGCTGCGCCAAAAAATGGCGGCCGGGACCCCAGCCAATCGAGGACAAGGAGGCCGAGGGATCACGCCGCGGGCTCCGCGGCTCCCGGCGAGCCGAGAGCGCGGCATGCGGCATCCGGCGCGGGGAGGGGCAGGGGCGGCCCGCCGCGCCGGCGCTGCTCGGACGACCTTTGGTTCGAAGAGGAGAAGAGGCACAAGCGCAAGATGGGCAGAGTGGCGAGGAGCAGCCTGGGCCAGCTTAGCACACTTTCACCCCAAGACCTGGACAAAGTAAGATGGCCGCCGAGACGCGAGCGCCTGCAGCAGCAGCAGCAGCCAGAGGCATTCCTGCACTTCCTCTGCCTTGCCTTCTCTGTGCCTTTCCTTATTCTCCATCCTGCTGTTCTTCAAAGACATGTCTTGTAGTCTTCCTGTGGCCTCTATCATTTGTCCACCAAGCACATTTATTTTTTTCCCTTTCATCGCTTCAGCTTCTTGCTTCTTCCTCCTTTTCTTCTTCTTCTCCTCCATTCAGCGCTTCAGTCACAAACCTGCATGTGCCCCTCGCTTCATGTTCTTCATCAGGAATGTGTTGTGATGTTATAACACGTATGTTTTCATCTTTATATCCGTTTGTCTACATTTGTAGCTTATTGTGTTTTTTAACACCAGACCAGGAAAAATTTGTGTGTTCATGACCACTGTGGACAAAGTCATATAAACATAGGAATACAAGAACGCTCGCCCCAAAACCCCAAATCTGGCAACCTCGAAACGGTCACCACCAAAGTATTCCTAAACGTAACCTCAGTAAAACTATGCCTGAACCTAACCTTATTCCTAAACGTAACCTCAGTAAAACAATGCCTGAACCTAACCTTATTCCTAAACGTAACCTCAGTAAAACTATGCCTGAACCTAACCTTATTCCTAAACGTAACCTCAGTAAAACAATGCCTGAACCTAACCTTATTCCTAAACGTAACCTCAGTAAAACAATGCCTAAAACGAACCTTATTCTTAAACGTAACCTCAGTAAAACTATGCATAACCTTAAATGTATTCCTAGCCTAAACCTTGGTAAAACTAATACAAGAACACAAGAAAGAAACTGGGAACGAGTTGTTTTGGGGGCGAGCGTTCCGTTTACCAAACAAAGCACAAGGCCCTAGAATGCACATGAGCAAGGTTTCAACCTTCCTGTTAACCTCCCTTCCCCCAGGACGCCCGTGCTGGAGTCACCCTGGGGCCCATGGAGGGTTTCATGGGGATGCCCCTCAAGGTCCAGTGCTTCTCCCAGAGCACCCCCGTCGGACTGGACTGCCTCGGCTGGAGACGACGCATCTCCTTCCCCTGTGAGTACCAATCACCTCGCTGTCTATTTTTTGACATTTTTAAGCAGTTGTCTTGCTAAGGGACACGTGGCTGTTTATGGACCAAACTACATGGTCATTGGTCACTCTGTCACTTTTTCTTTACATGGCTTCCCATTAGCAAGTTGATTATTAGATTCAGGGCTACTCTGGACACTTACAGTAAGTATTGTTGTCTCTGTGAGATGTATAGACTATGGAATAATGCAGGAGTGTAGTTTGAGTTGAAAGGTAAAAAAAAGAAATGGTCCAGTTAGCATGTTTCTGCCTGCTCTTCTGTAACTTGAGCTGCTGAATTATTTTTTGCTGATCTCGACTGAAATTAATTCCCTGGCTCACATTCACATGTCAGTCCCATGACACAGTGTTGTTGTTGCCTGCACAGACGTGCACAATCATTCAGTCAGTAGAGCTTTAATCATTATTCAACGCTTTGTCGGCATGTTTGGAAATAAAGTCCTTGACAAATCCAGGATTCATTTTGTATTGCGGTGTCACCACCACCACCATCATCATCAGCATTAGCACAGCAACAGTGCAGTTCCTAGTTCAACCTGCAGGCCGCAGCACATTGTCATTTTGTCATAGCCCCAGCCTTTCCCAGCACGCCATTTGTCCCAGAGGATCTTTCTCTGGTGTAATTACAGGACAAAGGGTGCATAATGTGGGAATTATGTAAAAAATAATAATAGTCAGTTCAAGACAAGTTCAAGGGAAGACTATTGTTGCCTGCTTGACTTGCTTTTCAGAAGCATGTCAAAATGTGTATAATACTAAATAGATGTATTTGTTGCCTTGAAAAGACACATTTTCTCTCAGGCATATGGCAACTAGTTGTTTGTTTGGTTGTGTGTTGGTTGGTTGTTAATTGTTTTTTGATATAAAGCGTCCTTGCGGTTAATGAAAGGCACTATATAAATTCAAGCTATCATTATTATTATCATTAATGATATTGTTATGATCATAATTGGTGAAAATGTTCCCCAAAGAATTAAAAAAACTAAAACAAATCTCAAGCAATTTCTAAAAGAGCAAAAATCTAATCTTGTAGATTGGCTATCTTCGCTATCTAGTTTTTAAAGCAGGGCTTAAGTGGTGAGTATCCCTGGGGGTATGGAGGTGGTGACCGGCCAGCCAGCGAGCCATACGTTAAGAGTTCTGAATGAATTCGATTAACCCTGATCTGTGGCAGTCCACACCTGCGCTGTGGTTTCTAGATGGATAGAGAGTAGTGTCTGGACCACACACATGTACATTAGCACGCATGCCTGGATAGTACACACACACACACACACACACACACACACACACACACACACACACACACACACACACACACACACACACACACACACACACACACACACTTTTTATCCCTCAGCAGACTGCCAGGTCTTAACCCATTAAGACCTGAGGCCGATTCTACAAATGCCTTCTTCTAAATCAGTTGTTCTCGTGCCAAGGACCCCCAAATTGATATATATTTGGCAAAAAATGCTAAATTATTTTTCAAAAATGTTCAAAAATAGCAGATGTACAAGCTCGCAGTGTGGCACAAAGTGACGCACTGTGAGCTTGTATATCTGCTATTTTTGAGAACCACCTTTCTAAAATATCAAGAGTTTTCTGAAAAACATAATGTTGCTATATATATATATATATATATAGCAAAAATCTAAAATGACACAGATGCTTTACCGGTTTTAATGGGTTAAAAGTGAGGTCAGCAGTCTTTGTCCAGATGTCTCCGAGTATAATTCAATTCATTTTGACTAAATTGAATTGCAACATGAATTAGAAGACACAAGTGTAATGCAACCTCACTGTCTCTGGCTATCGGGGATTATAGAACGATACAGTCCACCACGTAACGTGACCCCATTTGACTTTGTTGCACACACCATATTTTTCTATTACCATTCATAATCCTTAGTGCGTAGTTAAGCTAAGCGATGATAGACTGTCTCACTGTTTTCATGTAATCTTCTGTAAGGTAGTTTAATTAAAGCTCAAATCCCTTTGTAATGGCAGATGGATCTGACAGAGTCACTGCTTTGTCAGTCCCCGTCTTGGTACAGTATGACATTGTCATTATTTATTTATGTCGATATTCTTTTTATCTGGATATAAAAAATTGGAGAGACAGAAATGGATTGTAGAGACAGAAAACAGGGTAGAGATGGGGGAGGGACATGCAACACGTCCGGAATTGAATCAGGGGCCGTTGATTACTGTATGTATGTGGTCGACACACTACTACCCAGTCACCCACCTGTGCAACCCCTGTTGCAAAGGTTTTTAATTTTGTACAATGTTAAATATATTGGGCCTAATGGTATGTTTAGGCCAATACTGATGTTTAAAACCCAACTTGCATGATACCGGTGTGGTATGCTGTTTCAAACCTAAACCGGGTCATTTGTTTCTGCACCGACTTTCCATTTCTCTTCGGAGTGACATTTGAATCTCCTGAGTTGTGTGTGCTTGTCAGTCAACCCACCATCCACCCAATCTATACACCTCCCTGTGGCATCTCCAGGCTTTCTTTTTTTTGTGTGGGAGGACAACACTCAAAAGACATCTGAGTTCAGGCAGCCGACGACGTGTGCTACTACCGGCTCCACGAGTCTCATGAAGTTTGATATGCCGTGAAACTTTTTGATTCTCGAGTCAAAGGGGACTCGAAGTCAAGTTGCACTGCTCTGCTGACATCTCTTTCTGCAGGGGCTGACAACTTTTTCAGAAAACCTTTTTTAGTGAGATTTGATCGTGTGAGTGTATGTCATCGGCGTTTTTGCCTGTGTGTGTGTGTGTGTGTGTGTGTGTGTGTGTGTGTGTGTGTGTGTGTGTGTGTGTGTGTGTGTGTGTGTGTGTGTGTGTGTGTGTGTGTGTGTGTGTGTGTGTGTGTGGGGGGGGGGGTGTGGGGGGGGGTGTGTGTGTGTGTGTGGGGGGTGTGTGTGTGTGTGTGTGTGTGTGTGTGTGTGTGTGTGTTGTGTAATCATGCGTGCAATCATTTTAACCACTTTATCCATTTATACATTGGCTATTAAAAAATAGCAGCTGTACAAGCTTGTGCATGGGGGTCCACGGCCAAATGCATATACATTTTGGGGTCCTTGACATGAAAATGTTTGAGAAGCAGCTGGCATAGACTATGTGTGTGTGGACTACGTATGTGTATGTCTCTCTCTCACCCTCTGTCTCTCTCTCAGACTATGTATTGAGTAGTTGTGTCCCTACTCCCTAGTCAGTTTGCAGCGAGAGTCACCCTTGATGAGCATGTCAGGAATCCTCTCCCCCATGTCTTGACCCACGTGCCTTCCTGACTGGAATGATTTTGTGGGGAAAAAAACATCTTCACTGTTGCACATGTGTTCAGGATTCTGTTTTCCAGGCCATGTCCAAGGTCACACTGTGTGTTACAAGCCCACTGGGGCCCATGCTGTATAAACCAGGGCTATTTAAAGATACTGTATGTACTGTACAGACTCTGTGATTAGATGACCAGCACCACTGCATAATACGACTTGATTCTGTCACATTATGCTTTGGGAAAGTTCATCGCGGCCATGTTGTCTTCCATTTTTACTTCGATATTAACCACTTAAACACTATACTTGTCCCTCAGAGCTCTATACCAGTGAGCTTGTTGATTGGCTATTTTAACAATGTTTGCCTCTTTCTTTCGTAATATTTGACAATTTGTCCAATTTGGTATTAAAAAGGTCTTAAAAGTCCTTAAATTGTAACTTTAGAAATGTGCAGAAACCCTGTATACACGTATACTGTATGTGGGTTTTGTTTACTGTTGAGTGAGAAAACAATGTTGCACATTAAGCTAATCATCTGTTCCCAGTTTGGGAACCACTGAGCTAATTGATCGGATATTTTCGCAGCGCAGAACCATGGCGAAGTACAGAAGACGGCTTTATTTGAGAGGTCGTGTGATTTGCGTAAGTGTGTGGAAATGGAACTGGTTAATTTGAGACACATTGCATTGTTTTACAAGGATTCACGAGATGTGTACACAATGTATTCTGATACAGTACATACATGCATCCCGTAGAGTTTGTCAACTCAGACTGTTATAAAGGTCAAGGCCCCGACCTGACTGGCACCCCAACAACTGTAATTCAAATCGTTTACACTACTCACATTAATGTATTGCAATTAATTATGCATCGCACAGACGTGAAATGCACTCACTGTTGCTCATATGGTCTCTCTCACTCACTCACACTCAGTCACACATGCACGCGCACACACACACACGCACGCACGCACGCACGCACGCACGCACGCACGCACGCACGCACGCACGCACGCACGCACGCACGCACACACACACACACACACACACACACACACACACACACACACACACACACACACACACACACACACACACACACACACACACACACACACACACACACACACACACACACACACACAGGACAACACATACCAGCGGCAGTAGTCATCAGAAGCATGCAGGCTTGTCAGTGATGAGAGGTGGAATGGATGGGCATGTGTGTGTGTGTGTGTGTGTGTGTGGATTGAAAGGAGCGAGGGGGTTGGTGGGCTGCTTTCAGCGCCCACTTTAATGACACTGCACCACGCGTCAAAGAGACACCCACTCTGGCGCTCGCGGGCAAGCGACACAGTCGAGACTAGAGAGCCCCCCTAGAGGACCCCCACTGATGTCAGCCCTGGAGCTGTGTGTGTGTGTGTGTGTGTGTGAGAGAGAGAGAGAGAGAGAGAGAGAGAGAGAGAGAGAGAGAGACGGAGAGATAGACCGCACTGGGCTATGGGAGCATGAGGAAATGAGCCAGTGAGCAAAGGGGAGAGAGAGCACACCGACAGACAGAGGGAGAGGGAGAGAGAGAGAGAGTGAGAGAGAGAGAGAGATGCCCTGTGTGTGACAGAGGGGAAAGAGAGAGAGAAGGCGTTGCACGAGAGCAGAGCCAGAGCGGTAGAGGAGAGGAGAGGAGAGAGAGAGAGAGGCAGAGCCCTGCTTGGCGAGAGAAGCAGTTCGGCTAGAGCTCTGCTGGCGCACCGTGGGCAGACAGGAAGGCGGAGGAAGCGAGCGAGCGAGTTGACAGCTGGTGCTTACCTCAGCAAATCGCCGGACGGAGCCCAGGTATCGGCTCGGAGTGGACGCCACCGTCCGGTCGGGCTCGCCGTCCCCCCCCCACCGCCCCCCCTTTCCTCCACCCCCCCCCCTCTGCGGGGGATAAAGCACCTGCACGGCCGCCTCCTCCTGTCGTCCTCCACCTTCAGACCGCAGCCCTCCTCCGCCGCCCACTTCCACTTTGTTGGCGTCGGCGCCGCCGGCCCCGATGCGGACCCAGCAGGGCTCCGAGGGGGGCGTGCCCCTGCCCGGCGGCAGTTGTGGAAGCAGCGGCAGCTCGGGGCTGTCCCCGGGCTCGGACTCGGACGGCGGGGGTACGCCCATCATGATGGGCGGAGGAGGTTCCGTGGACGCACTGCTGGACGGGGGACTCGGGGTGGGGAGCCACTGCATGGCGGTCGGAGGAGGGGGGTACGGAGGAGGGGGGTACGGGCCGTACGGCAGCCTGGGTGGCACTCTGAGGGGGGTCCTGTCTCGATACTGGAGCCTAGAGAGCCTGCACTCCACCACAGGTAAGCGGCCTGTCTCGTGTGCGCGCACACACACACACACACACACACACACACACACACACACACACACACACACACACACACACACACACACACACACACACACACACACACACACACACACACACACACACACACACACACACACACACACACACACGCTCACACAGCGAGGCTGCTTTGATGCAAAAGTCCCACGCACGTCAATTTAGGTGAATGAGTGGCGAATAAATTATTAATTATGTAAACACCCTGTCACGTGCACGGGCATAGAAGATGCGCACGTGCACAACAGCTTGATTTACCCTGACATTGGGTTAATGTGTTTTTGGGGCTCGGGTTAGATGTGCGTGTGCGTGTGCGTGTTCGCGTGCGTGTGCGTGTGCGTGTGCGTGTGTGTGTGTGTGTGCGTGTGCGTGTGTGTGGCTGTGTCTGTGGAACACCATCCATTAAGCTGTCATTGGCTGACAGGGTGCTGCTGATGTGTTGAGGAAGGTGGATCTACCGTTCATTTTTCTTGTCATAGTGAAGTACAGTATTTAACACGAGGCTGTTCCTTCCTCTACGACACACTGCATTTCTCTCTGACTCCTATATCATCGCTGTCGGGCAGAAATCTCTGTATTCTAACTTTTTGTGTTTTTTCGTAAATTAACTTTACCCTGCTTGATCATACTACAGCATCACACAAAAAAGCGTCAAAAGTAGCAGATCTGCAAGCTCGAAACGCGGCACAAAGCGACTCGTTTTGAGCTTGTCGATTTGCTACTTTTGATGTTTTTTTAATTTGAACCCCTGAAAAGTGACTCTTTTGGACATATGAGGTTTCCACCCGACAGAGATGGATGTGCATGATCCATGACAGCGCTAGTCAAAACTCGGAACTCCCTTATCTGCCATGGACGCACACACACACACACACACACACACACACACACACACACACACACACACACACACACACACATACACACACACACACACACACACACACACACACACACACTCGCCACGCTTTGCACCTTGGATCTCGTTGTCATAGCTTCAGGCCCGTGTGGGGGGCAGGCTCCGTTTATTCATTGATGGAGAACCAGCATGGATATGGCCAAGAGAAACCCTTCGGTAGTGCTAGTAGGTATTCAGGGCAATATACCTCTACTGCCATAACCATTTACACCTTCACTTCATTGACCGGAAGTCGGCCACCCCAATGGTCTATACTTTGTCCCATTCCTTTTTTCCCTAGTCTGCACCAAATCTTTTCAACGAATGTTCGCCTGTTATGACATGCCCAGAATAGGGATGCTGGGTTCTGTTGCGTTGGGAGTTGCATGCTGGGAGCATGTGGCTTTTCGTCTTCAGCTGAGAGGTGACAGGGATTACTACTTAAAGGAGTAGTTCACCCAGAATTCAAGGCTTCATGGGGTGTGTGTGTAATTCATGGGAAAAAATGTATTTTTTTTAGGTGAGCTACTCCTTTAAACATTGGCATGAGGCCTACTAGTGTTGTGTCACTGTCATCATAGTGAATGTATAGGAAGTGTGTGTGTGTGTGTGTGTGTGTGTGTGTGTGTGTGTGTGTGTGTGTGTGTGTGTGTGTGTGTGTGTGTGTGTGTGTGTGTGTGTGTGTGTGTGTGTGTGTGTGTGTGTGTGTGTGTGTGTGTGTGTGTGTGTGTGTGTGTGTGTCTCTGTGAGCACAAGTGTGTGTGTGTGTGTGTGTGTGTGTGTGTGTGTGTGTGTGTGTGTGTGTGGGTGTGTGTGTGTGTGTGTGTGTGTGTGTGTGTGTGTTGGTCTCTGTGAGCACAAGTGTGTGTGTGTGGTGTGCATCCCCACTTTGTTTGTTTTGTATGCATGAACAGCTGTGTCTGCGTGGTGTAATTGATACGCTTGTGTTTTCCACTCACCAGTGATATAACCTGGTTGCCGTTTTATTCTGAAAAAAAACGCTGCTTTACTAGGGCCTACGCTGCAGGGGTTCACAGCGGTAATGACCAGGGAAACAGGGAGAGTCTCATAAACCACTGCGACACACGCACAGATGTTATTGTTAATAGCGCCGGCTTTTCCCATTTGCGTCGCCTATTTGTGTGTCGGGTAATAAAACCACGGCATCCCCGTCGCGGCGACTCGTCTCATTGAAATCACCATCGCTCATCTCATCGCAGCCTTCAAATAGCTGCATTTTTGTTCTCCATGTGTGATGATGTGGAAATTGTGCGTCCGGCTCTGTGGCGAGCTAACTTGGGAGGAGTGTGTATTCAGTTTTCAAGAGGGGAGGGAGGTTCTGCTCATTGTATGGTGGGAGGGAGGAGGGTCTCTTCGGCCCTGGCCGGCCGTTCTGATTGGAACATTAGGGAGAGGGTTTGTTGCTTAGCACTCAGGCGTGCACAGAGATTAAAAAAAAGGCCTACCGTATGCACAGCTATGGCATGCTGTTTGTGCTCATGCACGCTACGGGGCACACGGACATGAATACGATGCATCCTTGCGATGACTACAAGTGCGCACGGTCACGTGCGTGGACACATGCGTGTGTGTGTGTGTGTGTGTGTGTGTGTGTGTTCACAGGGCACACGTACCCTCCAGGTATACTGTAAGACAAAGCAGTGTCCTTGACAAGTGCTTTTCTTTTTCAATCAAGATGGTATCGTCCTTTCCATCACACACACAGACACACACACGCAAGCACGCACGCACAAATGCATGCACGTGCTCACTCACACACATGCACGAATTAAGCATGGCCTTCACTGCCTATCAAATGTTGTATTAAATATTGTTCTTGGTTCCTTGCAGTCTGGCGTTTTCCCCACTTGTCTCAAGTGGGCTATTAACACACCTTTGCTGAAGGACCGCCACAAAGAGGGTGGCTGTAGCTTCATGGCTAGAGAGGCTGTCTGCTAATCAGTAGGTCACTGGTTTGCCTCCCAACCCAGTATATCGCTGTTGTCGGGCACGGGCAGAAACCCCCTATCTCCATATTTTAATGTATTTTTCGTAAATTAACAGCCTACTTGATCATACTACATTGTCACGCAAAAAAGTACCAGATCTGCAAGCTTTCGCGTAGCGTTTTAAGCTTGTACTTCTGCTACTTTTGCAATTTTTTTATTTGAATCCTGAAAAGTCATAGTTTTGGACGTATGAGGTCTCCACCTGATATGTATGACGATATGTATGTTACTTACAGTAACGCCTGTAACAGCCCTCCCCCCCCTTCACCCAGCCATCAACTGGGTGAAGCTGAAAATGTATTTTTGAAAACGGAATTAATAAAGGTCTACCGTACCTTCCTTAGATCCACCTGTGACCATAGCAACTACAGAATACTGTAGTGAAATATATTATTGATATTTTTTATGTCTGGAAAATCTTTTTTCTTTTTTTGGGAAAATATCTAAATTTCAATACAGCAATGCATTGATATAAAAAAGAAAATGTACGTTTTTAATTTCTATAAAAAAAAAAAGATTATGCATATTCTTTTGAATTCAAAAGTAGTGTTAAAAGCAAGAACTCCAGTACTTTAACTCAAGTACAAATTTGACAGAGCAACTTTCACTTGTAGTTGCAATGGTTGACCAGGAGTATCTATATGCTGTACCTTGACTCAGGTAGGCTACCTGGGTTACTAGGACTTTGTCCACCACTGGCTGTCCTTGAGAGGTACTGTAGGACGGATAACAGAGGGTGTACTTCAGCAGAAGAGCTGCACTGATGGAGATTAGAAGAGAAGTTTAATCTGATTTGGATGTGTTTTTTTGTTTTTTTGTTGAAAGACCCGATGAAGGCTCCTTCCGTTTAGTGTTGGCATGGTGACAGAACAACCAGGACACACTCCTTACAGCACAGAAACACTTTTACACACACACACACACACACACACACACACACACACACACACACACACACACACACACACACACACATACACACACACACACACACACACACTCACACTCACACTCACACTCACACACAAACACACACACACACACGTGTGTACACGTGTACACATGTATGCACACGTGCACATGAATGCACACGTGCACGCACGCGCACACACGCGCGCACACACACACACACACACACACACACACAGAGTACACGCAGCCATGAAGTCATGGACACTCACACAGACACCAGCTTGCAGGCACACACGGACACACACTGACACACTTACTCACACTTAAGATGCGTACGGACACTAAGACCTAGATTAATGTAGACACGTGCAAGCACACACATGCACCCACATGAAGAAAGACACAGGTATTGTTGCCCTAACTGTGTGACCAACAGTGTAAAACTGGTCTACTTAATTGCTGACACTGGTGTCCACTAGATGTTGTTGCAACACATTCTCACCTTTAGCTCGTCACATACTAATTGTCCGCGGTCAGGAATACCCTTGCAAACAGGGAGAGAGAGAGACAGGGAGTGACATGAAGCAAGGGTCATCGGGTTTGGGAATCAAACCTGTGTGCTAGGTAACACTAGGCATCGGCCTAGTGTTACCTAAATCAGTGGTTCTCAAACGTTTTTGTGCCAAGGACCCCCAAATTGATATATGTATTTTGCCGTGGACCCCCATCTGAAAATGTTTTAGATAGAAAACAGGGAGAGAGAGAGACAGGGAGTGACATGAATTAAGGGTCGTCGGGTTCGGGTATCGAACCTGTGACTCAATGTCAGGCTGCATGGTATATAACCACTAGGCCATCGTCACCCCAACCCTTTTAATTTCAAGGACCCCCATAACTCTGAGAGAGTATAAATGGAACCAAATGGAGTCACGTCATGACTCATCGACTCTGAAAACACCATAAAAATATATTGAAAATAAAAGCTTAAAAAAGGCAGCGAGGCAAGGCGTTAGCTAATAGCTGAGCAAGCATGCCCGCGGCCAGTGGCCGTTCTAGTTGCATACCGGGTAGTAAATGATCCATCGTCAACGTTATGATACACGAAAAGGGATCACTGAGCTTGTAGATGTCGCTTGTTTTCGCCGCACAGCACCATCGTACGACAACGTATAAAAATAGGGCTTACAGTAAAGTGGATAACCCATTCAATTCGGGGACGCATCTACAAAATGTCTTCTAAAATCCTAACAGGTTTCTGAAAAACGTATGTTGCTATAAAATCAGTGGTGCTAAAAGTCTGTAAAAAGCTAAAAGCACCACTGATCCCGTCTCAAAACAAACAAAGTGCCAAAGTATAAAATAATGGTTATAGCTAAAATCTAAAATGACACAGATGCGTTCCCGGATTGAACGGATTAAAGCATTCTGAAAAGATGAGAGGGAGACAACAGTTGAAGCGAGACATGGGAGGAAGGCACCAGCATTATTTTTTTGCCCTAAGGGCATAAGTGGGTCTGGAAGACCAGCTATTGTTATCCTGTCACAATCAATTCTGTCAAGTTATTTCTGTCTTTTTTCAACTTTTGGTCCAAGACTAATGGTTGACGAAGAAGTCACAGGAACCGCTACTGGTATCCCTCAAACCACCGGTGCTCATGGAAGGGAATAATGTTCAGGAGAGAAGGAAAATGATGTCAAAAAGGTATAAAAAATCCAGGTCCAGGCACTTAAAGGGATATTTCACTTTAAAAAAAACTTAGTATATGTATAGGAAGGGGGCGTGTCTGATAAAATGAATATCAAATATCTAAATACTGAATCAAGCAACTCAAAAACGGTCTGGGGGGCTCACAAAGGCCTGAGTAGACGATAAAAATGACCCAAAGTTTTTTTGAAAGTGAAATATCCCTTTAAGGTGTATTTTATTCTGTAGGTAAAAGGTCTTTATTGTATTTGGGCTAGAGACATTAAAATACACCTATGCGTGTCGGCTTGCGCCTTCTTCAGGGTGTCACACCCTGAAGAAGGCACTCATGGCTTACACCTTGAGTGCCTGGAACTGGATTTTTTATGCCTTTTTGACATAATTTTTCCTCTCTCTTGAAAGTTATGATAAAGTTGAATTATGAGGCTTGCCGTTAGATTTCAGTTTCCGCTCATTTACACAGGGAGTGTAGTGCCTCCGTCATCACAACGTGTCATGACACGTCCTCGCCACGCGGGGCGGCAGTGGCTCAGGAGGTAGAGCGGCCGCTTGGGAAACGAAAAGGTTCCCGGTTCGATATCCACGAAGTGTCCTTGAGCAAGACACCGAACTGAGCTTTGCACGGTTTCCTCTGCCATCGGTGTGTGAATGTGTGTGTGAATGGGTGAATGTAATGCTTCGGATAAAGGTGCTATATGAATGCGCCATTTACCATATCGTTGCTGTCATACTACAGCGTCACACAAAAGCATCAAATGTAGATTCTGCTACATTTGCTACTTTTGAATTTGAATCCTGAAAAGTAACAGTTTTGGACGTTAGAGGTTTCCACCAGGGGCGGACTGGCCATTTCGCATACCGGGAAAAATATTTCTGCTCCCGTTTTAGGATTATTACGGTCATTTCCGGGCCGCGCGGCCCAATTATTAGTTACGTTAATGTTTGGGCTGCTTTTCGGCTGTGGCGTAATTTACATAGGGTTGCTGGGTTAAAACAGTGAACCCCCCCCCCCCCCCCCCGTTGACAAAACGGCCCAGGGGGTGGTGGGCCGGTTCGGACCAAAATGCCAGGGCTGAAATTTGGTCCCAGTCCGGCCCTGGTTTCCACCCCACAGAGACGATATATTATCCCTCTGAGACTGAGACCCTGCGATGGAGAATGCATGAAGAGAAACAACCGAATGTCATGTGTCTGAGGTCGTGCGTGTGTGTGTGCACGTGCTAGCATAAGTCGCTCTGGATTAAGAGCACCTGCTAAATGCCTAAATTGTAAATTGTGCATGTGCATGTGCACGTGCATGTGTATGTGTGTGTGTGTGTGTGTGTGTGTGTGTGGTCTTGTGAAGTAAAAGGGAGGTCGGTTTAGTTTGATCGCTGCACGATGCACTACACCACCCCTGTAACCCGGTGGCACGCGTGCAGAGCGAGAGGCAACGGAACGGGAGGAAGTCTGAAAGCATCCATCCAAAACAAGAGAAGAACAGGCGGATGCACAAGGCACAGGCACTCTGGGAAAATAGGTCGCTTTGGAACCGCTTCCACTCAGCCTCGCGGCCCTCACCGTGCTCAGTTACTTCTTCCAGTAATGGGACTGAGGGAGAGATACGTCAGTGTCATCAGCCTTAATGTCATCTCTAACTGAAGTCTCATTGTTCTGTGGCTAGCGCTCAGAGAGACTCACTGTTTTTTGGAAACAACATAATGCCTAATTTATACTGAAGTCGTACAATGCCGCTGCTTTGCCTGCAAGATCTGTTGCTTTTTTTGGGGGCAAGCGGCACTGTCGGTTACTTTAGTTAGTTTACTTAGACCCGTTCCATAACTTTACAGGCCACGACCCCCTAAAATAATCATATTTGAACTGGGGACCTCCCCTCCACCCTGACAAGCACTTGGAATTGTACTAGGCATTTACCCTTAGTTTGACTCGGTTCCACAGATAAATATTGTGAAAATAGCCGAACTAGCTTGTATATCAATGTGCTTGTAGATCAATGTGCAGATACCCTGTATGTATACACTTATACTGTGTGTTGGTTTGTTTACTGTTGAGTGAGAAAACAATGTTGCACATTAACCCATTAAGACCTGGAACTGTGTCATTTTTAGATTTGAGCTAAAAAGCATTATTTTACACTTTGGGCTATTCAAAAATAGCAGATATACAAGCTCATAGCGCGGCACCGAGTGCCGCGCTACGAGCTTGTAGATCTGCTATTTTTGCAAAATCGTGAAAATGTGTGCAAATCTTTGAATATATATATTTTTAAAGCGAACATTTTTAACTCAAATCGTTGCTTCTGGGGGGTCCCTGGAACAAGATATTTTGATGGGGGTCCGCGGCCAAATACATATACTTTTGGGGGTCCTTGACATGAAAAAGATTGAGCACCACTGATATAGAAACATAAGTTTTTCAGAAAACTGTTGAGATTTAGGCGACATGTAGAATCGGCTTCAGGTCTCAATGGGTTTAGCAGGTCAGGTCATCTGGGGACCTCCTTAAAAATCATGTGGAGACCCCCTTGGTTATGGTTATTGCACTGATTGCACTGTGAACACTATCACTTTTCCCTTAGTTGCATTGCGCTGACTGAAATGGACACTTCATTTGATTGGCATTGCACTGATTGTAATGGACACTTTATTTGTTTTGGGACGGGACACGGTCAGGACACTGTAACCTTGTGTTGTTGTTGTTTTTCTGCATTGTGCAGGATAGTTGTGTAGGTTTATATACTATTTGTATACTGTTGTTCTGTAATAACGGTGCTTCTTATTGTTTTTATTGCCCTTGTATTGCTGTATACGACAATACTTTACTTACTTTGTTCCTGTAACTCTTAATCCATTAAGACAGGGAGCGCATCTGTGTCATTTTAGATTTGAGCTACAGTATAACCATTATTTTATACTTTGGCTATTCAAAAATAGCAGATCTACAAGCTCATAGAGCGGCACCGCGTGCTGTGCTACGTACGAGCTTGTAGATCTGCTATTTTTGAAAAATCTTGAACATTTGCGCAAATCTCAATTTTTTTAAGCAAACATTTGTAACTGAAATCTTTGCTTCTGGGGGTCCCTGGAACAAAATATTTTACAAATGTTAGCTTTAAAAAAAATAGATATTCAAAGATTTGCAAAAATGTTCACGATTTAATTTTTTTTTGCAGATCTACACATGAGCTTATATATCTGCTACTTTTGAATAGCCAAAAAATCTAAAATGACATAATGTGTTCCCGGCTTAAATGTGCTGCCTCTGGGCGACTGAAATCCCCCCGCGGGATCAAAAGGTGTGTATCTACGTATCTCCAGTTGCTGCCATGACAGACCTTCCTCTTCATCTTCTTCTCCAGGTGGTTCTAGGTCTTCCTCTCTTCCTCCCGCCTGACACTGTCGTGCGGTGGAGTATAAACTCTCGCTTATGACTTCCTTAGCTTTGCCATCCAATTATAATCACACTTTAGGCATTTGGCAGACGCTCATACAAAGTGACTTAAAGTGCAAAATCTGAGTAAGCGTGAATCATAGTCAACAAACAACAGGGTAAATCAGTGCTTCTCAAAGGCTTTTGTGTCAAGGACCCCCAAATTGATAGTATTTGGCCGTGGACCCCCATCTGAAAATGTTTTGTGCCAGGGACGCCCAGAAGAGAAGATTTTGGGGTAAAAAAATTATTTATTATTCAAAAAAAGAAACCAGGTAAACAACATCCTACTATAAATTTCACAAACTAGACTGTTGCCTGTTTGGCAGTGGACTATTCGGGAATGACTCAAGTCAGAAACTATGCTTGCCCCATCTATTTATGCAATAGCAATTTAAATCAGTGCTATTGAACACCCTTTACGTCTGTGTGTGGGTTTTACAAATATTGAACCAATGAAAAGTATTAAAAAAGCACTACTGACTAAACCTCCTAACTCCATTGGATCCTCAAACTGTCGGTCAAATCACCTGACTCCAACTTGTGGAGTTAGGTGGTTTGTCTCCCATTGATTAGAATGACGAAATCAGACGGAAAAAAGGCACAAAATCTCCACATTAATTGTCAAAACCCTCAGTAACTCCACAAGTTACTGAGTTTTTTTTTTTTTTTTTTTTTTTTAAGTTAATATTTTGGACATGCAGTAGCTGGCTTCTGGCCGACAGCAGAGATATGTTGTATCCGATGTCAAAGTACCCGTTGTACCCGTCTTGTCTGACTGTGTCCCTTTTATGCCTCAAGGTGGTGATGGCTATGCTATGATATCATGGGAAGAAGCACAATAACACTCAGTTATACAATATATAATATATATATAGATACTTTATAGCTATATTAAATTCTTCCTCACAAGACACTGAACCTCTAACTGCTTCCGAGGAGCAGGCTGGTGCCTTGTATGGTTTGGTCCGCCGTCGGTGTGTGAATGGGTGAATGTAATGTAACATAAATGCACCATTTACCATTTACAGCTACATTCGCACAACGTGCACTCAGAGATCTAATCTAACTATACATTTTGCAAACATCTGCGTGCGCGTGTGTTAGAGAGGATCCCACGATTAGATCGTCATGGTTACTGACGCGACCTATGTTGAAGAGCGTCTGTCCTCTCTGATACAGCTACCGAACCGTTAGCTCTGGAACTTTACACGAAGACCATACAGTACAAGATATCCATATAAGGTGGAGCAGGGTCAAAGAGGCTGATATCATCCGGGCTGTCGTCATGGACGGTGCACACCATATAGGGAGGTGGGAGGTGCCACGTGAGCTCCATGTGGGGTCAAGCGGGACGAGGTGACATCAGCAGTGTGATGTGGCATCTCTCAAGGAATGTGTATATTTATATAAGAGGCACGTCACCAGATTCTGGTCTAGTCCGATCACGAACCCACCCTAGTGACATCTAACCCTGGTGACATCTAAGCTTGAGGCTTTACTTCAGTGTGCATGGGTTATAACGGAAACTCACTGACAATGAGTATTGCATAACTGGAGGGGTATGCGTTCTCAACCAGCATCGTTCCCAACAGGCATCGGCCTAGTGTTATCTAAATATCATTTGTGGTCAAGAGAAACTAATCTAAATAATGAAACGTGAACATTAAAGGCACAGTATGTAACTTTGCCCTGTGTTTACATAACAAAACAATAAATACATGTCCCTCTATAGCAGAAGTTATCAGCCAATGGAGTGTGGTGGTGTTTACCTGCAGAAACACAGGTATCTGCTGTATTTTGGTGTTTTCACAGTTTGTTCTGGTACATAGACGGGGACGTTTTTGGGAAACCAGAACAAACAGTGAAAACACCAACATACAGTGAGGGGGCAATGTGTTTCTGCAGGTAAACCCCACCACACTGCTCCAGTGGCTGATAACTGCTGGAATAGAGGGAAATGGTGGGTAAAGAAACTGTATTTATTGTTTTGTCATGTAAACACAGGACAAAGTTACATACTCTGCCTTTAACAAGTAACCAACATACAGTACAGTATATCTGCGTAGTAAAGTAGCATCTTTCGAAAAGGTGACAAGAAGTGATGAAAGGAGAAGAGAGGAGTGCTGGGGAAACATGTCTCACATTTACTGTAGCTCTCCATCTCCATCAGTAATTGTGACAAATGGCTCCTAATGGTTTCTTTTTTCCAAGCCTCATGAGACTCAAATGGAAGTTGTCTTGGCCTGGCGACATGCCTGGTTTAAACTGAGATATCATCAGAAGTCAACTTGTTGTTCATTTTGTATCAGTGCAAACTGTAATTGTTTTGTAGTGCTAACAATGTCAGTGCCATTATTAGCGGGATAGCATTATGCCGATAGTAAATGAAATTATATTGACTGTGGTTTGTCTTTCAGGGACCTGCTGTAATTAGGGCTTTGTCATTGTTTTTAGGCAGAGACTCGCGCGCAATCAATCATCGTCGTTCCAACTCTAATCTCCAGTGTACCACATCCTGTGGTTCCACTATACCAGTGGTTTTCAACCTTTTTCCAGACATGCAAAAGTGTCACTTTTCAGCTACAGTCACCTTTTTGAACCCAAATAGGGCAATTGTGTGACACCTGACCCGAAAGAAAACAACATGTTGTCACCTTTTTCACCTCGGGGCTGTTTGCATGCCTGTTTTTCATGCCCCTAAATTGATAAACATTTGGCCGCGGACCCCCATCTGAAAATGTTTCGTCCCACGGACCCCCAGAAGCTTTTGAGTTAAAAATGTTCGCTTTAAAAATATGTATATATTCAAAGATATGTACGCATTTTCAATTCGTTTTCAAAAATAGCAGATCTACAAGCCCATAGCGCGGCATTCGGTGCCGCGCTATGAGCTTGTAGATCTGCTATTTTTGAATAGCCAAAGCTAAGTGGTTAAAATGATTGTGACGCTATGTTAACTAATTTCGCTGGGGACCCGCTGGGGACCCCCTGGTACCCCCCCAAGGACCACTGGTTGAGAACCACTGCACTATACCCATGCTGCATGTTTGTTCAGTAACCCAGCCAGTCATAACCCCTAGAGATAGTTATGCCTGATCTGTACTTAGTTGCATGTCGGTGTCGTGCACCTAGAACAGCAGAAACTTCAAGCTCTCAACGTGTTGCACTGTGACACGTTGTGAGCTTGTAGATCTGCTATTTGCTATCTTTAAGCTGCTAACCCATTCAATCCGAGAATGCATCTGTCATTTTAAACATTATTTTATACTTCAAAAATAGCAGATATACAAGCTCATAGTCATAGCGTGGCACAAAGTGACACGCTATGAGCTTGTAGATCTGCTATTTTTGAAAAATCGCGCAAATGTGTGCACATCTTTGAATGTATATATTATTTTTTAAGAAAAAAAAATTAAACTCAAATCTTTGCTTCTGGGGGTCCCTGGAACGACATATGTTGAGATGGGGGGTTCGCGGCCAAATTCCTTGACATGAAAAAGTTTGAGCACCACTGATATTTAGCAATACTTTTTACAGAAAACTGTTAGGATTTAGAAGGCATTTGTAGAATCGACCTCAGGTCTTAATGGGTTAATATGTTGTTCGTCAATATGACCCCTGGAGGTATGGCACGTTTGACACTGACACACATTTGTTGGAATCCACGCTCGATCAGGGCACATCAGGGCGGTTTAGTTTTGGTGTGTGGGGGGGAGAATGAAAGCTTTTTCCACTATAGCTGGTATTTGAAGGAGACGATCGGATCGATACGGTCCGAAGGCGAAGCCCCTTACCGAGGTGGACCCCCGAGTGTCAAAATAGAACCCCCCCCCATCCCGATCCTCTTAGGAGCAATTAACCCTGGCTTTAATGGTACTGTTGTCTCCACACAGCCCCATTAGGTCATGTCAGAGTAGTGCGGGATGTGTCATAAAAGAGATGTAATCATCTGGCGGGCTTTTCTTTTTTCTTTCTCTTTTTTTGTTTGTTCCGGGAGTGTCCGTGTATGAGGTCATTGAGCGAGCGGAAGTGGGACATTTCTTTTCGCGAATCAATAAATCTCTGGTGGTGTTTTTGCATTTCTGATTGATTAAACAATAAAATGAGGACAGCAATGTTGGGGGGAGTGGCTTGTTTCCCCCCCAAAATTATAAGTCCCTTGTTGAGAGTGAGTCAATGGAACATTAGCTTGGATCCATTAGAGCTTTTCTGTCATTTTGGAATGAGGGCTGTCCATATTGTATGATTAATATATAACATCCCCCCCCCCTCACTTCCTGTCAAGAAGGAAAATGTAAAATAGATTTAATGCGTTAATGAGTTATGGCTGGTATTGCTGGCCTCGAGAATAATTTCAGCTGTCATTTATACTGAGAGATGTTTCATTATATATCTATTCATTAGTGGTTATTCTTTCACATCTCAATCATCTTAATGATTAAAATCATCTTAAGAAACTTCCCTCACCATTGGTCAAGAGAGCTCACTGTTATAAATAGCATATCGTTGCAGTTGGGCAGAAACCTTGTATCTCCATAATTCAAACTTTTTGCGTTTTTTGTAAATTAACGCCCGACTTGATCATACTACAGCATCACACAAAAGTATCAAAAGTATAGCAAAATACTTTTGCTAGTTTTTCTATTTGAATCCTGAAAAGTTACAGTTTTGGTTTATGGACATAATGAGATTTCCACCCGACGATACATACTGTAGTATTGAATAAATATTTGTGGTGGAGCTACAGTATTTGACCTTTTGTTTGAAAATATGAACAGAAATGTAGTGGATTATCTGTTGTCTTTGCATGCTTCATGGTGTTAGATTAGTGAATTCATTCCATGATTCATTCCATCTCGTGCATTTTCAATTGCACCACAGATAAAGCCAAAAACAGATTTTACACACAACGTCGAACAATAAGGCTTATTGAATAAGCGGTATACTTTTCTTCGTTTCCCGAGGATATATTGATGAACCTAGCCAACTGAAACATTAGCATGAGTGGTGATTTATCGAACTTCTCATCCTATTTGTGGCTTTTCATCCATGGAAACTTTTCACTTAGTGCAGAGACTTTTTTTTTTGTTCCTCTTAATCTCGCCGGTGTCCTCTGGTTTATTCCTACCTGTATCGTTTACATGGGGGGCACCCAGCCACCCATAAATCTTATCCAGCCGGCAAACACAGCATTAGCTACTTAATTCTATACAGACAAACGTGTGTAATAGTCTACCTCCCTGCGGTGGGCTTGGCTGCGCCCCAAGATATGCAGAACAACGCTAAAATGATTTCCCTTTGTCTTTGAGAGAGCAAAGGAGACGTTGAAGAAAAGAATGCCTCCTTCGTCTGAGCTGTCGTTTGGCAGGCGCATCGTTAGGATTCTTCCTCCTTAAATAGATTTCTTCCGATGGCACAGCAAAACATTGCACCTCCCCCCACCTCCCCCCCACCTCCCCCAGCAGGGTTCCTGGGTAGAACTGAGGAGCAAAACCTCTCTCTTCTTCAGTGTCTATGAGAGAGGGCTTTTATGTGTCTATTAAAGTGCTACTTGGGGGGGGCATTTGTCCGTCCCGACCCGTCCCGACCCGTCCCGAGACCGACAGCATAGTAACCGAACCCGACTCGAACCCGATCAGCATTTATAAATACTTCATAACCGGGACTGAACCCAAGGGTTCTCTCTCTCTCTCTCTCTCTTGGTGTTGTTCCTCACATTTGGAAATGTGTGTATGAATAAACACAATGTCTGTGTGTGTGTGTGTGTGTGTGTGTGTGTGTGTGTGGGGGGGGGGGGGTACTCACGCTGTCATTTGATAGGCAGACAGGCAGAGAGAGTGTTATCTCGGTGCAGTGGTGTGGGACTGAACACATACCTCCTGACCTTACATGACCAGAGCATGACCTAACAGCAAAATGGCTGCTGTGTGTGAATAATGGTTAATAGCTGCCGCCACAGGACTGTACTCAAATCCAATTCCCATTTGTGTTACTGCCTGTTTTACTGCAAACCTGATAGTTTTCTTAGTTACTGTCTTAGTAGCCCATTGTCATTTCTCTCCATTTAAGGCCTGTCTGTCGTTTCCCGTACATCAGTCAATCAAGGGACATAGATGTTTATTTCAGGCTCTCCTCTCCTCTACGTCCCACTCCCACAACCTCATCTACCCTGAAGCTAGTCTCTAAAAGTCAACTCATCCTCTCTCTCTCGTGCGCTCTCTCTCTCTCTCTCTCTCTCACTCTCGGGTTGTCCATGCCCTGTGATGCAAATCCTTTCTGAGTACTGTGTCTTTTAGCAAAAGGAGGGGCGCTGGCTAAAAGACACACAAGCCTGCAGGTTTCTCACTGCCAGCCGTCCATTTTGAACCTCCAGTAATTGTACTGTATGTAACCCAACCAAACACTGCGGCTAGTTGCTTGCTTGGTCAGATCGGGCCTTGTACTTAATTATTCAACTTTCTGGCTTGCATACAGACAGACCTGGTATCAGAGTTACTTGAATCTGAATGACTGAAAAACGATAATGTTGTATGTTTAATATTTCATATCGCAAAAACAGGGAAAAGAAAAGGCTGCTTCCGCTCGTCAGCTTACTGAACTACCAGCACCTTTCTATATTTGGACATCTCTGGAGTCAACCCAGGATTGAAACCTTGAATGAACCGACTTTACTTTATTTGTTTATTTAGACCAAACACTGCATATTAATGAACAATATCAATGTAATGTAAATAGACCGGTTTTAGCAAATATGCTCATTTACATTTATGAGTACATTACATTAAATTCCGCAGGGAAAACAAAGCATAAATACAAAAACAGGTTCAAAAGGTTCAAAGTATATCTAATTAAGGCTAAGACTAAAACAAATTTTAACAAATCTTGGCTCTTATGTTATTGCACTAAGAAAATAGCAGCTAGTGTTTTAGAGGGCAATATACAGTATATTTGTATTCTAAAGTGAGTGCGGTATTACTTTCAAGTAGTACAGGATATGTTAATAAAGTGCAGGACTGATTATGAATGTCGCAAGCAGGTGTGCGAAAGACACACACATTAATTTGGCATTAGGCTGTTTTATGTTTGCTCGCCCCACTGTTAAGACTTGTGTTCTGACAACAAACGTACAGTAAAAATACCGTGTCGTTAGTGTACAATGACACGCTTTTAACCACTTAAACCCCATTATGGTTGAGCGAAGTCCCTCAGGGCTCTGTACTAGTGTCTTTTCTGTTTTCTGTTATTGTGGGGAAAGTGTTCGCTGAAAATAAGCCGATTGACAAGCTCACAACGCGTCGCAGCGCGACGCGTTGTGAGCTTGTCGATCTGCTATTTTCTGCGAATGTCTTCCCCACAATACGGATGCTGAGGTTTAAGTGGTTAAACATTCCCCATGAATGGTGTAGGTAAGAGATAATGCACAAGTTAAAGAATTTTGGGGTGCGACGTGACGATTTGTACGTGTGTGATTTTTTTTATGTTTCATCAGGATATACATGTAGAGGTATGTGTACTGTAGCTTTGTCGATCACATCTATAAGGACAACTTGGGTTGTTCTTTCACCCCACACATTGAGGCAAATCTACAACTTAATATTGAAAAAAGGAAAAAAAAATAACGCCCAAGATTAATGTGTTTAAACAAGACGGCAGTTCACAGGGTGCGCCAGAGGAATGTATCCCCTGTGCCCCAGTAATCCAGAGCAGTGGTATCTCAAACTTTTTTAATCTCAAGGACCGAACCACTGATCTAGAGGTATATCACTTTCCAATTCTACTTTCATAAAGTTTTATAAAGACCCCATGACATCTGGTGTCATTTTGGACAGCCGATGTGGATCTCCATTAGGCCCTGGGGTTGTTGACGACGGTCAAGTAAACATGTTCCAACTCTTTCCGTGTCGGTGGGCGAACGTCCATCGCTGTGGTATTTAGGCTCCTCCACTGTTGAGATAACGGGACATTCCTCCCTCTGTTCCCCCCTCTAGCCGCTCGCCTTCTTTCCAGGTTATTTTCCAGCTCATAATGAGCTCTGGGCCAATCCATTTCCTCATTTGGTGAAGAATAGTGATTTAACAGAACCCATTGAATTTGGCGGAGGCATTTGCGTTTAATTAAACACATTAATTAAATCACATCTCCCACGACTCCCAGGTTATTCGTTGCTCTTGCTTCTTCGGAGTGCACCACGACCTTTTACTTGATATTTTACATTAGTTCAAATGTATTTGCTGTGAAGAATGATTGGTTCCTTGTAGTGAGTCTAGAATTATTTTTTAAATGTCTGTCAACGGATTCCCAGTACCTCAATACCGATGCCTAATGCCTCTGCGGTATAGTAAAACTCTCTGTTAATTAAACTACCTGTGTGTAAACATTGATTGCGCGACAATGGAATTGACCCCATTGAATTGACTGACTACTGATTGGGTTGACACGGCCCGTGTCCAGCACCTCTGGTTGACCTGCATGACTCAAAGCTTTGCGATCCATGGCGTTTCGAAACAGCTCCAAATGTAAACGGCAGAGCTTCTTTCTATCTGCTGTTTTGCTGGATTCTACCTTTTCTTTAGTCACGCTCATGACTAATCCTATTGGTGTGTGTGATGTGTCTGTGAGTCACGCTGTTCCAACCGCCTGCTGCTCTTGCAGGCTCCACAAGTATCCTCCTGCTACTGTACATTTGTTTAGGGTGAATTAAACATAGTTACTGGGGTTACTTGGATGATGCTGCCATAGTCTGCCAGCACATGGCAACGCTCGGTGATGTCTGTTCCTTCCTGCCACCTGTTTCTCCCAAGCTGTCACATAATTCTTTCTTCCACCTGGTGAATGCTCTGTGTGCATGAGAGTCCCATCGTGATCGCTTTAGTTGAGACTTGAGGATTAGTTTTGCCCTTGTTAATGTCTCAGAATTGACAGCGGTTACATTTTTTTTAAGTAGACGTAGCCGCTCGCTGCACTCAAGACGGTGGGTGCGTAATCCTCATACAAAGTCTGCTCTCAGTGAATAACGTTGATGTTTTTTAGTTGTCATATGCAAAAAGACCCCTCTGTTAAATTTAAAGTTCCTGCCCACACAAACGTAGGCCTATGACCACCATAAAAAAGCACCTGTCTGCAATTTGCAACTGGACCTAGACAAGTCTTCTAGCTTGCCAAAAGAAATGACCCCTTTACCCCTACTTTTGCAAACTGCTAATAAAGTATTCAATCAATCAAAACATGTGCCCCGGTGTGGTTTGAATCCTCAGACAAATCATGGTGGTTCAATAAATGTACATGTCAAGTATTTTTCTACTACCAAAACGTGTCCCTAAAGGAGATTTACAGTCTTTTTTTACCCTCATTTAGAGCTGTACAGCCCTGGACCTCTAAAATGAAGTCTTTAATTTTCAATCCAGACTTCCTAATCTGATCTCTTCATTTGTGAGTCCTTCCTAGGCCTGTTGCAATTATTTCATAATCGCAATCATTTGAGATGATCACAATTATTTTTGGCATAATCATCTTAAAATAATTAAAATAATTAATATATTTTCAAACATTTAAATTGCTTTTGAAAAAAAAAGTATAACGTTTATGTAAGTTATTTGTCATATCTGCCCTGTGCACCTTTTGTTTACGTAGCCTAAAAGCCAAATTAAAATTTAAGCCAGACATTTAATTTGTATTCATATGTTCCAATGATCAACGACAGAAACGCAATTAAATCGTTAATCGCAATTATTTGAGCGACAATTAATCGCCAAGTAAAATGTCATAACTGTGACAGCCCTAGTCCTTCCTTGCTCTTTTTGTACAACGAAATGATGAAATGGATCCAAAGGGTTCCAGACCCTCCTTCACACGTACATTCCGTCATCTTGTGCTGCTATCCTTACCAGAAGCAGACTGAACTGGGTGAGAACGTTTGGTATGTATGTATGTATGATAAGACTCCAGCCCTGGCTCACACTCAAGACGATCACACCTTAGATTGCTCACCCCCTTAGCTAATGCAGATATCGTTGCTGTCGGGCAGAAACCTCTTATCTCCATATTTTAACTTGGTGTGTTTTTTCGTACATTAACGCCCTACTTGATCGCACTACAGCGTCACACAAAAGCATCGAAAGTAGCAGATCCACAAGCTCGAAACACGGCGCGAAGCGACGTGTTTTGAGCTTGTAGATCTGCTGCTTTTGCTATTCTTTTTTATTTGAATCCTGAAAAGTAACAGTTTTGGACATATGAGGTTTACACCCGACGATATCCATGAGTCAGTCGCATTGCTGAGTTGTGGGCGCGTACGTCTCCTTGTGTGTGTGTGTGTGTGTGTGTGTGTGTGTGTGTGTGTGTGTGTGTGTGTGTGTATGCGTCTCCTTTTGTGTACGTACATCTGTGTGTCTATTTATGTTGGCATGCATGCACGCAGGCTCAACATCTTGTGGGCTGAGCATTGATAAGACTTATTTTTCTATATTTCTGTGTGTGCACAGTTGGTTCACGGAACTGGAGGAGGGGGTGGTTGTACTGTTTACCTCCACGGAGAAAGATGGAGGGGGGAGGGGCGGAAGACAGGAGCGAGCGAGGTAGAGAAGGGAGGCTAGGAGATAGGGAAAAGGTCACAAGGTGAGAGGAAGAGGGAACAGGAGATGAAAGGGGGGAGTAAAACGAACTGGCAGGGAGAAACAATTAGCAGCTGAAAGAGTCGGCAACGTTTAGAAACAAAATCAGAAAGGCGTGGGCGGAGGGGGAGGAAGAGATAGATGAAGGTGGGGAGAGAGAGATTGAGGATGATAGGGGACGATAGTGCAGTGTTGCCATGTATGCTTATTATAAGCAACTTTGGGCTTGTTGTTCTGTAAAGTTGCTTGTATATATTGGTAGCGGGTTGAGCTTATTTTAAGCTTGAGCTTCCTCATTTGTTTAATTATTATTCATGTCATGGACCCCCCAAATTAATATGTATTTGTCCCTAACCCCCCATCTGATTTTTTTTTGTGCCAGGGTCCAGGGAGCCCCGTACCAGATTTGTGTTGTTAGAATGTCTCAAAAATCGTCCAAATATTCCACATTTTATTTCACGATTTTTGGGAAGATAGCAGATCTCCAAGCTCACAACGTGTCGCATCGCGGCGCGTTGTGAGCTTGTAGATCGGCTATTTTTTGAAAATAGCCGATGTGCATATACTGTAGGTTTAAAGTGTTCACGTGTTAGTCGCTTCTTTTGGGATTGTTTTCATAGACCAGGGTTGCTTATTTCTCTCCCAAAATCTGGCAACACTGCGATAGTGTGATGTGAAATGCCAGCAGAGCTGTGTGCAGCGATGAAGCCGCTCTCTGAATGTCAGCCCAACTCCCTACACCACCAGCCTCTGCCCCAAAGCATCGATATGTTCATATTTGTGACCCAATACTGTCATATTTTCTGTCAAACATATTTAATAATACAATGCAGTGTAATGGTGTAATTATCGGTGTGTGTTAACGGTGTATTTGGAGTGGACTAGTGGTGTAGTCCGAATCAATAAATATTTATGGTAGAGCATATGCTGTTTTACTGCGATACCTCTTTTATTGCTTCTCAGTCAAGCTACATTAGAAGCCAAAGACAGATTTCGATTCTAAGCCTAAATGGATGGTATAGCGTTTAACATTGTATTTCGTCTTCCTTTCATTGTATAACGTCTTTCTTTAATAACATTATTATTATTATCGTCATCATCATCATCATCATCATCAGCATGATGAGAGCGCTCTTTATTTTCTTCATGTATACTGCTGGATTACACTGGTTAAAGAGAAGCAGTTAAGGCTTATTTTCCCCTAGATTGTTGAAAAAGACATTAAATCTCCGTCTCCATCTCTCCATTAAATCGTGCCATGACTCATGTTGGACAATTCAGTGTATTACCATGAAGATAGTCAGCCCTGTCTCCTGTGTTTCTATTTTTGTCTGTATCTTGCTTTCTATTGATTAGCTCTTTTCCATACAACCACAACATTTGTTTCCTTCATTCCACTCCATGCTCTTCCCTCTCTCGCTGTGATAGTGCCTAATCTGTCTGTCTTTTCTGTCTGCATTTCCTATCACAACCAACCTCGTCCTTATAGCAGAATGCCAGTCACATCCCTAGCAGAATGCCAGTCACATCCCTATAGCAGAATGCCAGTCACATCCCTGTAGCAGAATGCCAGTCACATCCCTGTAGCACATCCCTGTAGCAGAATGCCAGTCACATCCCTGTAGCACATCCCTATAGCAGAATGCCAGTCACATCCCTATAGCACATCCCTGTAGCAGAATGCCAGTCAAATCCCTATAGCAGAATGCCAGTCCCATCCCTGTAGCAGAATGCCAGTCACATCTGAAGGGAGAGTGGAGGGTTTTCACAGATGTGACAGAGACAGAAAGAGAGATAAAACATGGAGAGTTTTGTGTCACTCACCCCTGAATAGCTGTGTGTGTGTGTGTGTGTGTGTGTGTGTGTGTGTGTGTGTGTGTGTGTGTGTGTGTGTGTGTGTGTGTGTGTGTGTGTGTGTGTGTGTGTGTGTGTGTGTGACCTTTAGTACTTGTTTGCCTGCATTCAGTCTGCATGTGTTCTGTGGTTCTGTATCTATTTTCTTTCTTTGTGTGGGTGGTATCTGATAGTAGATATATGTGTGTGTGTGTGTGTGTGTGTGTGTGTGTGTGTGTGTGTGTGTGTGTGTGTGTGTGTGTGTGCGCGTGTGCGCGTGCATGCGTGCGTGCATGATTGTGTAGGCTCATGCACCATGCAGGCCCTGGAGGCTGTATGTAGAGCAGTTTAATAACTCGCAGCTTGGTCTGGTGTGATGACAGCAGCATTGTTACTGGGCAGGGCACCACCACACTCCTCCTAGGATAACACTGACTGCTACCCATCACATAGTGAGGAGGGAGGGAGAGAGAGAGAGAGAGAGAGAGAGAGAGAGAGAGAGAGAGAGAGAGAGAGAGAGAGAGAGAGAGAGAGAGAGAGAGATGAATCCCAACAAAGATACATCTCTGATGTATTTAGACAACTGATACACTGCGAAGCCCACACAGCGTGCACTGTGTCAAGATAATGTAGTTCACTGATGGTAATTACCGCACTTTGCACTGGTGACCTGTGTGTGTGTGTGTGTGTGTGTGTGTGTGTGTGTGTGTGTGTGTGTGTGTGTGTGTGTGTGTGTGTGTGTGTGTGTGTGTGTGTGTGAGACACCATCAGAGGAGGGTTAAGCTAAACACATCCACATTCCCCTTCACTCTGACGGCCTGGCCGCCGGTCATGATGTCACCGGTTCCCAACATGCACACACACGTGCCCACGCAGCTCATCCACTGAAACAATAAGACTATAATCCCACATTACTATAGTCTGACAGACAGAGATCCTTTCTCTCACACCGTGAACCTTGATCCTCCTGACTCCTGAGACCTGCTCTTTGACCCCTTAAGACCTGAGGCCCATTCTCCAAATGCCTTCTAAAACTTTCAGTACTTCCCAAAATGATATGTATTTGGCCGCAGACCCCCATCTGAAAATGTTTTTTTGCCAGGGACCCCCAGAAGAGAAGCTTTGAGCTTGTATTTCTGCTAATTTTGAGAACCACTGTTCTAAATCCTATGAGTTTTCTGAAAAACTTAAAATGATACAGATGCTTTCCCCGTTTTAATGGGTTAAAGAAGGACAAGAGCACAGACGGTTTTTATTGGTGACATCATCTTAGATTCACCAATCTAAGATGGTGGTTCTCTCACTGTTCTCTCAGGGAACTGTTGTTCCCTTTTGAGTGATGTATCCATTCTTTATTTTTTTTACACACACACACACACACACACACACACACACACACACACACACACACACACTCACACACACCCCCACACACACACACACACACACACACACACACACACACACACACACAGAATGATAAACCTGACAAGTGATGGTTTCCATGCCTTCCCCTAAGGCAGTGTATATCAACCCTGGCAAACGTCCCAATTTTGGGCCGGGGCTACTGCTGAGGTGTGCCGCGCCGTTTGAAGGAGGTTTGAATTTTTTTTTTTAAACAATAATAATAATCAGGCATGCAAACAGCCCCGAGGTGAAAAGGGTGACAACATGCTGTTTTTTTCGGGTCAGGTGTCACACTATTGCCCTATTTGGATTCAAAACGGCTAGTGGAAGCTGAAAAGCTACAAGTTTGCATGTCTGAATAATGCAAAAACAGAAATATTTGTTTGCATTTGCTTTTTTTCTCCCCCATATATTTTCATGATAAAAAAGTGCGTATCGTATCGAAATCGTATCGAAGTTGTGTGCCCAATATCGTATCGTATCGTTTCGTGAAATGTGAAAATCAGCACACCCCTAGTGTGTGTATATAGATATACCGTATATATATATATAATTATATATACCGTATATCTAGGTGTGCCCTGGGATTTTTTGGCTATGCCAGGTGTGCCTTGGCACAAAAAAGGTTGATAGACACTGCCCTAAGGTACATGGACCCGAATCGACACTTAGTTACGGTTCTATTTGTGTCCAACCTTATACTCTTAGGGGTAAATGAACACTGAGAATATGTGTTGTGGTGACGACTGCTCCAAAAACCTGAAGGAACATTCATCATTGTTTACACTTTCTTCCTCTCATACAGAGACCTATATGCACATACTGTATGTATATGCATGTGTGCATGTGTGTACTGTACTGTAGACCAAGGGTTCCCAAACTTTTCAGGCCGCGACCCCCCAAAACAATCACATTTGAACTGGGGACCCCCCACCCTGACAAGCACTTGGAATTATAGGCATTACATTTAGTTTTACTCGGTTCCACAGCACTGCGAGGCGTTGTGAGCTTGTAGATCGGCTATTTTCACAATGTTTGCCTCTTTCTTATGTAATAATTGACAATTTGGCATTAAAAAGGTCTTAAAAGTCATTCAATTGTAACTTTAGAAATGTGCAGATATCCTGTATACACTTATGTTGGTTTGTCTACTGTTGAGTGAGAAAACAATGTTGCACATTAAGCAAATCATCTGGGGACCCCCCGACCCCCAGTTTGGGAACCACTGCTGTAGACTGTACAGTACATATACTGTACGTGTCACTGTCGTCACTGATCACATGACCCCCCCCAGGCCCCACAGCAGGTGGGAAACCTTTCCATGTTTCCGCCCTAACGTATATAAATGACATAGTTTAATGTTGAAAATGGGTGGTATTCCCATTTAAGTGGTTAATATTCTAGTAGCTTGTGGGTCATAGTACACTGTAAGGCATAGTGCAACGCATTAATAACCTGAAACATCCTATCATGTCTAGACGAGAGTATTTTAAACTCAGAACTGGACACTCTTGCATTTGTGGGCTACCGGTCTGTCAGTACTCAGAACTAGCTTAGTAAGTGGTTAAGAAAATGTTTTCCTTTTAACTTGGACACACAACAGGAAGGACACAGATGTGAGCTGGTGGGAAGCAGGCATGAAAATCCCCTGGTGTGTGCTGTTATTAGTGGCTTTATATATAGCATAATAGGACAAGTTGTCCTCCAGGATTTGGGAGAGACCCCCTGCCGTGTCCGCCACAGAGAAACCCAGCTGGAGGCACTGTATTCAGAGGCTGGGAAACGACCTCTTAACCAACCCTACACCCCCCATGAGGCTTTAATCACCCAAGACTTTGTGGCTTTTTACTCCTTCTTTTCCTTTTCTTTTTTTTTTATCACTACTCACATTTGAACGATCAAACATTTAGTGTGTTCTTAACCACTTGCATATCGTTGCTGTCGGGCAGAAACCTTGTATCTCCACATTTTAACTTTTTGTGTTTTTTTTCGTAAATGAACGCCCTACTACGTGATCATACTACAGCGTCGCACAAAAGTAGCAATAGTATCAGATCTACAAGCTCGAAACGTGTCGCGTTTTGAGCTTGTAGATCTGCTACTTTTGCTATTTTTGAATTTGAATCCTGAAAACAAAGTAAAATCTTTGGACATATGAGGTTTCCACCCGACATAGACTATGTACAGTATATGAAGGATACAGTATACACACGCACACATGCATACATTATGTGCATATAGGTCTCTAGGCATGAATTTTTGTGTTAAGAGGAAGAAAGCGTAAACGATGATAAATGTTCCTTCCGGTCTTCGGAGTCCTCGTCACCGCAGTAAAACCCTTGATAGTGTGTAAAGGATGGACTCAAATAGCCCTGTAAGGGTCCATTTTCCTTATGGGGAAGGCATGCGTCCAAAAGCCTGGAATTCATCACTTGTCAAGGTTTATCATTCTGTCAGCTGGAACGGTGCCAGCGTTGCAGCGTTCCAGGAAAGACACATCATGCCTTCAAAAAAGTCTTTTAACCACTTGTGGAGAAATACATCTTCGTTTAGCTGTTAGCAATTTTCTGAGAGAAAAAAAAGAAAATGGTTTCTTTCGACAACAGTATGACGGTCATGAAACCTCATCACCGCATATTAACCAACCTGGTTAACCCTACCAAATAAAACAACAACCAAAAAGAGGTGGATGTCTTTTAACCCCTTAAATACGGGGAACGCATCTCGTGTCATTTTAGATTTCTTTGGCTATTAAAAAATTGCAGATATACAAGCTCATAGCGCGGCACCGAGTGCCGCCCCATGAGCTTGTAGATCTGCTATTTTTTTTAAATCTTTAAATATATATTTTTTAAAGCGAACATTTGTAAAATATTTTGTTCCAGGGACCTCCAGAAGCAAAGATTTGAGATACAAATGTTCGCTTTAAAAATACATAAATTCAATGATTTGCACACATTTTCACGATCAAAAAAAAAATAGCAGATCTACGAGCTCAGCTTGTATATCTGCTATTTTTGAATAGTCAAAGAAATCTAAAATGACAGAGATGCATCCCCGGACTGAAGGGGTTAAGGGGTGATGGCACAGTGTGTTTGCAGCTCTCTGGACTCCTTCTTAGCGTGGGGACTGGGAGGAAAATAGACCCTGTAAACAACTTGTCACCCCGAGGTGTCGGCCGGCTGACAAAACCCCGGCCCCTCTCACTGCTAATTAGCATTCCTGGGGAGGAGGAAAATGTTCTCTGCTCTCTCACACACACACACACACACACACACACACACACACACACACACACACACACACACACACACACACACACACACACGCACACGCACGCGGCAGCTGATGCCATTTTGGGTGGTGACATCCATAGGGGAGGGAGGGCGGGCTGGCACAGTCTGGCACCGCCAGAAGGGCACGCCGTGGCACGGTGAACATTTCCCCTCCCCTAAGACTGAAGAACTGGCACAATGCTGAACAAACTGTTGCTCCGTGCAATGGGTTTTTAATGGGCTGGGTGGGTGTAAAATGACTAATGCAATGCAGGAGCCCCCTAGGTGCTTGTAAGGTCAGGGTGTGTGTTTAGACATGGGAGTACATTTCACATGTAAAGGTATGAGAAGGAGGCAGGTGGGAGGAGGAGGATACGGTGCTTTTTTGAGGGAGATAAATGCACCACCAGTCCAGTGTTGGTTTGTGGGTAAATGAACTGCCAAGTTTTGTGGGGCTGTCTCCCTGCAGACCTTCTATATAAGGGCAAGAGCTGTCTTAAAGGGATAGTTCACCACAAAAATAACTTTTTTTCTATCGATTAGTCACCCCATGAAGACTTGAATTCATGGATATTTTTTTGTTTTTGTCGCATTCCTAAGCCAATAATTTGATGACCAACGGACCGGTAGGCAGTGGTTCCGGTAGGAGACACAAAGGAGACTCTTTGAGTCTCATACCGGAACTGTTGCCGGTCATCAAATTATTGGCTTAGGGACAAAAACAAAAAAATATCTTCATGGGGTGACTAATCGATGGAAAAAAAAACATTTTGGCGGTGAACTATCCCTTTAAGCCAAATGTTTTACCTCGTCTTTGTCGGGCGTAAACCTCATTACGTCCAAAACTGTTACTTTTCAGGATCCAAATTCAAAAGTAGCAAAAGTAGCAGATCGATCGGCTTTTGTGTGACGCTGTAGTATGATCAAGTACGGCGTTAATTTACAAAATAACTCAAAAAGTTAGAATGTGGACATAAGAGGTTTCTGCCCGGCAGCAACGACTTCATCGCATGATAGCAAGCTCCCAACGTTGGGAGCTTGGGAGCTATTTCAGACGTGCAACGTCATTGTACGTCGTTGCATAAATTAGGCTCTGAGCTGTTATCAGTCAGTCTGCTATTTTCAATATCTGACGGTTGATTAAGTATATAGGGCTTAAGTGGTTACTATTCTAGTAGCTTGTGGGTCCTAGTATACTGTTGTAGGTCATTGGGCAACACATTAATCATCTAAAACATCCTATCATGTCTAGAGAATCAGAATCAGAATCAGTTTTATTGTCACATCACAGGTTTACAAGGTAAAGAAGTGGGTGAAATTCGTTTTTGTACATCGTTCCCATCGCAACGTTAATTTTAAAAAAACAAGAGAGCAACAGAAGGCCAGACAAGTTATCTACATATTTACAAAGTACCTGAGATAATAAAAATAAAAAAAAGTGTAGAGTGTAGAGTATGTTGCTCAGAAGTGGATACTGTTATAGGATTGCTGTATTTGTGGGCTACCAGTCTGTCAGGACTCAGAACTAGCTTAGTGTAATGCCATGGAGAGTGAAAAACGCTGAGGTGCCAGTTTCCCCGTCGGTCGCATTTGTCATTCTGTCTGTCGCCGGTTCTCAAACGAGGCCATCTCTCCCTTTACACCCCGCCTAGGTTTATTGTCAGCAGTTTTTCACGTCACGCTTACAGCGCTGTGTTTGTGTCCTCTCCTTTAATCCCCAGCCCTTCCTTTTGAGAGGTATTGAGCGATTATCCCGCCGTCCCTCAATCACAACCTGACCTTTTGCAGCTGCGTTTCGCTCTGCAATGCATCTTGGACGCACCGAGGCATCCCAGAGCTAAAGCAAAATGCCAAGTTAGATTATTATTAGACCTGCCTAGTTAAAGAGGTTATATCCAAAGGTTACTGTTCATTTTTAAAGTGTTTTTTTGAGATTTTAGTGTTTGCCATTAAGACTAGGCCAAGTCTGGCTACATCTCAGCTAAATTATCTTCCCAGACAGTCATGACATGTCCCAGTCAAAGAGCCTCACACATTTAGCAAGACCCTCCAAGCCACCGCCAAAGTGCCGAGGCCAAAGCTTTGACCACTGTCATGTGGACCCTGTTGACAATTCTGTTGACAAGTCTGTTGACAATCCATGTTATTGCATGCATGCACACACGCACGTGCGCACACACACATGCACAAACACGCGCACGCATTCCCCCATAATCACGCATTCCTTTTATCTGTGCCGTCATTGCCATTGGGCAGTGACCGCAATGAAAAAAAAGCACTTTCCTTTCCATATCCTGATATGCCTAAGCAGGGATTCTGCTTCGCTGGTGACATCACAGAATGTTATATGTGAGCCACATAAACGCTCAGGTTTGGCTTTATGAAGACAGTGTGCAGTTACAAATGGGGAGAGACATGATTAATTTTCTGTTCAAGTGGGTTCCACTCACCCGAGGAGGGCTCACAAGTGCAGTCTCGTCTCGCAACATGAATCGTCTGAACCCATGTGCGCGAACACACGTACATACGCGCACGTGCGTGAACGCACGCACACACGTACTGTGTACGTATGTACGCACACATGCACACACACACACACACACACACACACGCACACGCACACGCACACGCACACACTTTTTCTTTTTCATTCTTTTTCCTTTATTTATTCAGGGAAGCCCATTGAGAGCAAGCTCTCTTTTTCAAGGACGCCCTGATAACAACATATAAAATACATACATAATGAGAAACAATAACAAACATTTGAATCACATTACAATGTCACAGATGCAAATGAACATAGTGTTACATGAAACGGGTGCAGGCACTATGTAGTGTGTCCTCAAGAAGCACCCTGAATGTCTCTATTGAGACCAATCGCACCAGTTTCAGAGAGTCCTGAAGTTTGTTCCATATGTGTGGATCATAATACATGAAAGCAGTCTTTCACTGCTCACACAAACACACACACACACACACACACACACACACACACACACACACACACACACACACACACACACACACACACACACACACACACACACACACACACACACACACACACACACACAGGTACTTTCTTTCTCCATCTTCTCCCCCGGCATCACCAGCTTGTTATTATTTTTCCGGGGCGCCAGCTCTGCCCGGAAAAATTTCAATAAGCACCCGCCGAGATGCATTCTGCCGGGCTTTTTACAAAGCACCATATGTTTACAGTTCCTCAAGCCTAGTCACTCCTCTCTCATTATATGCCTGCAAGGGGATGGCCACGTTTTGTTGTGCCATGCATGCACGGCACGCGTACGGTTAAAGGAGGGCAGACTCTACTACCATCCCTCTGTCTGCAGCTGCAGGGCCAAAAGTAACTTTGGTGCACATAAATATCCGCCCACAGAAAGTAGTGTGTTGTTTACTGATAATCCCTCATCGATCCCCTTCTCAGGAGTTGTAGCCAGACACAACTAGACATCCTGATAAGTCCTTCCCACCAGCCTATCTCTGGCATCCTGTGAAGAATATCACAACAAACCACCTTTCCTAACACGCACGACTAGGCTTGGGTCCCCTTATTTCCCTACCTTCACCCATTCACTTAGTTTAGAGCCCTTTGGCCGATATATCGGCCATTAAATTAGTAGGACTTAAGTGGTTAAATAAAATAAAGTTCAGTTTATGAGTATTTTATATTTACTTGTTTGTTTGTTTGTATATTTCAAGTTAAATGTTCTTTTCATATAATGAAGTTTAATATACATTTTTTGTAATACATTTTTTACTTACTTTTATCTATCAAAATTCGTAGTAAATGTTCTCAAATAGATCAAATCTATGTTTTTCAAATAGATTTCAAGATTGGGCTCATAATCTCAGTACCTCTAATCTGTGTCACTGTAGACAGGAGCAGCACCTTGCTCGTTCCCTGTACGATGGGTGTGTGTGTGTGTGTGTGTGTGTGTGTGTGTGTGTGTGTGTGTGTGTGTGTGTGTGTGTGTGTGTGAGTGAGTGTGGCGCCGTTCTGCTCTCCACTCTCTTACAGTGGCTGTCCCCCAACACCCTCATAATCAGTATGTATTTGACCTCCGTGACCCCGGCTCTGGATAGCGTCACATTCAGTCGAAGATCAGTGGAAGGTCGTCCATCACCACGGTGAACAGGACGGTGTGTGTGTATGTGTGTGTGTGTGTGTGTCAAACTGAGTCCACACGGAGTGCTCTACCGTCGCCAGAAATGGTGGATGTTTTACGATCTGTTTGTGGACATTGTGCAATCCAAGCAGTCATTAAATCAGCATCCCCATCACCTGCAATGGATTCCAAGGATTGCGTTTGCAATTCAGAGGGGTCTCCTAGAGCTGCGCTGCCTGCCAGGGCCTGGCGGTAGGTTTGTTTGTTTCTCAGCACTGGGATTTGAAGGAAGGATACTGCCGTGTCTGGTTTCCGTCCAATATGCTATTGTGAACATTGTCCAGTGTGTCCTGCAGTTACAGGGTTGTCTAAGGTCTTACAACATCAGTCTGATGACCCAGAGTTCGGTTTGTAAAAAAAAAAAAAGATGTGTACAACAAATAGCAAAAACATTATCATCTGTTTTAGCTATTTTAGAATTTACAAAAAGAAAAAAAAATGACAGATTTTGACAGATTTTGGGGATGCCATGGTGATGCCATTTTGAAATAAAATTGTTAAATTGTGATATTATCAAACATAAATACCAAACACATCAGACAGCCTACATTTCCCAAAAGGAAACGCATGTATTTAATTCTGTCCAGACCAGAAGCAGGGATAAAAACATATCCCCACCGGCCATAAAAATGGAGAGGTGTATGAAATGTAGAGGCATAGATCCGCCACACCGTTACCATCAAGTCCACCTTGCTACACTTTCTAGCAGCACAGTAATAAGGACTTCAGGGTTTGTCTGAAGAAATGTCCAGAACAAATAGGCCCAGTCAAGTGGTAAGGCCATCTGGCACTGCTGTGTGCACGCGTGCGTACACGCGTGCTTGCGTATGTGCCTGTATGTGTGTGAGTGTCTGTGTGCGTGCGTGCACGTGTCAGTCCACAAGGTTTTATCGTGCATCATAGCGGTTTATTACGGATGGCACACCTCATCACAGCTAAATCCCCAGTGTCCATTTGGCTCTTTTACACCGTCAGAGTCACATTATCACAGGGGATGTGGTGCCGTTGCGTCGGCTGCTCTCAGAAGCAGCTGTCGCCGGCAGAGGAGCAGAGCCTGGGTGAAACCGCTCTCAACTGGAGGGGAGGGGCAATCAAAGCTTTGGAAAAACAACAGGGCAGAATTAGCTGATAAATTACATTACTAAGTCTCTCGGGTTTAGGGGATGTGAGATGTACTGTGTGTGTGGTAGGGCTGTGCAATATATCGATGTTAATACGATATAATGATATGAGACTAGATATCGTCTTGGATTTTAGATGTGGATTTGGATATGTCGTGATATGGCGATTGTGTTGTATTTTTCTGGTTTGTTGCAGAAATAGCCGATCTTCAAGCTCGCATGGTGGCACGTTGTGAGCTTGTAGATTATTACTAGATGATAGACTTTTGCTATTTTAGAAACATTTTGAAAATAAATGATCATCGTCACAATGCAATACTATTGATATTGATATATTGATACCACAGACCTATGCACGATTAGATTGACAGGGGTGGTAGATGGAAGGTTGGGCGGGGAAGGGGGGGATTGAAAATGTTGAAGAGAACGGAGAATTAGAGAGAGGCTTATTTTCTATTGATTGGCAGGGCCTTACCTCCAACTTGACCCCCTCCTCCTCGCGTCCATTTTCAATTAATGACATAGCTGGCCCCCTGCCGCCACCGCTTCTGTGTGTCTGTCATCCTGGTGACACCTCTCTGATGAGATCTGCGTCCCTCAGATGGACCCTAGGGCCTCTCTCTCTCTCTGGGATGCGTTGAGTGTGATTGCCTTTGCGTCGGCACCTTGACAGTCGGTGGACTAGTATGCACAGCAGGTGAAATGTCTGCAGAATCAGACTGATGACATGTTTCCTTTAGACAAGCGGCTGCTCTTCTGCGTGATTGTGGACGGCGGGAGTCTGTGACGAGGGTCTCGGCGGCCCGCCAACAACCCTCCTCAGCCCGCAGCCTCCTGGCTTTCGCGGTCCAGCGGTCTCAGGTTTTGTTTGGATTGTCAGCTTGACCACAGAGACTTGGTTTCGTCTGGTTTTTACACCAGGTGACGGTGAAACGGAATATATTTTGGGTTGTCTGTCTGTCTACCTCCACAGATGCTGGAAAAGAGCAAAAAAGGCAGGCCGTTATTACAACTTTAAGCCTGGTCTTGATTGTCTTACGCTGTGGCGTGCACCAAAAATAGCTGATCTACAAGCTCACAGCGCAGGTTGATGTATTTGTGTTGTGTGGACGTGTTGTGACCTTGTAGATCGGCTAACGTGTGTGTGTGTGTGCGTACGTACGCGCGTGCGTGCGTGCGTGCGTGCGTGGGGGACTACAGCAGCTTGATAGGCAAGTGTGTGTGTATAAAAGCTGCTTATCAGTACTACAGTACCCGTTTTCCCTCTCTGCACAACTGTGTAGGTGGTTGCATCTCGCAGCAACCACAATTTCACACATAATTACGTTTTCCTGCATTGCAGGTATACAGTACCTTACTTTCACTGATGTAACTCGCTCTACCATTTGTTACATTTGGGTCGTTTGTCTAGTGTGTAGACAAGTGCTCTAGTTTAGAAAGTGTGATTTTACACATAATCACATTTTCCTGCATTGCAGGTACCATTTACTGTTGCTAGTTGCTACTCACTCACTTTGCACACTTTCTGAGGGCACAGAAGTCCTCCCCCCCACACTCACACACACACAGCTACAGGTGGGTTTAAGGGCCTGTGATGTCCCAGTGGGGACTTGAATTCGTAAAACCTGCAGGCCTTGGAAAAGACGCCTCCTCCTCCATTAGCTCAATTAAAAACCACAGGTATCAAAGACTAGAGTGCTCTTCCACTCTCTCTAAAGAGCGGCCAGGGGAATTTTTTTCTCTGTCTCTCTGAACGTGTCCGTGCAGGCGGGCGTGCGTGCGTGCGCGCGCGTGTGTGTTTGTCTGTGCAAACGCACGGGTGTGCACGGCTGCATGCCTCGGCAAACATGCGATGGATCATTGCCATGCATGCATGCGAGCGTGCACGCCGCGGTCGAATGCACGCATGTCTTTTTTATTTATTTATGGGGATCTATCGAAAACACTGCATGCACACGCGCCACCTGCGTGCACATGTGTGCATGTGCAACAGTGGCCCGGGCTGCCTGCTGAGCGGTATGGAAGTGGCAGATGAGGCAGTGCCCGGCAGGGGAACCCACTGTCACCTTGAAGGAGTGCTTGGCATGGTGCCTGACTCCATTAAGTCAGCTCCTATCTGTAACGGATGACAGGCTGTGGGCGCTGCCATGCCCTGGCCCGAGATGAACGCCTTATACACCTATAGCTCAATAACCCACTGCACTGATTCTTTAATCCAGGGGTCATCAACGGGGGGTCTGGGGACCCATAAGGGGGTCCACAGAGTTACTACAGGGCGGCCGCCAAAATCTTTCTGTTATAGGAAGTTTTATGTTACATTAACCAGAATCTATTCTGAGGGGAAAATTTGCCAAAAGTAGCTGATCTACAAGCTTGGAGATCGGCTATTTTTGGCAAAGAGGTTTGGTCGCTTCTTTTGGGCTTGTTTGCATAGACATGCGTGCTTATTTCTCTGGCCAAATCTGGCAACAAATGTGGCTGAGATAGAAGAATAAGACATACAGTACTTGTCTTGTGTTTGTTAAGCTGTCTTACATTAGCTCAGTCAACCTACTATTCTCAGAAGTCAAACCATCCTCATAAACAGCCCAGTTCCAGCAAACACTCCACTTAGTTATGTGTGCAGACTTTCACTCGATGTTGCTGATAAGAATTCAGAATCTCCACGAAAGACTTTGGAGCCTAAACAACAACATGAGAGAGCAGAGCATGAAACATTGACATCAGCTGGGGCACTGGGGCAGTACGGGCAGGAAATCAAGGCCACTGTGGCCGCAGGGCATAAAACATTTTTTTTAGGGGCATATGGCCAAACTGAGGGGGCTTGGCCTTCATCGCCACCAGGAAATCCCTGCCCCGATTACAGTATAGATATCCAAAATGCTCTGGTACAGCATTCAGTGTAATTGCTTTTCTGGTTGCCAAAATATTTGTATTTTTTTATTGCATCTGTGCTCAGTTCTTGTGTGATTGGCTCTTAGATTAATTCAGAGGAAACAATGTCTTCCTCTCCAACAAAGGCACTGCCAAGCAATAGAGTATTTTACACATGGAACAGATGTAGATCTGCGCTCATACTCATTAAGGACAATCAGATCAAACTGAGTTCATGTTTGTCAGTACGGTCTCTATTTAGGCCAGGGGTCTTCAGTGTTCTTCATCCCAAGGACCCCTTAGCTGAGAGAGAGGACCCCCACCACATATTGTATCAAATTGTGTTGCAGATTAAACTATTGCATAGATTTGTTAGATAGCTCCATAGACTTGTTTGACAGCACTGTCATCAGTGTATGTTGGATTCATGTTAATGTGTATTTTCAGACATTTAACCACTTGAACCCTTAATACTTAGTAAACTTGACCTTTCACTCTGTATTTGGTCTGCTCTTTTTTCCCTCTACACCAAACCTCTTTGCCAAAAATAGCCGATATACAAGCTTGTAATGCTGCTATTTTTGGCTAAAGTTCTCCTCAGAATAGGGATGCTAGGTTCCAAGTTTTTCACACAAAGATTTGGTGGCCCCCCTGTAGTAACTGAGGACCCCCTAAGGAGATAGTAACTTCACCGGCAATGAGGAGGAGGAGTTGTTGGAGGAGGAGGAGGAGGAAAGAGGAAGCAGGAGAGTAAACATGAAGAAGAGATCTAATAACAGGCCCCACCCACTGCCCTGTCTGCCAGGGACCTAACGAGGATAACTAATGAGGACACTTTCTAACTCCTTAGAAAGTGTTTATCAAGCAAAACAAATTTGAAAGACAGCCAAGTCAATTAACTAAATAGTGAAACTGCATTAATTTAAGACAGGATTGAAATATCTTATGGTTATACTGCAAATGACATAAAGGCTTGAGAGTTCAGTTGATTTGTAAAATCTGTACAAACTCTCCAGGCAGGAGATTTCAAACCTTACTCTACAACATTATGAGTGTTTATTTAAACATAAAATGTTTAAATGAGGGTACATTTTACCCTCATGGGTTCATTCGTTACTTATTGATCTTTAAAGACAAACGGTAAAACCAATTCCAAACATTAATAGGCAAACACTGTTAGGAAGCTAATCGGAGTGAGAGAAATGTCCATTTAGTCTAGTTGGTAAATAAGTGAACAACATGGAGTCAGCTACAACAGAACAACAGAGCACTGCACTGCACTGCAGCATCAAACAGAGATGATGGTAGCAACTAGCAAGTATTACCTAAATACATAATTCAATAGAGGGGATTCCACGTTTTTGAACCACTTTCAACCTATTTCATTATCAGGGGTCATCTATGTATCCTTACATGGAGAAATGTGCCTGTGGCAAATATATGTATAAATTATGGAAACCCTTTTTTTAATGCATTTTGTCCATGTAATGTGTGCTGAAAGCACAAACTATACGGCAAAGACCAAATCATTGAAATGGACCATAGACTTGGACCATGTTGCATTGATACTGCACACAGCCAGTACACAGTGGCTGACTTGCCACTCTCCAGGTTTTCTTCAGAATAGATAGGACACTGATTTAATTCATGCAGAAATACCAGTGGTGTAAAGTAAAAGTACCAGGGTGATGAGATGTGTTGTGAGCTTGTAGATAGGCTATTTTCACTTTTCATCATACAATGAAGAATGCACACACACTCACACACACACACACACACACACACACACACACACACACACACACACACACACACACACACACACACACACACACACACACACACACACACACACACACACACACACACACTGCAGTTTTTGACGCATTGTTCCAATTATGTTTCAGTTCATGGTATTCATAGCCTACATTCCCAGGGTAACCAGGTTACTCTGCTGCTGTTATCACCGAAATTTGTCACTTAGATCAAACCCCCCCAAGAGTTGTCCTCCAACTCCACGCTAACAGATCTGAGAGACCGGAGCTCTGTCCTTTTTTATGTGAGTGGATCGCTTTCCTCATTTCCGCCAGCACACACACTCTGAAGGCCTTGGGGCCTTCGCTAGGTTAAAATGAAACCGGATTAATCTCTGTGATTGTCCTGCAACTCATCCCCCTTTCCTCCCTTTCTCTCTCTCTCTCTCTCTCTCTCTCTCTCTCTCTCTCTCTCTGCCTCTGCCCATGCTTTCATCGTACTGTCAGAAGCCTCAGTCCCGGGAAGGCAGGCTCATGCGCTCATAGGGGAGTCTCGCTTTTATTAAAGTGCTGTAGTTTGATGTTTCGCCTTCGTGACCTCGTACTCTACTGTCCCGAGGGTACTCGGGATCTCTCTCTCTCTCTCTCTCTCTCTCTCTCTCTCTCTCTGTATATATATATATATATATATATATATATATATATATATATATATATATATATATCCCTTTCTCTCATCTTGGTTAGCGGGCCAGTCAGTCAGGGTGGTAGCTAGCTCTGTGGGCCCGTTGCTCTCATGCGGGACTCATAGACACGTGCCAGGCTACTGCCAGCTACACACGCGACTAATGAAAATGCAGGGCGTTTACGCTCGACTTCCTTGGCTCGCTACACTATGCTACTACTGCTACACACACACACACACACACGTGCGCACGCTCGTGCGCGCAGGCCCGCTTCAGTGTGCCAGTGTGAGTATTGAATGTTCTATGCAGACAAATCTGATCTCGTAGCATTGCTAACCCACATCCAGAATCTCAGGGTGATTCAATGCTACAGTACAGTACAAAGTAAGCTCAGCTCACACACACTGACTAATACACACTCACCTAGCCCTACTGCACTAAGCCAACACACACATGCATGCACACACACACACACACACACACACATACACACACACACACACACACACACACACACACACACACACACACACACACACACACACACACACACACACACACACACACACACACACACACACACACACACACACAGCAAAAAGGCTCTGTGCTCTGCTATAGAAGCACATACTGTATCCCCAATGACATGAAACTTTGAGCACATACGGATATTTTCCACTGTCAGGAATAAAATACACAATGTTGTCCTGTTACAGGATTATAGATTATGGTCTGTGCATGTGCTACTACCACACGTATGCATTGATATTTTGTAATGCTATTTTGCAAAAGAAATATCCTATCTATTTTTCCTATTGTTATTACTAGACTTTGAACCCCTTGAACCTTGACCCCATGGAGCACATGTAGTTACAGAACATGCAGTGGTGTAAAGTAACTAAGTACTCTTTTGAGATATTTTTTTCTTTCTTTCAGTATTTACAATATTCAATACTTTTACTTCTACCCCACTAAAATATTGACAAATATTGTACTTTTACAATACACAATATTGTACACATTGTACGCAAAGGGTCGCAATGCGACACATTGTGAGCTTGTAGATCGGCTATTTTCGAAAGATGTTTTATACATTTTGAACTTGTGAAATGGGACATTCACGCACGTGCGCGTTTCAAGGACAAGGACTGATGAGCCCAGTGAGCATTGGACGTGTTTCTCGGTAAACAGTGTGTGGAGACAGATGTTCCTGCTGTCGGTGACACGCAGACTAGTGTCTGTCTGCATCCACAGAGAGACTTCAA